>NW_027194543.1:0-363382 GCF_032444005.1 Ranitomeya imitator
CACGCTAAACCCTACAATCTATACCCTACACTATACACTCTATACCCTACACTCTACACCATACACTCTATACCCTATACTCTATACCCTACATTCTACACTCTATACCCTACAATCTATACCCTACACTTTATACCTTACACTCTATACCCTACACTCTACACTCTATACCCTACACTCTATACCCTACACTCTATACCCTACACTCTATACCCTACACTCTACATTTTATACCCTACACTGTATACCCTACACTCTATACTCTACACTCTATACCCTACACTCTATACTCTACACTCTATAGCCCAACACTCTATACCGTACACTCTATACCCTACACTCTATACCCTACACTCTACACTCTATACCCTACACTCTATACCCTACACTCTAATCCTTACACTCTACACTCTACACCCTACACTCTATACCCTACACTCTATACCCTACACTCTACACTCTATACCCTACACTCTACACTCTATACCCTACACTCTATACCCTACACTCTATACTCTATACCCTACACTCTATACCCTACACTCTACACTCTATACCATACACATTATACCATACACTCTATACCCTACACTCTACATTCTATACCCTACACTCTACACCCTACACTCTATACCCTACACTTTATACCCTACACTCTACACTCTATAACCTACACTCTATACCCTACACTCTACACCCTACATTCTATACCCTACACTCTATACCCTACACTCTACACCCTACACTCTATACCCTACACTCTATACCCTACACTCTACCCTCTACACTCTATACCCTACACTCTATACCATACACTCTATACCCTACACTCTATACCATACACTCTATACCCTACACTCTACACTCCATACCCTACACTCAATACCCTACACTCTAAACCCTACACTCTATACCCTACACTATACACTCTATACCCTACACTCTACACCATACACTCTATACCCTATACTCTATACCCTACATTCTACACTCTATACCCTACAATCTATACCCTACACTTTATACCCTACACTCTATACCCTACACTCTACACTCTATATCGTACACTCTATACCATACACTCTATACCCTACACTCTATACCCTACACTCTATACCCTACACTATACACTCTATACCCTACACTCTATACTATACACTCTAAACCCTACACTCTATACCCTACACTCTATACCCTAAACTCTACACTCTATACCCTACACTCTACACTCTATACCCTACACTCTATACCCTACACTCTATACCCTACACTCTATACCCTACACTCTACACTTTATACCCTACACTGTACACCCTACACTCTATACCCTACACTCTATACCCTACACTCTATACCCTACACTCTATAGCCCAACACTCTATACCGTACACTCTATACCCTACACTCTATACCCTACACTCTACACTCTATACCCTACACTCTATACCCTACACTCTAATCCCTACACTCTACACTATATACCCTACACTCTATACCCTACACTCTATACCATACACTATATACCCTACACTCTATACCCTACACTCTAAACTCTATACCCTACACTCTACACTCTATACCCTACACTCTATACCGTACACTCTATACTCTATACCCTACACTCTATACCCTACACTCTACACTCTATACCCTACACATTATACCATACACTCTATACCCTACACTCTACACCCTACACTCTACACCCTACACTCTATACCCTACACTTTATACCCTACACTCTACACCCTACACTCTATACCCTACACTCTACACCCTACACTCTATACCCTACACTCTATACCCTACACTCTACACTCTATACCCTACACTCTATACCCTACACTCTATACCCTACACTCTACCCTCTACACTCTATACCCTACACTCTATACCATACACTCTATACCCTACACTCTACACTCTATTCCCTACACTCTATACCATACACTCTATACCCTACACTCTATACCCTACACTCTATACTCTACACTCTATACGCTACACTCTATACCATATACTCTATACCCTAAACTCTACACTCTATTCCCTACACTCTATACCATACACTCTATACCCTACACTCTATACCCTACACTCTACACCATACACTCTATACCCTAAACTCTATACCCTACACTCTACACTCTATACCCTACACTCTATACCCTACACTCTATACCCTACACTCTATACCATACACTCTATACCCTACACTCTACACTCTATACCCTACACTCAATACCCTACACTCTAAACCCTACACTCTATACCCTACACTCTACACCATACACTCTATACCCTATACTCTATACCCTACATTCTACACTCTATACCCTACAATCTATACCCTACACTTTATACCCTACACTCTATACCCTACACTCTACACTCTATACCGTACACTCTATACCATACACTCTATACCCTACACTCTATACCCTACACTCTATACCCTACACTCTATACCATACACTCTATACCCTACACTCTACACTCTATACCCTACACTCAATACCCTACACTCTAAACCCTACACTCTATACCTTACACTCTACACCATACACTCTATACCCTATACTCTATACCCTACATTCTACACTCTATACCCTACAATCTATACCCTACACTTTATACCCTACACTCTATACCCTACACTCTACACTCTATACCGTACACTCTATACCATACACTCTATACCCTACACTCTATACCCTACACTCTATACCCTACACTCTACACTCTATACCCTACACTCTATACCATACACTCTAAACCCTACACTCTATACCCTACACTCTATACCCTAAACTCTACACTCTATACTCTACACTCTATACCCTACACTCTATACCCTACACTCTATACCCTACACTCTATACCCTACACTCTACACTTTATACCCTACACTGTATACCCTACACTCTATACCCTACACTCTATACCCTACACTCTATAGCCCAACACTCTATACCGTACACTCTATACCCTACACTCTATACCCTACACTCTACACTCTATACCCTACACTCTATACCCTACACTCTAATCCCTACACTCTACACTCTATACCCTACACTCTGTACCCTACACTCTATACCATACACTCTATACCCTACACTCTATACCCTACACTCTACACCCTTCACTCTACACTCTATACCATACACTCTATACCCTACACTCTATACTCTATACCCTACACTCTATACCCTACAATCTACACTCTATACCCTACACATTATACCATACACTCTATACCCTACACTCTACACTCTATACCCTACACTCTACACCCTACACTCTATACCCTACACTTTATACCCTACACTCTACACTCTATACCCTACACTCTATACCCTACACTCTACACCCTACACTCTATACCCTACACTCTATACCCTACACTCTACACTCTATACCCTACACTCTATACCCTACACTCTATACCCTACACTCTACCCTCTACACTCTATACCCTACACTCTATACCATACACTCTATACCCTACACTCTATACCATACACTCTATACCCTACACTCTACACTCTATACCCTACACTCAATACCCTACACTCTAAACCCTACACTCTATACCCTACACTATACACTCTATACCCTACACTCTACACCATACACTCTATACCCCATACTCTATGCCCTACATTCTACACTCTATACCCTACAATCTATACCCTACACTTTATACCCTACACTCTACACTCTATACCGTACACTCTATACCATACACTCTATACCCTACACTCTATACCCTACACTCTATACCCTACACTCTACACTCTATACCATACACTCTAAACCCTACACTCTATACCCTACACTCTATACCCTAAACTCTACACTCTATACCCTACACTCTATACCCTAAACTCTATACCCTACACTCTATACCCTACACTCTATACCCTACACTCTATACCCTACACTCTACACTTTATACCCTACACTGTATACCCTACACTCTATACCCTACACTCTATAACCTACACAATATACCCTACACTCTATAGCCCAACACTCTATACTGTACACTCTATACCCTACACTCTATACCCTACACTCTATACCCTACACTCTACACTCTATACCCTACACTCTATACCATACACTCTATACCCTACACTCTATACCCTACACTCTACACTCTATACCCTACACTCTACACTCTATACCCTACACTCTATACCCTACACTCTATACTCTATACCCTACACTCTATACCCTACTCTCTACACTCTATACCCTACACATTATACCATACACTCTATACCCTACACTCTACACTCTATACCCTACACTCTACACCCTACACTCTATACCCTACACTTTATACCCTACACTCTACACTCTATACCCTACACTCTATACCCTACACTCTACACCCTACACTCTATACCCTACACTCTATACCCTACACTCTACACTCTATACCCTACACTCTATACCCTACACTCTATACCCTACACTCTACCCTCTACACTCTATACCCTACACTCTATACCATACACTCTATACCCTACACTCTACACTCTATTCCCTACACTCTATACCATACACTCTATACCCTACACTCTATACCCTACACTCTATACCCTACACTCTATACTCTACACTCTATACCCTACACTCTATACCATATACTCTATACCCTACACTCTACACTCTATTCCCTACACTCTATACCATACACTATATACCCTACACTCTATACCCTACACTCTATACCCTACACTCTACACCATACACTCTATACCCTAAACTCTATACCCTACACTCTACACTCTATACCCTACACTCTACACTCTATACCCTACACTCTATACCATACACTCTATACCCTACACTCTATACCATACACTCTATACCCTACACTCTATACCCTACACTATACACTCTATAACCTACATTCTACACCATACACTCTATACCCTATACAATACACTCTATACCCTACAATCTATACCCTACACTCTATACCCTACACTGTACACTCTATACCGTACACTCTATACCATACACTCTATACCCTACACTCTATATCCTACACTCTATACCCTACACTCTACACTCTATACCCTACACTCTATACCATACACTCTAAACCCTACACTCTATACCCTACACTCTATACCCTAAACTCTACACTCTATACCCTACACTCTACACTCTACACTCTATACCCTACACTCTATACCCTACACTCTATACCCTACACTCTATACCCTACACTCTACACTTTATACCCTACACTGTATACCCTACACTCTATACCCTACACTCTATACCCTATACTCTATACCCTACACTCTATAGCCCAACACTCTATACCGTACACTCTATACCCTACACTCTATACCCTACACTCTACACTCTATACAATACACTCTATACCCTACACTCTAATCCCTACACTCTACACTCTATACCCTACACTCTATACCCTACATTCTATACCATACACTCTATACCCTACACTCTATACCCTACACACTATACCCTACTTTCTACACTCTATACCCTACACTCTACACCCTACACTTTATAACATACACTCTATACCCTACACTCTATACCTTACACTCTATACCCTACACTCTCCACTCTACACCCTACACTCTATACCCTACACTCTATACTCTATACCCTACACTATATAACCTACACTCTACACTCTATACCCTACACTCTGTACCCTACACTCTATACCCTACACTCTATACCCTACACTCTACACCCTACACTCTATACCCTACACATTATACCATACACTCTATACCCTACACTCTACACTCTATACCCTACACTCTATACCCTACACTCTATACCCTACACTCTACACTCTATACCCTACACTCTATACCATGCACTCTACACCCTACACTCTATACCATACACTATATACCCTACACTCTACACTCTATACCCTACACTCTATACCCTACACTCTACACTCTATACCCTACACTCTATACCCTACAATCTATACCCTACACAATATACCCTACACTCTATACCCTACACTCTACACTCTATATCCTACACTCTACACTCTATACCCTACACTCTATACCCTACACTCTACACTTTATACTCTACACTCTATACCCTACACTCTATACCCTACACTCTATACCCTACACTCTACACTCTATACCCTACACTCTATTACATACACTCTATACCCTACACTCTATACCTTACACTCTATACCTTACACTCTCCACTCTACACCCTACACTCTATACCCTACACTCTATACCCTACACTATAAACTCTATACCCTACACTCTATACCCTACACTCTACACCCTACACTCTATACCCTACACTCTACACTCTATACCCTACACTCTATACCATGCACTCTACACCCTACACTCTATACCATACACTCTATACCCTAAACTCTACACTCTATACCCTACACTATATACTCTATACCCTACACTCTATACCCTACACTCTATACCCTAAAATCTATACACTACACTCTATACCCTACACTCTATACCCTACACTCTATATCCCAACACTCTATACCCTACACTCTATACCCTACACTCTACACTCTATACCCTACACTATACACTCTATACCCTACACTCTATACCATACAATCTACACTCTATACCCTACTCTCTATACCCTACACTCTACACTCTATACCCTACACACTATACCCTACTTTCTACACTCTATACCCTACACTCTACACTCTATACCATACACTCTATACCCTACACTCTATACCCTACACACTATACCCTACTTTCTACACTCTATACCCTACACTCTACACCCTACACTCTATAACATACACTCTATACCCTACACTCTATACCTTACACTCTATACCCTACACTCTCCACTCTACACCCTACACTCTACACTCTATACCCTACACTCTATACCCTACACTCTACACTATATACCCTACACTCTATACCCTACACTCTATACCCTACAATCTACACTCTATACCCTACACTCTATACCCTATACTATATACTCTATACCCTACACTCTACACTCTATACAATACACTCTATACCCTACACTCTAATCCCTACACTCTACACTCTATACCCTACACTCTATACCCAACATTCTATACCATACACTCTATACCCTACACTCTATACCCTACACACTATACCCTACTTTCTTCACTCTATACCCTACACTCTACACCCTACACTCTATAACATACACTCTATACCCTACACTCTATACCTTACACTCTATACCCTACACTCTCCACTCTACACCCTACACTCTATACCCTACACTCTATACTCTATACCCTACACTATATAACCTACACTCTACACTCTATACCCTACACTCTATACCCTACACTCTATACCCTACACTCTATACCCTACACTCTACACCCTACACTCTATACCCTACACATTATACCATACACTCTATACCCTACACTCTACACTCTATACCCTACACTCTACACCCTACACTCTATACCCTACACTCTATACCCTACACTCTACACTCTATACCCTACACTCTATACCATGCACTCTACACCATACACTCTATACCATACACTATATACCCTACACTCTACACTTTATACTCTACACTCTATACCCTACACTCTATACCCTACACTCTATACCCTACATTCTACACTCTATACCCTACACTCTATTACATACACTCTATACCCTACACTCTATACCTTACACTCTATACCTTACACTCTCCACTCTACACCCTACACTCTATACCCTACACTCTATACCCTACACTATATACTCTATACCCTACACTCTATACCCTACACTCTACACCCTACACTCTATACCCTACACTCTACACTCTATACCCTACACTCTATACCATGCACTCTACACCCTACACTCTATACCATACACTCTATACCCTAAAATCTACACTCTATACCCTACACTATATACTCTATACCCTACACTCTATACCCTACACTCTACACTCTATACCCTACACTCTATACCCTACAATCTATACCCTACACAATATACCCTACACTCTATACCCTACACTCTACACTCTATATCCTACACTCTACACTCTATACCCTACACTCTATACCCTACACTCTACACTTTATACTCTACACTCTATACCCTACACTCTATACCCTACACTCTATACCCTACACTCTACACTCTATACCCTACACTCTATTACATACACTCTATACCCTACACTCTATACCTTACACTCTATACCTTACACTCTCCACTCTACACCCTACACTCTATACCCTACACTCTATACCCTACACTATATACTCTATACCCTACACTCTATACCCTACACTCTACACCCTACACTCTATACCCTACACTCTACACTCTATACCCTACACTCTATACCATGCACTCTACACCCTACACTCTATACCATACACTCTATACCCTAAAATCTACACTCTATACCCTACACTATATACTCTATACCCTACACTCTATACCCTACACTCTATACCCTAAAATCTATACACTACACTCTATACCCTACACTCTATACCCTACACTCTATATCCCAACACTCTATACCCTACACTCTATACCCTACACTCTACACTCTATACCCTACACTATACACTCTATACCCTACACTCTATACCATACAATCTACACTCTATACCCTACACTCTATACCCTACACTCTACACTCTATACCCTACACACTATACCCTACTTTCTACACTCTATACCCTACACTCTACACTCTATACCATACACTCTATACCCTACACTCTATACCCTACACACTATACCCTACTTTCTACACTCTATACCCTACACTCTACACCCTACACTCTATAACATACACTCTATACCCTACACTCTATACCTTACACTCTATACCCTACACTCTCCACTCTACACCCTACACTCTACACTCTATACCCTACACTCTATACCCTACACTCTACACTATATACCCTACACTCTATACCCTACACTCTATACCCTACACTCTACACTCTATACCCTACACTCTATACCCTATACTATATACTCTATACCCTACACTCTATACCCTACAATCTATACCCTACACTCTATACCCGACACTCTATACCCTACACTCTATATCCCAACACTCTATACCCTACACTCTATAACCTACACTCTACACTCTATACCCTACACTATACACTCTATACCCTACACTCTATACCATACAATCTACACTCTATACCCTACACTCTATACCCTACACTCTACACTCTATACCCTACACACTATACCCTACTTTCTACACTGTATACCCTACACTCTACACTCTATACCATACACTCTATACCCTACACTCTATACCCTACACTATATACCCTACACTTTATACCCTACACTCTACACTCTATATCCTACACTCTACACTCTATACCCTACACTCTATAACATACACTCTAAACCCTACACTCTATACCCTACACTCTAAACTTTATACCCTACACTCTATACCCTACACTCTATACCCTACACTCTATACCCTACACTCTATAACATACACTCTATACCCTACACTCTATACCTTACACTCTATACCCTACACTCTACACCCTACACTCTACACTCTATACCCTACACTCTATACCCTACACTCTATACCCTACACTCTATACCCTACACTCTACGCTTTATACCCTACACTCTATACCCTACACTCTATACCCTACACTCTATACCCTACACTCTACACTCTATACCCTACACTCTATACCCTACACTATATACTCTATGCCCTACACTCTATACCCTACACTCTATACCCTACAATCTATACCCTACACTCTATACCCTACACTCTATACCCTACACTCTATATCCCAACACTCTATACCCTACACTCTATACCCTACACTCTACACCCTACACTATACACTCTATAACCTACACTCTATACCATACAATCTACACTCTATACCCTACACTCTATACCCTACACTCTACACTTCATACCCTACACACTATACCCTACTTTCTACACTCTATACCCTACACTCTACACTCTATACCCTACACTCTATACCCTACAATCTATACCATACACTCTATACCATACACTCTATACCCTACACTCTACACTCTATACCATACACTCTAATCTTTATACCCTACACTCTATACCCTACACTCTACACTCTATACCCTACACTCCACACTCTATACCCTACACTCTATACCCTACTCTATACCATACACTCTATACCCTACACTCTATACCATACACTCTATGCCCTACACTCTATACCCTACACTCTACACTCTATACCCTACACTCTACACTCTACACTCTATACCCTACACTCTATACCCTACACTCTATACTCTATACCCTACACTATATACCCTACACTCTACACTCTATACCCTACACTCTATACCCTACACTCTGTACCCTACACTCTACACCCTACACTCTATACCCTACACATTATACCATACACTCTATACCCTACACTCTACACTCTATACCCTACACTTTATACCCTACACTCTACACTCTATACCCTACACTCTATACCCTACACTCTACACCCTACACTCTATACCCTACACTCTACACTCTATACCCTACACTCTATACCATACACTCTACACCCTACACTCTATACCATACACTCTATACCCTACACTCTACACTCTATACCCTTCACTCTATACCCTACACTCTACACTCTATACCCTACACTCTATACCCTACACTCTATACCCTACACTATATACCCTACACTCTATACCCTACACTCTACACTCTATATCCTACACTCTACACTCTATACCCTACACTCTATAACATACACTCTAAACCCTACACTCTATACCCTACACTCTACACTTTATACCCTACACTCTATACCCTACACTCTATACCCTACACTCTATATCCCAACACTCTATACCCTACACTCTATACCCTACACTCTACACCCTACACTATACACTCTATACCCTACACTCTATACCATACAATCTACACTCTATACCCTACACTCTATACCCTACACTCTACACTTCATACCCTACACACTATACCCAACTTTCTACACTCTATACCCTACACTCTACACTCTATACCCTACAATCTATACCATGCACTCTATACCATACACTCTATACCCTACACTCTATACCCTACACTCTACACCCTACACTCTATACCCTGCAATCTATACCATACACTCTATACCCTACACTCTATATCATACACTCTATACCCTACACTCTACACTCTATACCCCACACTCTACACTCTATACCCTACACTCTACACCCTACACTCTATATTATACACTCTATTCCATACACTCTATACCCTACACTCTATACCCTACACTCTACACTCTAAAATCTATACCCTACACTCTACACTCTATACCTTACACTCTATACCAAACACTCTATACCCTACACTATATACCATACACTCTATATCATACACTCTATACCGTACACTCTATACCATATACTCTATACCCTACACTCTATACCCTACATTGTACACTCTGTACCCTACACTCTATACTATACACTCTACAAAGTACACTCTATACCATACACTCTATACCCTACACTCTACACTCTATACCATACACTCTATACTGTACACTCTATACCATACACTCTACACCCTACACTCTATACCATGCACTCTATACCCTACACTCTACACTCTATACCCTACAATCTATACCCTACACCCTACGCTCTATACCCTACACTCTATACCCTACTCTCTACACTCTATACCGTACACTATATTCCATACACTCTATTCCATACACTCTATACCCTGCACTCTATACCCTACACTATACACTCTATACCCTACACTCTACACCATACACTCTATACCCTATACTCTATACACTACACTCTACACCCTACACTCTATACCCTACACTCTAATCCCTACACTCTACACTGTATACCATACACTCTATACCCTACACTATATACCCTACACTCTATACCCTACATTCTACACTCTATACCCAACACTCTATACTCTACACTCTATACCCTACACTCTATACCATACACTCCATACCCTACACTCTACACTCTATACCCTACACTCTACTCTTTATACCCTACACTCTATATTCTACTCTATACCATACACTCTATACCCTACACTCTATACCCTACACTCTACACTCTATACCCTACACTCTACACTCTACTCTCTATACCCTACACTCTATACCCTACACTCTATACTCTATTCCCTACACTATATACCCTACACTCTACACTCTATACCCTACACTCTATACCCTACACTCTGTACCCTACACCCTACACCCTACACTCTATACCCTACATATTATACCATACACTCTATACTCTACACTCTACACTCTATACCCTACACTCTACACCCTAGACTCTATACCCTACACTTTATACCCTACACTCTACACTCTATACCCTACACTCTATACCCTACACTCTACACCCTACACTCTATACCCTACACTCTACACTCTATACCCTACACTCTATACCATACACTCTACACCCTACACTCTATACCATACACTCTATACCCTACACTCTACACTCTATACTCTACACTCTATACCCTACACTCTACACTCTATACCCTACACTCTATACCCTACACTCTATACCCTACACTATATACCCTACACTCTATACCCTACACTCTACACTTTATACCCTACACTCTATACCCTACACTCTATACCCTACACTCTACACTCTATACCCTACACTCTATAACATACACTCTATACCCTACACTCTATGCCTTACACTCTCCACTCTACACCCTACACTCTACACTCTATACCCTACACTCTATACCCTACACTCTACACCTTATACCCTACACTCTATACCTTACACTCTATACCCTACACTCTATACCCTAAACTCTACACTCTATACCCTACACTCTATACCCTACACTATATACTCTATACCCTACACTCTATACCCTACACTCTATACCCTACAATCTATACCCTACACTCTATACCCTACACTCTATACCCTACACTCTATATCCCAACACTCTATACCCTACACTCTATACCCTACACTCTACACTCTATACCCTACACTATACACTCTATACCTACACTCTATACCATACAATCTACACTCTATACCCTACACTCTATATCATACACTATATACCCTACACTCTACACTCTATACCCCACACTCTACACTCTATACCCTACACTCTATACCCTACACTCTACACCCTACACTCTATACCATACTCTCTATTCCATACACTCTATACCATACACTCTATACCCTACACTCAACACTCTACAATCTATATCCTACTCTCTACACTCTATACCTTACACTCTATACCAAACACTATATACCATACACAATATATCATACACTCTGTACCCTACACTCTATACCATACACTCTATACCCTACACTCTATACCCTACACTCTACACTCTATACCCTACACTCTATACTCTATACCCTACACTCTATACCCTACACTCTATACTCTATACCCTACACTCTATACCCTACACTCTACACTCTATACCCTACACATTATACCATACACTCTATACCCTACACTCTACAACCTACACTCTACACCCTACACTCTATACCCTACACTTTATACCCTACACTCTACACTCTATACCCTACACTCTATACCCTACACTCTACACCCTACACTCTATACCCTACACTCTATACTCTACACTCTACACTCTATACCCTACACTCTATACCCTACACTCTATACCCTACACTCTACCCTCTACACTCTATACCCTACACTCTATACCATACACTCTATACCCTACACTCTATACCATACACTCTATACCCTACACTCTACACTCTATACCCTACACTCAATACCCTACACTCTAAACCCTACACTCTATACCCTACACTATACACTCTATACCCTACACTCTACACCATACACTCTATACCCTATACTCTATACCCTACATTCTACACTCTATACCCTACAGTCTATACCCTACACTTTATACCTTACACTCTACACTCTATACCGTACACTCTATACCATACACTCTATACCCTACACTCTATACCCTACACTCTATACCCTACACTCTACACTCTATACCCTACACTCTATACCATACACTCTAAACACTACACTCTATACCCTACACTCTATACCCTACACTCTATACCCTACACTCTATACCCTACACTCTACACTTTATACCCTACACTGTATACCCTACACTCTATACCCTACACTCTATACCCTACACTCTATACCCTACACTCTATAGCCCAACACTCTATACCGTACACTCTATACCCTACACTCTATACCCTACACTCTACACTCTATAACCTACACTCTATACCATACACTCTATACCCTACACTCTATACCCTACACTATACACTCTATACCCTACACTCTACACCATACACTCTATACCCTATACAATACACTCTATACCCTACAATCTATACCCTACACTCTATACCCTACACTGTACACTCTATACCGTACACTCTATACCATACACTCTATACCCTACACTCTATATCCTACACTCTATACCCTACACTCTACACTCTATACCCTACACTCTATACCATACACTCTAAACCCTACACTCTATACCCTACACTCTATACCCTAAACTCTACACCCTACACTCTACACTCTATACCCTACACTCTATACCCTACACTCTATACCCTACACTCTATACCCTACACTCTACACTTTATACCCTACACTGTATACCCTACACTCTATACCCTACACTCTATACCCTATACTCTATACCCTACACTCTATAGCCCAACACTCTATACCGTACACTCTATACCCTACACTCTATACCCTACACTCTACACTCTATACAATACACTCTATACCCTACACTCTAATCCCTACACTCTACACTCTATACCCTACACTCTATACCCTACACTCTATACCATACACTCTATACCCTACACTCTATACCCTACACTCTACACTCTATACCCTACACTCTACACTCTATACCCTACACTCTATACCCTACACTCTATACTCTATACCCTACACTATATAACCTACACTCTACACTCTATACCCTACACTCTATACCCTACACTCTATACCCTACACTCTATACCCTACACTCTACACCCTACACTCTATACACTACACATCATACCATACACTCTATACCCTACACTCTACACTCTATACCCTACACTCTACACCCTACACTCTATACCCTACACTTTATACCCTACACTCTACACCCTACACTCTATACCCTACACTCTACACCCTACACTCTATACCCTACACTCTACACTCTATACCCTACACTCTATACCATGCACTCTACACCCTACACTCTATACCATACACTCTATACCCTACACTCTACACCCTACACTCTATACCCTACACTCTACACTCTATACCCTACACTCTATACCCTACAATCTATACCCTACACTATATACCCTACACTCTATACCCTACACTCTACACTCTATATCCTACACTCTACACTCTATACCCTACACTCTATACCCTACACTCTACACTTTATACCCTACACTCTATACCCTACACTCTATACCCTACACTCCATACCCTACACTCTACACTCTATACCTTACACTCTATAACATACACTCTATACCCTACACTCTATACCTTACACTCTATACCTTACACTCTCCACTCTACACCCTACACTCTATACCCCACACTCTATACCCTACACTCTACACTTTATACCCTACACTCTATACCCTACACTCTATACCCTACACTCTATACCCTAAACTCTACACTCTATACTCTACACTCTATACCCTACACTATATACTCTATACCCTACACTCTATACCCTACACTCTATACCCTAAAATCTATACACTACACTCTATACCCTACACTCTATACCCTACACTCTATATCCCAACACTCTATACCCTACACTCTATACCCTACACTCTACACTCTATACCCTACACTATACACTCTATACCCTACACTCTATACCATACAATCTACACTCTATACCCTACACTCTATACCCTACACTCTACACTCTATACCCTACACACTATACCCTACTTTCTACACTCTATACCCTACACTCTACACTCTATACCATACACTCTATACCCTACACTCTATACCCTACACACTATACCCTACTTTCTACACTCTATACCCTACACTCTACACCCTACACTCTATAACATACACTCTATACCCTACACTCTATACCTTACACTCTATACCCTACACTCTCCACTCTACACCCTACACTCTACACTCTATACCCTACACTCTATACCCTACACTCTACACTATATACCCTACACTCTATACCCTACACTCTATACCCTACACTCTACGCTCTATACCCTACACTCTATACCCTATACTATATACTCTATACCCTACACTCTATACCCTACAATCTATACCCTACACTCTATACACGACACTCTATACCCTACACTCTATATCCCAACACTCTATACCCTACACTCTATACCCTACACTCTACACTCTATACCCTACACTATACACTCTATACCCTACACTCTATACCATACAATCTACACTCTATACCCTACACTCTATACCCTACACTCTACACTCTATACCCTACACACTATACCCTACTTTCTACACTCTATACCCTACACTCTACACTCTATACCATACACTCTATACCCTACACTCTATACCCTACACTCTATACCCTACACTATATACCCTACACTTTATACCCTACACTCTATACTCTATACCCTACACTCTATACCCTACACTCTACACTCTATACCATACACATTATACCATACACTCTATACCCTACACTCTACATTCTATACCCTACACTCTACACCCTACACTCTATACCCTACACTTTATACCCTACACTCTACACTCTATAACCTACACTCTATACCCTACACTCTACACCCTACATTCTATACCCTACACTCTATACCCTACACTCTACACCCTACACTCTATACCCTACACTCTATACCCTACACTCTACCCTCTACACTCTATACCCTACACTCTATACCATACACTCTATACCCTACACTCTATACCATACACTCTATACCCTACACTCTACACTCCATACCCTACACTCAATACCCTACACTCTAAACCCTACACTCTATACCCTACACTATACACTCTATACCCTACACTCTACACCATACACTCTATACCCTATACTCTATACCCTACATTCTACACTCTATACCCTACAATCTATACCCTACACTTTATACCCTACACTCTATACCCTACACTCTACACTCTATATCGTACACTCTATACCATACACTCTATACCCTACACTCTATACCCTACACTCTATACCCTACACTATACACTCTATACCCTACACTCTATACTATACACTCTAAACCCTACACTCTATACCCTACACTCTATACCCTAAACTCTACACTCTATACCCTACACTCTACACTCTATACCCTACACTCTATACCCTACACTCTATACCCTACACTCTATACCCTACACTCTACACTTTATACCCTACACTGTACACCCTACACTCTATACCCTACACTCTATACCCTACACTCTATACCCTACACTCTATAGCCCAACACTCTATACCGTACACTCTATACCCTACACTCTATACCCTACACTCTACACTCTATACCCTACACTCTATACCCTACACTCTAATCCCTACACTCTACACTATATACCCTACACTCTATACCCTACACTCTATACCATACACTATATACCCTACACTCTATACCCTACACTCTAAACTCTATACCCTACACTCTACACTCTATACCCTACACTCTATACCGTACACTCTATACTCTATACCCTACACTCTATACCCTACACTCTACACTCTATACCCTACACATTATACCATACACTCTATACCCTACACTCTACACCCTACACTCTACACCCTACACTCTATACCCTACACTTTATACCCTACACTCTACACCCTACACTCTATACCCTACACTCTACACCCTACACTCTATACCCTACACTCTATACCCTACACTCTACACTCTATACCCTACACTCTATACCCTACACTCTATACCCTACACTCTACCCTCTACACTCTATACCCTACACTCTATACCATACACTCTATACCCTACACTCTACACTCTATTCCCTACACTCTATACCATACACTCTATACCCTACACTCTATACCCTACACTCTATACTCTACACTCTATACGCTACACTCTATACCATATACTCTATACCCTAAACTCTACACTCTATTCCCTACACTCTATACCATACACTCTATACCCTACACTCTATACCCTACACTCTACACCATACACTCTATACCCTAAACTCTATACCCTACACTCTACACTCTATACCCTACACTCTATACCCTACACTCTATACCCTACACTCTATACCATACACTCTATACCCTACACTCTACACTCTATACCCTACACTCAATACCCTACACTCTAAACCCTACACTCTATACCCTACACTCTACACCATACACTCTATACCCTATACTCTATACCCTACATTCTACACTCTATACCCTACAATCTATACCCTACACTTTATACCCTACACTCTATACCCTACACTCTACACTCTATACCGTACACTCTATACCATACACTCTATACCCTACACTCTATACCCTACACTCTATACCCTACACTCTATACCATACACTCTATACCCTACACTCTACACTCTATACCCTACACTCAATACCCTACACTCTAAACCCTACACTCTATACCTTACACTCTACACCATACACTCTATACCCTATACTCTATACCCTACATTCTACACTCTATACCCTACAATCTATACCCTACACTTTATACCCTACACTCTATACCCTACACTCTACACTCTATACCGTACACTCTATACCATACACTCTATACCCTACACTCTATACCCTACACTCTATACCCTACACTCTACACTCTATACCCTACACTCTATACCATACACTCTAAACCCTACACTCTATACCCTACACTCTATACCCTAAACTCTACACTCTATACTCTACACTCTATACCCTACACTCTATACCCTACACTCTATACCCTACACTCTATACCCTACACTCTACACTTTATACCCTACACTGTATACCCTACACTCTATACCCTACACTCTATACCCTACACTCTATAGCCCAACACTCTATACCGTACACTCTATACCCTACACTCTATACCCTACACTCTACACTCTATACCCTACACTCTATACCCTACACTCTAATCCCTACACTCTACACTCTATACCCTACACTCTGTACCCTACACTCTATACCATACACTCTATACCCTACACTCTATACCCTACACTCTACACCCTTCACTCTACACTCTATACCATACACTCTATACCCTACACTCTATACTCTATACCCTACACTCTATACCCTACAATCTACACTCTATACCCTACACATTATACCATACACTCTATACCCTACACTCTACACTCTATACCCTACACTCTACACCCTACACTCTATACCCTACACTTTATACCCTACACTCTACACTCTATACCCTACACTCTATACCCTACACTCTACACCCTACACTCTATACCCTACACTCTATACCCTACACTCTACACTCTATACCCTACACTCTATACCCTACACTCTATACCCTACACTCTACCCTCTACACTCTATACCCTACACTCTATACCATACACTCTATACCCTACACTCTATACCATACACTCTATACCCTACACTCTACACTCTATACCCTACACTCAATACCCTACACTCTAAACCCTACACTCTATACCCTACACTATACACTCTATACCCTACACTCTACACCATACACTCTATACCCCATACTCTATGCCCTACATTCTACACTCTATACCCTACAATCTATACCCTACACTTTATACCCTACACTCTACACTCTATACCGTACACTCTATACCATACACTCTATACCCTACACTCTATACCCTACACTCTATACCCTACACTCTACACTCTATACCATACACTCTAAACCCTACACTCTATACCCTACACTCTATACCCTAAACTCTACACTCTATACCCTACACTCTATACCCTAAACTCTATACCCTACACTCTATACCCTACACTCTATACCCTACACTCTATACCCTACACTCTACACTTTATACCCTACACTGTATACCCTACACTCTATACCCTACACTCTATAACCTACACAATATACCCTACACTCTATAGCCCAACACTCTATACTGTACACTCTATACCCTACACTCTATACCCTACACTCTATACCCTACACTCTACACTCTATACCCTACACTCTATACCATACACTCTATACCCTACACTCTATACCCTACACTCTACACTCTATACCCTACACTCTACACTCTATACCCTACACTCTATACCCTACACTCTATACTCTATACCCTACACTCTATACCCTACTCTCTACACTCTATACCCTACACATTATACCATACACTCTATACCCTACACTCTACACTCTATACCCTACACTCTACACCCTACACTCTATACCCTACACTTTATACCCTACACTCTACACTCTATACCCTACACTCTATACCCTACACTCTACACCCTACACTCTATACCCTACACTCTATACCCTACACTCTACACTCTATACCCTACACTCTATACCCTACACTCTATACCCTACACTCTACCCTCTACACTCTATACCCTACACTCTATACCATACACTCTATACCCTACACTCTACACTCTATTCCCTACACTCTATACCATACACTCTATACCCTACACTCTATACCCTACACTCTATACCCTACACTCTATACTCTACACTCTATACCCTACACTCTATACCATATACTCTATACCCTACACTCTACACTCTATTCCCTACACTCTATACCATACACTATATACCCTACACTCTATACCCTACACTCTATACCCTACACTCTACACCATACACTCTATACCCTAAACTCTATACCCTACACTCTACACTCTATACCCTACACTCTACACTCTATACCCTACACTCTATACCATACACTCTATACCCTACACTCTATACCATACACTCTATACCCTACACTCTATACCCTACACTATACACTCTATAACCTACATTCTACACCATACACTCTATACCCTATACAATACACTCTATACCCTACAATCTATACCCTACACTCTATACCCTACACTGTACACTCTATACCGTACACTCTATACCATACACTCTATACCCTACACTCTATATCCTACACTCTATACCCTACACTCTACACTCTATACCCTACACTCTATACCATACACTCTAAACCCTACACTCTATACCCTACACTCTATACCCTAAACTCTACACTCTATACCCTACACTCTACACTCTACACTCTATACCCTACACTCTATACCCTACACTCTATACCCTACACTCTATACCCTACACTCTACACTTTATACCCTACACTGTATACCCTACACTCTATACCCTACACTCTATACCCTATACTCTATACCCTACACTCTATAGCCCAACACTCTATACCGTACACTCTATACCCTACACTCTATACCCTACACTCTACACTCTATACAATACACTCTATACCCTACACTCTAATCCCTACACTCTACACTCTATACCCTACACTCTATACCCTACATTCTATACCATACACTCTATACCCTACACTCTATACCCTACACACTATACCCTACTTTCTACACTCTATACCCTACACTCTACACCCTACACTTTATAACATACACTCTATACCCTACACTCTATACCTTACACTCTATACCCTACACTCTCCACTCTACACCCTACACTCTATACCCTACACTCTATACTCTATACCCTACACTATATAACCTACACTCTACACTCTATACCCTACACTCTGTACCCTACACTCTATACCCTACACTCTATACCCTACACTCTACACCCTACACTCTATACCCTACACATTATACCATACACTCTATACCCTACACTCTACACTCTATACCCTACACTCTATACCCTACACTCTATACCCTACACTCTACACTCTATACCCTACACTCTATACCATGCACTCTACACCCTACACTCTATACCATACACTATATACCCTACACTCTACACTCTATACCCTACACTCTATACCCTACACTCTACACTCTATACCCTACACTCTATACCCTACAATCTATACCCTACACAATATACCCTACACTCTATACCCTACACTCTACACTCTATATCCTACACTCTACACTCTATACCCTACACTCTATACCCTACACTCTACACTTTATACTCTACACTCTATACCCTACACTCTATACCCTACACTCTATACCCTACACTCTACACTCTATACCCTACACTCTATTACATACACTCTATACCCTACACTCTATACCTTACACTCTATACCTTACACTCTCCACTCTACACCCTACACTCTATACCCTACACTCTATACCCTACACTATAAACTCTATACCCTACACTCTATACCCTACACTCTACACCCTACACTCTATACCCTACACTCTACACTCTATACCCTACACTCTATACCATGCACTCTACACCCTACACTCTATACCATACACTCTATACCCTAAACTCTACACTCTATACCCTACACTATATACTCTATACCCTACACTCTATACCCTACACTCTATACCCTAAAATCTATACACTACACTCTATACCCTACACTCTATACCCTACACTCTATATCCCAACACTCTATACCCTACACTCTATACCCTACACTCTACACTCTATACCCTACACTATACACTCTATACCCTACACTCTATACCATACAATCTACACTCTATACCCTACACTCTATACCCTACACTCTACACTCTATACCCTACACACTATACCCTACTTTCTACACTCTATACCCTACACTCTACACTCTATACCATACACTCTATACCCTACACTCTATACCCTACACACTATACCCTACTTTCTACACTCTATACCCTACACTCTACACCCTACACTCTATAACATACACTCTATACCCTACACTCTATACCTTACACTCTATACCCTACACTCTCCACTCTACACCCTACACTCTACACTCTATACCCTACACTCTATACCCTACACTCTACACTATATACCCTACACTCTATACCCTACACTCTATACCCTACAATCTACACTCTATACCCTACACTCTATACCCTATACTATATACTCTATACCCTACACTCTACACTCTATACAATACACTCTATACCCTACACTCTAATCCCTACACTCTACACTCTATACCCTACACTCTATACCCAACATTCTATACCATACACTCTATACCCTACACTCTATACCCTACACACTATACCCTACTTTCTTCACTCTATACCCTACACTCTACACCCTACACTCTATAACATACACTCTATACCCTACACTCTATACCTTACACTCTATACCCTACACTCTCCACTCTACACCCTACACTCTATACCCTACACTCTATACTCTATACCCTACACTATATAACCTACACTCTACACTCTATACCCTACACTCTATACCCTACACTCTATACCCTACACTCTATACCCTACACTCTACACCCTACACTCTATACCCTACACATTATACCATACACTCTATACCCTACACTCTACACTCTATACCCTACACTCTACACCCTACACTCTATACCCTACACTCTATACCCTACACTCTACACTCTATACCCTACACTCTATACCATGCACTCTACACCATACACTCTATACCATACACTATATACCCTACACTCTACACTTTATACTCTACACTCTATACCCTACACTCTATACCCTACACTCTATACCCTACACTCTACACTCTATACCCTACACTCTATTACATACACTCTATACCCTACACTCTATACCTTACACTCTATACCTTACACTCTCCACTCTACACCCTACACTCTATACCCTACACTCTATACCCTACACTATATACTCTATACCCTACACTCTATACCCTACACTCTACACCCTACACTCTATACCCTACACTCTACACTCTATACCCTACACTCTATACCATGCACTCTACACCCTACACTCTATACCATACACTCTATACCCTAAAATCTACACTCTATACCCTACACTATATACTCTATACCCTACACTCTATACCCTACACTCTACACTCTATACCCTACACTCTATACCCTACAATCTATACCCTACACAATATACCCTACACTCTATACCCTACACTCTACACTCTATATCCTACACTCTACACTCTATACCCTACACTCTATACCCTACACTCTACACTTTATACTCTACACTCTATACCCTACACTCTATACCCTACACTCTATACCCTACACTCTACACTCTATACCCTACACTCTATTACATACACTCTATACCCTACACTCTATACCTTACACTCTATACCTTACACTCTCCACTCTACACCCTACACTCTATACCCTACACTCTATACCCTACACTATATACTCTATACCCTACACTCTATACCCTACACTCTACACCCTACACTCTATACCCTACACTCTACACTCTATACCCTACACTCTATACCATGCACTCTACACCCTACACTCTATACCATACACTCTATACCCTAAAATCTACACTCTATACCCTACACTATATACTCTATACCCTACACTCTATACCCTACACTCTATACCCTAAAATCTATACACTACACTCTATACCCTACACTCTATACCCTACACTCTATATCCCAACACTCTATACCCTACACTCTATACCCTACACTCTACACTCTATACCCTACACTATACACTCTATACCCTACACTCTATACCATACAATCTACACTCTATACCCTACACTCTATACCCTACACTCTACACTCTATACCCTACACACTATACCCTACTTTCTACACTCTATACCCTACACTCTACACTCTATACCATACACTCTATACCCTACACTCTATACCCTACACACTATACCCTACTTTCTACACTCTATACCCTACACTCTACACCCTACACTCTATAACATACACTCTATACCCTACACTCTATACCTTACACTCTATACCCTACACTCTCCACTCTACACCCTACACTCTACACTCTATACCCTACACTCTATACCCTACACTCTACACTATATACCCTACACTCTATACCCTACACTCTATACCCTACACTCTACACTCTATACCCTACACTCTATACCCTATACTATATACTCTATACCCTACACTCTATACCCTACAATCTATACCCTACACTCTATACCCGACACTCTATACCCTACACTCTATATCCCAACACTCTATACCCTACACTCTATAACCTACACTCTACACTCTATACCCTACACTATACACTCTATACCCTACACTCTATACCATACAATCTACACTCTATACCCTACACTCTATACCCTACACTCTACACTCTATACCCTACACACTATACCCTACTTTCTACACTGTATACCCTACACTCTACACTCTATACCATACACTCTATACCCTACACTCTATACCCTACACTATATACCCTACACTTTATACCCTACACTCTACACTCTATATCCTACACTCTACACTCTATACCCTACACTCTATAACATACACTCTAAACCCTACACTCTATACCCTACACTCTAAACTTTATACCCTACACTCTATACCCTACACTCTATACCCTACACTCTATACCCTACACTCTATAACATACACTCTATACCCTACACTCTATACCTTACACTCTATACCCTACACTCTACACCCTACACTCTACACTCTATACCCTACACTCTATACCCTACACTCTATACCCTACACTCTATACCCTACACTCTACGCTTTATACCCTACACTCTATACCCTACACTCTATACCCTACACTCTATACCCTACACTCTACACTCTATACCCTACACTCTATACCCTACACTATATACTCTATGCCCTACACTCTATACCCTACACTCTATACCCTACAATCTATACCCTACACTCTATACCCTACACTCTATACCCTACACTCTATATCCCAACACTCTATACCCTACACTCTATACCCTACACTCTACACCCTACACTATACACTCTATAACCTACACTCTATACCATACAATCTACACTCTATACCCTACACTCTATACCCTACACTCTACACTTCATACCCTACACACTATACCCTACTTTCTACACTCTATACCCTACACTCTACACTCTATACCCTACACTCTATACCCTACAATCTATACCATACACTCTATACCATACACTCTATACCCTACACTCTACACTCTATACCATACACTCTAATCTTTATACCCTACACTCTATACCCTACACTCTACACTCTATACCCTACACTCCACACTCTATACCCTACACTCTATACCCTACTCTATACCATACACTCTATACCCTACACTCTATACCATACACTCTATGCCCTACACTCTATACCCTACACTCTACACTCTATACCCTACACTCTACACTCTACACTCTATACCCTACACTCTATACCCTACACTCTATACTCTATACCCTACACTATATACCCTACACTCTACACTCTATACCCTACACTCTATACCCTACACTCTGTACCCTACACTCTACACCCTACACTCTATACCCTACACATTATACCATACACTCTATACCCTACACTCTACACTCTATACCCTACACTTTATACCCTACACTCTACACTCTATACCCTACACTCTATACCCTACACTCTACACCCTACACTCTATACCCTACACTCTACACTCTATACCCTACACTCTATACCATACACTCTACACCCTACACTCTATACCATACACTCTATACCCTACACTCTACACTCTATACCCTTCACTCTATACCCTACACTCTACACTCTATACCCTACACTCTATACCCTACACTCTATACCCTACACTATATACCCTACACTCTATACCCTACACTCTACACTCTATATCCTACACTCTACACTCTATACCCTACACTCTATAACATACACTCTAAACCCTACACTCTATACCCTACACTCTACACTTTATACCCTACACTCTATACCCTACACTCTATACCCTACACTCTATATCCCAACACTCTATACCCTACACTCTATACCCTACACTCTACACCCTACACTATACACTCTATACCCTACACTCTATACCATACAATCTACACTCTATACCCTACACTCTATACCCTACACTCTACACTTCATACCCTACACACTATACCCAACTTTCTACACTCTATACCCTACACTCTACACTCTATACCCTACAATCTATACCATGCACTCTATACCATACACTCTATACCCTACACTCTATACCCTACACTCTACACCCTACACTCTATACCCTGCAATCTATACCATACACTCTATACCCTACACTCTATATCATACACTCTATACCCTACACTCTACACTCTATACCCCACACTCTACACTCTATACCCTACACTCTACACCCTACACTCTATATTATACACTCTATTCCATACACTCTATACCCTACACTCTATACCCTACACTCTACACTCTAAAATCTATACCCTACACTCTACACTCTATACCTTACACTCTATACCAAACACTCTATACCCTACACTATATACCATACACTCTATATCATACACTCTATACCGTACACTCTATACCATATACTCTATACCCTACACTCTATACCCTACATTGTACACTCTGTACCCTACACTCTATACTATACACTCTACAAAGTACACTCTATACCATACACTCTATACCCTACACTCTACACTCTATACCATACACTCTATACTGTACACTCTATACCATACACTCTACACCCTACACTCTATACCATGCACTCTATACCCTACACTCTACACTCTATACCCTACAATCTATACCCTACACCCTACGCTCTATACCCTACACTCTATACCCTACTCTCTACACTCTATACCGTACACTATATTCCATACACTCTATTCCATACACTCTATACCCTGCACTCTATACCCTACACTATACACTCTATACCCTACACTCTACACCATACACTCTATACCCTATACTCTATACACTACACTCTACACCCTACACTCTATACCCTACACTCTAATCCCTACACTCTACACTGTATACCATACACTCTATACCCTACACTATATACCCTACACTCTATACCCTACATTCTACACTCTATACCCAACACTCTATACTCTACACTCTATACCCTACACTCTATACCATACACTCCATACCCTACACTCTACACTCTATACCCTACACTCTACTCTTTATACCCTACACTCTATATTCTACTCTATACCATACACTCTATACCCTACACTCTATACCCTACACTCTACACTCTATACCCTACACTCTACACTCTACTCTCTATACCCTACACTCTATACCCTACACTCTATACTCTATTCCCTACACTATATACCCTACACTCTACACTCTATACCCTACACTCTATACCCTACACTCTGTACCCTACACCCTACACCCTACACTCTATACCCTACATATTATACCATACACTCTATACTCTACACTCTACACTCTATACCCTACACTCTACACCCTAGACTCTATACCCTACACTTTATACCCTACACTCTACACTCTATACCCTACACTCTATACCCTACACTCTACACCCTACACTCTATACCCTACACTCTACACTCTATACCCTACACTCTATACCATACACTCTACACCCTACACTCTATACCATACACTCTATACCCTACACTCTACACTCTATACTCTACACTCTATACCCTACACTCTACACTCTATACCCTACACTCTATACCCTACACTCTATACCCTACACTATATACCCTACACTCTATACCCTACACTCTACACTTTATACCCTACACTCTATACCCTACACTCTATACCCTACACTCTACACTCTATACCCTAAACTCTATAACATACACTCTATACCCTACACTCTATGCCTTACACTCTCCACTCTACACCCTACACTCTACACTCTATACCCTACACTCTATACCCTACACTCTACACCTTATACCCTACACTCTATACCTTACACTCTATACCCTACACTCTATACCCTAAACTCTACACTCTATACCCTACACTCTATACCCTACACTATATACTCTATACCCTACACTCTATACCCTACACTCTATACCCTACAATCTATACCCTACACTCTATACCCTACACTCTATACCCTACACTCTATATCCCAACACTCTATACCCTACACTCTATACCCTACACTCTACACTCTATACCCTACACTATACACTCTATACCTACACTCTATACCATACAATCTACACTCTATACCCTACACTCTATATCATACACTATATACCCTACACTCTACACTCTATACCCCACACTCTACACTCTATACCCTACACTCTATACCCTACACTCTACACCCTACACTCTATACCATACTCTCTATTCCATACACTCTATACCATACACTCTATACCCTACACTCAACACTCTACAATCTATATCCTACTCTCTACACTCTATACCTTACACTCTATACCAAACACTATATACCATACACAATATATCATACACTCTGTACCCTACACTCTATACCATACACTCTATACCCTACACTCTATACCCTACACTCTACACTCTATACCCTACACTCTATACTCTATACCCTACACTCTATACCCTACACTCTATACTCTATACCCTACACTCTATACCCTACACTCTACACTCTATACCCTACACATTATACCATACACTCTATACCCTACACTCTACAACCTACACTCTACACCCTACACTCTATACCCTACACTTTATACCCTACACTCTACACTCTATACCCTACACTCTATACCCTACACTCTACACCCTACACTCTATACCCTACACTCTATACTCTACACTCTACACTCTATACCCTACACTCTATACCCTACACTCTATACCCTACACTCTACCCTCTACACTCTATACCCTACACTCTATACCATACACTCTATACCCTACACTCTATACCATACACTCTATACCCTACACTCTACACTCTATACCCTACACTCAATACCCTACACTCTAAACCCTACACTCTATACCCTACACTATACACTCTATACCCTACACTCTACACCATACACTCTATACCCTATACTCTATACCCTACATTCTACACTCTATACCCTACAGTCTATACCCTACACTTTATACCTTACACTCTACACTCTATACCGTACACTCTATACCATACACTCTATACCCTACACTCTATACCCTACACTCTATACCCTACACTCTACACTCTATACCCTACACTCTATACCATACACTCTAAACACTACACTCTATACCCTACACTCTATACCCTACACTCTATACCCTACACTCTATACCCTACACTCTACACTTTATACCCTACACTGTATACCCTACACTCTATACCCTACACTCTATACCCTACACTCTATACCCTACACTCTATAGCCCAACACTCTATACCGTACACTCTATACCCTACACTCTATACCCTACACTCTACACTCTATAACCTACACTCTATACCATACACTCTATACCCTACACTCTATACCCTACACTATACACTCTATACCCTACACTCTACACCATACACTCTATACCCTATACAATACACTCTATACCCTACAATCTATACCCTACACTCTATACCCTACACTGTACACTCTATACCGTACACTCTATACCATACACTCTATACCCTACACTCTATATCCTACACTCTATACCCTACACTCTACACTCTATACCCTACACTCTATACCATACACTCTAAACCCTACACTCTATACCCTACACTCTATACCCTAAACTCTACACCCTACACTCTACACTCTATACCCTACACTCTATACCCTACACTCTATACCCTACACTCTATACCCTACACTCTACACTTTATACCCTACACTGTATACCCTACACTCTATACCCTACACTCTATACCCTATACTCTATACCCTACACTCTATAGCCCAACACTCTATACCGTACACTCTATACCCTACACTCTATACCCTACACTCTACACTCTATACAATACACTCTATACCCTACACTCTAATCCCTACACTCTACACTCTATACCCTACACTCTATACCCTACACTCTATACCATACACTCTATACCCTACACTCTATACCCTACACTCTACACTCTATACCCTACACTCTACACTCTATACCCTACACTCTATACCCTACACTCTATACTCTATACCCTACACTATATAACCTACACTCTACACTCTATACCCTACACTCTATACCCTACACTCTATACCCTACACTCTATACCCTACACTCTACACCCTACACTCTATACACTACACATCATACCATACACTCTATACCCTACACTCTACACTCTATACCCTACACTCTACACCCTACACTCTATACCCTACACTTTATACCCTACACTCTACACCCTACACTCTATACCCTACACTCTACACCCTACACTCTATACCCTACACTCTACACTCTATACCCTACACTCTATACCATGCACTCTACACCCTACACTCTATACCATACACTCTATACCCTACACTCTACACCCTACACTCTATACCCTACACTCTACACTCTATACCCTACACTCTATACCCTACAATCTATACCCTACACTATATACCCTACACTCTATACCCTACACTCTACACTCTATATCCTACACTCTACACTCTATACCCTACACTCTATACCCTACACTCTACACTTTATACCCTACACTCTATACCCTACACTCTATACCCTACACTCCATACCCTACACTCTACACTCTATACCTTACACTCTATAACATACACTCTATACCCTACACTCTATACCTTACACTCTATACCTTACACTCTCCACTCTACACCCTACACTCTATACCCCACACTCTATACCCTACACTCTACACTTTATACCCTACACTCTATACCCTACACTCTATACCCTACACTCTATACCCTAAACTCTACACTCTATACTCTACACTCTATACCCTACACTATATACTCTATACCCTACACTCTATACCCTACACTCTATACCCTAAAATCTATACACTACACTCTATACCCTACACTCTATACCCTACACTCTATATCCCAACACTCTATACCCTACACTCTATACCCTACACTCTACACTCTATACCCTACACTATACACTCTATACCCTACACTCTATACCATACAATCTACACTCTATACCCTACACTCTATACCCTACACTCTACACTCTATACCCTACACACTATACCCTACTTTCTACACTCTATACCCTACACTCTACACTCTATACCATACACTCTATACCCTACACTCTATACCCTACACACTATACCCTACTTTCTACACTCTATACCCTACACTCTACACCCTACACTCTATAACATACACTCTATACCCTACACTCTATACCTTACACTCTATACCCTACACTCTCCACTCTACACCCTACACTCTACACTCTATACCCTACACTCTATACCCTACACTCTACACTATATACCCTACACTCTATACCCTACACTCTATACCCTACACTCTACGCTCTATACCCTACACTCTATACCCTATACTATATACTCTATACCCTACACTCTATACCCTACAATCTATACCCTACACTCTATACACGACACTCTATACCCTACACTCTATATCCCAACACTCTATACCCTACACTCTATACCCTACACTCTACACTCTATACCCTACACTATACACTCTATACCCTACACTCTATACCATACAATCTACACTCTATACCCTACACTCTATACCCTACACTCTACACTCTATACCCTACACACTATACCCTACTTTCTACACTCTATACCCTACACTCTACACTCTATACCATACACTCTATACCCTACACTCTATACCCTACACTCTATACCCTACACTATATACCCTACACTTTATACCCTACACTCTACACTCTATATCCTACACTCTACACTCTATACCCTACACTCTATAACATACACTCTAAACCCTACACTCTATACCCTACACTCTACACTTTATACCCTACACTCTATACCCTACACTCTATACCCTACACTCTATACCCTACACTCTACACTCTATACCCTACACTCTATAACATACACTCTATACCCTACACTCTATATCTTACACTCTATACCCTACACTCTACACCCTACACTCTACACTCTATACCCTACACTCTATACCCTACACTCTATACCCTACACTCTACACTCTATACCCTACACTCTATACCCTACACTATATACTCTATACCCTACACTCTATACCCTACACTCTATACCCTACAATCTATACCCTACACTCTATACCCTACACTCTATATCCCAACACTCTATACCCTACACTCTATACCCTACACTCTACACCCTACACTATACACTCTATACCCTACACTCTATACCATACAATCTACACTCTATACCCTACACTCTATACCCTACACTCTACACTTCATACCCTACACACTATACCCTACTTTCTACACTCTATACCCTACACTCTACACTCTATACCCTACACTCTATACCCTACAATCTATACCATACACTCTATACCATACACTCTATACCCTACACTCTATACCCTACACTCTACACCCTACACTCTATACCCTGCAATCTATACCATACACTCTATACCCTACACTCTATATCATACACTCTATACCCTACACTCTACACTCTATACCCCACACTCTACACTCTATACCCTACACTCTACACCCTACACTCTATATTATACACTCTATTCCATACACTCTATACCCTACACTCTATACCCTACACTCTACACTCTAAAATCTATACCCTACTCTCTACACTCTATACCTTACACTCTATACCAAACACTCTATACCCTACACTATATACCATACACTCTATATCATACACTCTATACCGTACACTCTATACCATACACTCTATACCCTACACTCTATACCCTACACTCTATACCCTACACTCTACACTCTGTACCCTACACTCTATACTATACACTCTACACCCTACACTCTATACCATACACTCTATACCCTACACTCTACACTCTATACCGTACACTCTATACCATACACTCTATACCCTACACTCTATACCCTACACTCTATACCCTAAACTCTACACTCTATACTCTACACTCTATACCCTACACTATATACTCTATACCCTACACTCTATACCCTACACTCTATACCCTAAAATCTATACACTACACTCTATACCCTACACTCTATACCCTACACTCTATATCCCAACACTCTATACCCTACACTCTATACCCTACACTCTACACTCTATACCCTACACTATACACTCTATACCCTACACTCTATACCATACAATCTACACTCTATACCCTACACTCTATACCCTACACTCTACACTCTATACCCTACACACTATACCCTACTTTCTACACTCTATACCCTACACTCTACACTCTATACCATACACTCTATACCCTACACTCTATACCCTACACACTATACCCTACTTTCTACACTCTATACCCTACACTCTACACCCTACACTCTATAACATACACTCTATACCCTACACTCTATACCTTACACTCTATACCCTACACTCTCCACTCTACACCCTACACTCTACACTCTATACCCTACACTCTATACCCTACACTCTACACTATATACCCTACACTCTATACCCTACACTCTATACCCTACACTCTACGCTCTATACCCTACACTCTATACCCTATACTATATACTCTATATACTACACTCTATACCCTACAATCTATACCCTACACTCTATACACGACACTCTATACCCTACACTCTATATCCCAACACTCTATACCCTACACTCTATACCCTACACTCTACACTCTATACCCTACACTATACACTCTATACCCTACACTCTATACCATACAATCTACACTCTATACCCTACACTCTATACCCTACACTCTACACTCTATACCCTACACACTATACCCTACTTTCTACACTCTATACCCTACACTCTACACTCTATACCATACACTCTATACCCTACACTCTATACCCTACACTCTATACCCTACACTATATACCCTACACTTTATACCCTACACTCTACACTCTATATCCTACACTCTACACTCTATACCCTACACTCTATAACATACACTCTAAACCCTACACTCTATACCCTACACTCTACACTTTATACCCTACACTCTATACCCTACACTCTATACCCTACACTCTATACCCTACACTCTACACTCTATACCCTACACTCTATAACATACACTCTATACCCTACACTCTATATCTTACACTCTATACCCTACACTCTACACCCTACACTCTACACTCTATACCCTACACTCTATACCCTACACTCTATACCCTACACTCTACACTCTATACCCTACACTCTATACCCTACACTATATACTCTATACCCTACACTCTATACCCTACACTCTATACCCTACAATCTATACCCTACACTCTATACCCTACACTCTATATCCCAACACTCTATACCCTACACTCTATACCCTACACTCTACACCCTACACTATACACTCTATACCCTACACTCTATACCATACAATCTACACTCTATACCCTACACTCTATACCCTACACTCTACACTTCATACCCTACACACTATACCCTACTTTCTACACTCTATACCCTACACTCTACACTCTATACCCTACACTCTATACCCTACAATCTATACCATACACTCTATACCATACACTCTATACCCTACACTCTATACCCTACACTCTACACCCTACACTCTATACCCTGCAATCTATACCATACACTCTATACCCTACACTCTATATCATACACTCTATACCCTACACTCTACACTCTATACCCCACACTCTACACTCTATACCCTACACTCTACACCCTACACTCTATATTATACACTCTATTCCATACACTCTATACCCTACACTCTATACCCTACACTCTACACTCTAAAATCTATACCCTACTCTCTACACTCTATACCTTACACTCTATACCAAACACTCTATACCCTACACTATATACCATACACTCTATATCATACACTCTATACCGTACACTCTATACCATACACTCTATACCCTACACTCTATACCCTACACTCTATACCCTACACTCTACACTCTGTACCCTACACTCTATACTATACACTCTACACCCTACACTCTATACCATACACTCTATACCCTACACTCTACACTCTATACCATACACTCTATACTGTACACTCTATACCATGCACTCTATACCCTACACTCTACACTCTATACCCTACACTCTACACCATACACTCTATACCCTATACTCTATACACTACACTCTACATTCTATACCCTACAATCTATACCCAACACTCTTTACCCTACACTCTATACCATACACTCTATACCCTACACTCTATACCCTACACTCTACACCCTACACTCTATACCCTACACTCTAATCCCTACACTCTACACTGTATACCATACACTCTATACCCTACACTATATACCCTACACTCTATACCCTACACTCTACACTCTATACCCAACACTCTATACTCTACACTCTATACCCTACACTCTATACCATACACTCCATACCCTACACTCTACACTCTATACCCTACACTCTACTCTTTATACCCTACACTCTATACCCTACACTCTACACTCTATACCCTACACTCTACACTCTATACCCTACACTCTATACCCTACTCTATACCATACACTCTATACCCTACACTCTATACCCTACACTCTACACTCTATACCCTACACTCTACACTCTATACCCTACACTCTATACCCTACACTCTATACTCTATACCCTACACTATATACCCTACACTCTACACTCTATACCCTACACTCTATACCCTACACTCTGTACCCTACACTCTACACCCTACACTCTATGCCCTACACATTATACCATACACTCTATACCCTACACTCTACACTCTATACCCTACACTCTACACCCTACACTCTATACCCTACACTTTATACCCTACACTCTACACTCTATACCCTACACTCTATACCCTACACTCTACACCCTACACTCTATACCCTACACTCTACACTCTATACCCTACACTCTATACCATACACTCTACACCCTACACTCTATACCATACACTCTATACCCTACACTCTACACTCTATACCCTACACTCTATACCCTACACTCTACACTCTATACCCTACACTATATACCCTACACTCTATACCCTACACTCTACACTCTATATCCTACACTCTACACAATATACCCTACACTCTATAACATACACTCTAAACCCTACACTCTATACCCTACACTCTACACTTTATACCCTACACTCTATACCCTACACTCTATACCCTACACTCTACACTCTATACCCTACACTCTATAACATACACTCTATACCCTACACTCTATACCTTACACTCTCCACTCTACACCCTACACTCTACACTCTATACCCTACACTCTATACCCTACACTCTACACTTTATACCCTACACTCTATACCCTACACTCTGTACCCTACACTCTATACCCTACACTATATACTCTATACCCTACACTCTATACCCTACACTCTATACCCTACACTCTATACCCTACACTCTATACCCTACACTCTATATCCCAACACTCTATACCCTACACTCTATACCCTACACTCTACACTCTATACCCTACACTATACACTCTATACCCTACACTCTATACCATACAATCTACACTCTATACCCTACACTCTATATCATACACTATATACCCTACACTCTACACTCTATACCCCACACTCTACACTCTATACCCTACACTCTACACCCTACACTCTATACCATACTCTCTATTCCATACACTCTATACCATACACTCTATACCCTACACTCTACACTCTACAATCTATATCCTACTCTCTACACTCTATACCTTACACTCTATACCAAACACTATATACCATACACAATATATCATACACTCTATACCGTACACTCTATACCCTACACTCTATACCCTACACTCTATACCCTACACTCTATACCCTACACACTATACCCTACTTTCTACACTCTATACCATACACTCTATACCATACACTCTATACACTACACTTTATACCCTACACACTATACCCTACTTTCTACACTCTATACCCTACACTCTACACTCTATACCCTACACTCTATAACATACACTCTATACCCTACACTCTATACCTTACACTCTATACCCTACACTCTCCACTCTACACCCTACACTCTACACTCTATACCCTACACTCTATACCCTACACTCTACACTTTATACCCTACACTCTATACCCTACACTCTATATCCTACACTCTATACCCTACACTCTACACTCTATACCCTACACTCTATACCCTACACTATATACTCTATACCCTACACTCTATACCCTACACTCTATACCCTACAATCTATACCCTACACTCTATACCCGACACTCTATACCCTACACTCTATATCCCAACACTCTATACCCTACACTCTATACCCTACACTCTACACTCTATACCCTACACTATACACTCTATACCCTACACTCTATACCATACAATCTACACTCTATACCCTACACTCTATACCCTACACTCTTCACTCTATACCCTACACACTATACCCTACTTTCTACACTCTATACCCTACACTCTACACTCTATACCATACACTCTATACCCTACACTATATACCCTACACTTTATACCCTACACTCTACACTCTATATCCTACACCCTACACTCTATACCCTACACTCTATACCATATACTCTATACCCTACACTCTATACCCTACACTCTATACCCTACACTCTATACCCTACACTCTATACCCTACACTTTATGTCCTACACTCTACACTCTATACCCTACACTCTATACCCTACACTCTACACCCTACACTCTATACCCTACACTCTATACCATACACTCTATACCCTACACTCTACACACTACACTCTATACCCTACACTCTACACTCTATACCATACACTCTATACTGTACACTCTATACCATACACTCTATACCCTACACTCTATACCCTACACTATACACTCTATACCCTACACTCTACACCATACACTCTATACCCTACACTCTATGCCCTACACTCTACACTCTATACCCTACAATATATACCCTACACTCTATACCCTACACTCTATACCCTACACTCTATACCCTACACTCTACACTCTATACCATACAATCTATACCATACACTCTATACCCTACACTCTATACCCTACACTCTATACCCTACACTCTACACTTTATACCCTACACTCTATACCCTACACTCTATACCCTACACTCTATACCCTACACTCTACATTCTATACCCTACACTCTATAACATATACTCTATACCCTACACTCTATACCTTACACTCTATACCCTACACTCTACACTCTACACCCTACACTCTACACTCTATACCCTACACTCTATACCCTACACTCTACACTTTATACCCTACACTCTATACCCTACACTCTATACCCTACACTCTACACTCTATACCCTACACTCTATACCCTACACTATATACTCTACACCCTACACTCTATACCCTACACGCTATACCCTACACTCTATACCCTACACTCTATACTCTATACTCTACACTATACACTCTATACCCTACACTCTATACCATACAATCTACACTCTATACCCTACACTCTATACCCTACACTCTACACTCTATGCCCTACACACTATACCCTACTTTCTACACTCTATACCCTACACTCTACACTCTATACTCTACACTCTATACCCTACAATCTATACCATACACTCTATACCATACACTCTATACCCTACACTCTATACCCTACACTCTACACTCTATACCCTACACTCTATACCCTACACTTTATACCCTGCAATCTATACCATACACTCTATACCCTACACTCTATATCATACACTCTATACCCTACACTCTACACTCTATACCCCACACTCTACACTCTATACCCTACACTCTACACCCTACACTCTATACAATACACTCTATTCCATACACTCTATACCCTACACTCTATACCCTACACTCTACACTCTAAAATCTATACCATACTCTCTACACTCTATACCTTACACTCTATACCAAACACTCTATACCCTACACTATATACCATACACTCTATATCATACGCTCTATACCGTACACTCTATACCCTACACTCTATACCCTACACTCTATACCCTACACTCTACACTCTATATTCTACACTCTATACCCTACACTCTAAACTCTATACCATACAATCTATACCCTACACTCTATACTATACACTCTACACCCTACACTCTATACCATACACTCTATGCCCTACACTCTACACTCTATAACCTACACTCTATACCCTACACTCTACACCCTACACCCTACGCTCTATACCCTACACTCTATACCCTACACTCTATACCCTACACCCTACGCTCTATACCCTACACTCTATACCCTACACTCTTCACTCTATACCCTACACTCTATTCCATACACTCTATATCCTACACTCTATACCCTACACTCTAATCCCTACACTCTACACTCTATACCCTACACTCTATACCCCACACTCTATACCCTACACTCTATACCATACACTCTATACCCTACACTTTATACCCTACACTCTACACTCTAAACTCTATTCCATACACTCTATACCCTACACTCTATACCCTACACTCTACACTCTATACCCTACACTATATACCCTACACTCTATACCCTACACTCTATACCCTACACTCTACACTCTATACCCTACACTCTATACCCTACACTCTATACCCTACACTCTACACTCTATACCCTACACTCTACACTCTATACCCTACACTCTATACCCTACACTCTACACTCTATACCCTACACTCTATACCCTACACTCTATACCCTACACTCTACACTCTACACCCTACACTCTATACCCTACACTCTATACTCTACACTATATACCCTACACTCTATACCCTGCACTCTATACTCTATACCCTACACCCTATACCCTACACTCTATAACCTACACCCTATACCCTACACGCTATACCCTACACACTATACCCTACACTCTATACCCTACACTCTACACTCTATACCCTACACTCTATACCATACACTCTATACCCTACACTCTATACCCTACAATATACACTCTATACCCTACACTCTACACTGTATACCATACACTATATAACCTACACTCTATACCCTACACTCTACACCCTACACTCTATACCATACACTCTATACTCTACACTCTACACTCTATACCCTACACTCTATACCCTACACTCTATACCCTACACCCTACGTTCTATACCCTACACTCTATACCCTACACTCTACACTCTATACTCTACACTTTACACTCTATACCCTACAATCTATACCCTACACTCTATACTCTATACTCTACACTCTATACCCTACACTCTACACTCTATACCCTACACTCTAATCCCTACACTCTACACTCTATACCCTACACTCTATACCCTACACTCTATACCCTACACTCTACACTCTATACCCTACACTCTATACCCTACACTCTATACCCTACACTCTACCCTCTACACTCTATACCCTACACTCTATACCATACACTCTATACCCTACACTCTACACTCTATTCCCTACACTCTATACCATACATTCTATGCCCTACACTCTATACCCTACACTCTATACCCTACACTCTATACTCTACACTCTATACCCTACACTCTATACCCTACACTCTACACTCTATACCCTACACTCTATACCCTACACTCTATACCCTACACTCTATACCATACACTCTATACCCTACACTCTACACTCTGTACCCTACACTCAATACCCTACACTCTAAACCCTACACTCTACACCATACACTCTATACCCTATACTCTATACCCTACATTCTACACTCTATACCCTACAATCTATACCCTACACTTTATACCCTACACTCTATACCCTACACTCTACACTCTATACCCTACACTCTATACCCTACACTCTATACCCTACACTCTATACCCTACACTCTACACTTTATACCCTACACTGTCTACCCTACACTCTATACTCTACACTCTATACCCTACACTCTATACCCTACACTCTATAGCCCAACACTCTATACCGTACACTCTATACCCTACACTCTATACCCTACACTCTACACTCTATACCCTACACTCTATACCCTACACTCTAATCCCTACACTCTACACTCTATACCCTACACTCTATACCCTACACTCTATACCATACACTCTATACCCTACACTCTATACCCTACACTCTACACTCTATACCCTACACTCTATACCCTAAATTCTATACCCTACACTCTACACTCTATACCCTACACTCTATACCCTACACTCTATACCCTACACTCTATACCATACACTCTATACCCTACACTCTACACTCTGTACCCTACACTCAATACCCTACACTCTAAATCCTACACTCTATACCCTACACTATACACTCTATACCCTACACTCTATACCCTATACTCTATACCCTACATTCTACACTCTATACCCTACAATCTATACCCTACACTTTATACCTTACACTCTATACCCTACACTCTACACTCTATACCCTACACTCTATACCCTACACTCTATACCCTACACTCTATACCCTACACTCTACATTTTATACCCTACACTGTATACCCTACACTCTATACTCTACACTCTATACCCTACACTCTATACCCTACACTCTATAGCCCAACACTCTATACCGTACACTCTATACCCTACACTCTATACCCTACACTCTACACTCTATACCCTACACTCTATACCCTACACTCTATACCATACACTCTATACCCTACACTCTATACCCTACACTCTACACTCTATACCCTACACTCTACACTCTATACCCTACACTCTATACCCTACACTCTATACTCTATACCCTACACTCTATACCCTACACTCTACACTCTATACCCTACACATTATACCATACACTCTATACCCTACACTCTACATTCTATACCCTACACTCTACACCCTACACTCTATACCCTACACTCTATACCCTACACTCTACACTCTATACCCTACACTCTACACTCTATACCCTACACTCTATACCCTACACTCTATACTCTATACCCTACACTCTATACCCTACACTCTACACTCTATACCCTACACATTATACCATACACTCTATACCCTACACTCTACATTCTATACCCTACACTCTACACCCTACACTCTATACCCTACACTTTATACCCTACACTCTACACTCTATAACCTACACTCTATACCCTACACTCTACACCCTACACTCTATACCCTACACTCTATACCCTACACTCTACACTCTATACCCTACACTCTATACCCTACACTCTATACCCTACACTCTACCCTCTACACTCTATACCCTACACTCTATACCATACACTCTATACCCTACACTCTACACTCTATTCCCTACACTCTATACCATACACTCTATACCCTACACTCTATACCCTACACTCTATACTCTACACTCTATACGCTACACTCTATACCATATACTCTATACCCTAAACTCTACACTCTATTCCCTACACTCTATACCATACACTCTATACCCTACACTCTATACCCTACACTCTACACCATACACTCTATACCCTAAACTCTGTACCCTACACTCTACACTCTATACCCTACACTCTATACCCTACACTCTATACCCTACACTCTATACCATACACTCTATACCCTACACTCTACACTCTATACCCTACACTCAATACCCTACACTCTAAACCCTACACTCTATACCCTACACTATACACTCTATACCTTACACTCTACACCATACACTCTATACCCTATACTCTATACCCTACATTCTACACTCTATACCCTGCAATCTATACCCTACACTTTATACCCTACACTCTATACCCTACACTCTACACTCTATACCGTACACTCTATACCATACACTCTATACCCTACACTCTATACCCTACACTCTATACCCTACACTCTACACTCTATACCCTACACTCTATACCATACACTCTAAACCCTACACTCTATACCCTACACTCTATACCCTAAACTCTACACTCTATACTCTACACTCTATACCCTACACTCTATACCCTACACTCTATACCCTACACTCTATACCCTACACTCTATACCCTACACTCTACACTTTATACCCTACACTGTATACCCTACACTCTATACCCTACACTCTATACCCTACATTCTATAGCCCAACACTCTATACCGTACACTCTATACCCTACACTCTATACCCTACACTCTACACTCTATACCCTACACTCTATACCCTACACTCTAATCCCTACACTCTACACTCTATACCCTACACTCTGTACCCTACACTCTATACCATACACTCTATACCCTACACTCTATACCCTACACTCTACACCCTTCACTCTACACTCTATACCATACACTCTATACCCTACACTCTATACTCTATACCCTACACTCTATACCCTACACTCTATACCCTACACATTATACCATACACTCTATACCCTACACTCTACACTCTATACCCTACACTCTACACCCTACACTCTATACCCTACACTTTATACCCTACACTCTACACTCTATACCCTACACTCTATACCCTATACTCTACACTCTATACCCACTGTCTCCAGCATTGCCCCCAGTGTGTCCTCCAATCTGCCCCAGTGTTTCCAGCTCTGCCCCCCGTGTGTCCTCCAGTCTGCCCCACTGTCTCCAGCACTGCCCCCAGTGTGTCCTCCAATCTGCCCCAGTGTCTCCAGCATTGCCCCCCAGTGTGTCCTCCAGCATTGCCCCCCACTCCCCCAGTGTGTCCACCGATAACTGATCCAAAAAAAAAAAAAAAAAAACAAGCAGTCTCCTCACCTGTCCGCGCTCCAGGCGGCGAGCTCCCTGCAGCAGCGCACACTCGCCGGCGACTGACAATGACGTCAGACGCCGGCGACGTGTGCGCTGCGGCCGACATCAGCCGCCAGCCTCCAATTGGCTGGCGGCTGTTGTTGTTAACTATTGATGTGCGGGCGCGCGCCCGCACATCAATAGGAAACCGCCGCAGCGCTGCAAGGGGCCCGGTGAGCAGATGAGAAGGGGCCCGATGCGGCCCCCTCTCTCCGCCCACCGGGTCCGGGGGGCACATAAACGCCGGCGGCGGCGGCCGGCACGGGCCGGCATTCACAAATGATTATCAGAGGGTTAATCTGCGGTAGCCCAGGGCCCCCCCAGACCACTGGGCCCTGGGCTACCGCCCATATTGACCCTCTGATAATCCGCCCCTGGAAGTAAGTGACGGAAGTGTGCGGGAGCAGGAGGCGGACATAGTGCGGTGACCAGGGGCGTCTGACTTGCCGGCCCCGGGCCCCCTGTCTGCGAGCCAGATACGGCCATCAAAAGAGCCATATCTGGCTCGCGAGCCATAGGTTCCCGACCCCTGCTCTACACCCTACACTCTATACCCTACACTTTATACCCTACACTATACACTCTATACCCTACACTCTATACCCTACACTCTATACCCTACACTCTACACTCTATACCCTACACTCTATACCCTACACTCTACACTCTATACCCTACACTCTATACCCTACACTCTATACCCTACACTATATACCCTACACTCTATACCCTACACTCTACACTCTATATCCTACACTCTACACTCTATACCCTACACTCTATAACATACACTCTAAACCCTACACTCTATACCCTACACTCTACACTTTATACCCTACACTCTATACCCTACACTCTATATCCCAACACTCTATACCCTACACTCTATACCCTACACTCTACACCCTACACTATACACTCTATACCCTACACTCTATACCATACAATCTACACTCTATACCCTACACTCTATACCCTACACTCTACACTTCATACCCTACACACTATACCCTACTTTCTACACTCTATACCCTACACTCTACACTCTATACCCTACACTCTATACCCTACAATCTATACCATACACTCTATACCATACACTCTATACCCTACACTCTATACCCTACACTCTACACCCTACACTCTATACCCTGCAATCTATACCATACACTCTATACCCTACACTCTATATCATACACTCTATACCCTACACTCTACACTCTATACCCCACACTCTACACTCTATACCCTACACTCTACACCCTACACTCTATATTATACACTCTATTCTATACACTCTATACCCTACACTCTATACCCTACACTCTACACTCTAAAATCTATACCCTACTCTCTACACTCTATACCTTACACTCTATACCAAACACTCTATACCCTACACTATATACCATACACTCTATATCATACACTCTATACCGTACACTCTATACCATACACTCTATACCCTACACTCTATACCCTACACTCTACACTCTGTACCATACACTCTATAATATACACTCTACACCCTACACTCTATACCATACACTCTATACCCTACACTCTACACTCTATACCATACACTCTATACTGTACACTCTATACCATACACTCTACACCCTACACTCTATACCATGCACTCTATACCCTACACTCTACACTCTATACCCTACACTCTATACCCTACAATCTATACCCTACACCCTACGCTCTATACCCTACACTCTATACCCTACTCTCTACACTCTATACCGTACACTATATTCCATACACTCTATTCCATACACTATACCCTGCACTCTATACCCTACACTATACACTCTATACCCTACACTCTACACCATACACTCTATACCCTATACTCTATACACTACACTCTACATTCTATACCCTACAATCTATACCCAACACTCTATACCCTACACTCTATACCATACACTCTATACCCTACACTCTATACCCTACACTCTACACCCTACACTCTATACCCTACACTCTAATCCCTACACTCTACACTGTATACCATACACTCTATACCCTACACTATATACCCTACACTCTATACCCTACACTCTACACTCTATACCCAACACTCTATACTCTACACTCTATACCCTACACTCTATACCATACACTCCATACCCTACACTCTACACTCTATACCCTACACTCTACTCTTTATACCCTACACTCTATACCCTACACTCTACACTCTATACCCTACACTCTACACTCTATACCCTACACTCTATACCCTACTCTATACCATACACTCTATACCCTACACTCTATACCCTACACTCTACACTCTATACCCTACACTCTACACTCTACACTCTATACCCTACACTCTATACCCTACACTATATACCCTACACTCTACACTCTATACCCTACACTCTATACCCTACACTCTGTACCCTACACTCTACACCCTACACTCTATACCCTACACATTATACCATACACTCTATACCCTACACTCTACACTCTATACCCTACACTCTACACCCTAGACTCTATACCCTACACTTTATACCCTACACTCTACACTCTATACCCTACACTCTATACCCTACACTCTACACCCTACACTCTATACCCTACACTCTACACTCTATACCCTACACTCTATACAATACACTCTACACTCTATACCAAACACTCTATACCCTACACTCTACACTCTATACCCTACACTCTATACCCTACACTCTACACTCTATACCCTACACTCTATACCCTACACTCTATACCCTACACTATATACCCTACACTCTATACCCTACACTCTACACTCTATATCCTACACTCTACACTCTATACCCTACACTCTATAACATACACTCTAAACCCTACACTCTATACCCTACACTCTACACTTAATACCCTACACTCTATACCCTACACTCTATACCCTACACTCTACACTCTATACCCTACACTCTATAACATACACTCTATACCCTACACTCTATACCTAACACTCTCCACTCTACACAATACACTCTACACCCTACACTCTATACCCTACACTCTACACTTTATACCCTACACTCTATACCCTACACTCTATACCCTACACTATATACTCTATACCCTACACTCTATACCCTACACTCTATACCCTACAATCTATACCCTACACTCTATACCCTACACTCTATACCCTACACTCTATATCCCAACACTCTATACCCTACACTCTATACTCTATACCCTACACTATACACTCTATACCTACACTCTATACCATACAATCTACACTCTATACCCTACACTCTATATCATACACTATATACCCTACACTCTACACTCTATACCCCACACTCTACACTCTATACCCTACACTCTACACCCTACACTCTATACCATACTCTCTATTCCATACACTCTATACCATACACTCTATACCCTACACTCTACACTCTACAATCTATATCCTACTCTCTACACTCTATACCTTACACTCTATACCAAACACTATATACCATACACAATATATCATACACTCTGTATCCTACAATCTATACCATACACTCTATACCCTACACTCTATACCCTACACTCTACACTCTATACCCTACACTCTACACTCTATACCTTACACTCTATACCCTACACTCTATACTCTATACCCTACACTCTATACCCTACACTCTACACTCTATACCCTACACATTATACCATACACTCTATACCCTACACTCTACACCCTACACTCTACACCCTACACTCTATACCCTACACTTTATACCCTACACTCTACACTCTATACCCTACACTCTATACCCTACACTCTACACCCTACACTCTATACCCTACACTCTATACCCTACACTCTACACTCTATACCCTACACTCTATACCCTACACTCTATACCCTACACTCTACCCTCTACACTCTATACCCTACACTCTATACCATACAATCTATACCCTACACTCTATACCATACACTCTATACCCTACACTCTACACTCTATACCCTACACTCAATACCCTACACTCTAAACCCTACACTCTATACCCTACACTATACACTCTATACCCTACACTCTACACCATACACTCTATACCCTATACTCTATACCCTACATTCTACACTCTATACCCTACACTCTATACCCTACACTCTACACTCTATACCCTACACTCTATACCCTACACTCTATACCCTACACTCTATACCCTACACTCTATACCCTACACTCTACACTTTATACCCTACACTGTATACCCTACACTCTATACCCTACACTCTATACCCTACACTCTATACCCTACACTCTATAGCCCAACACTCTATACCGTACACTCTATACCCTACACTCTATACCCTACACTCTACACTCTATACCCTACACTCTATACCCTACACTCTACACTCTATACCCTACACTCTATACCCTACACTCTATACCATACACTCTATACCCTACACTCTATACCCTACACTCTACACTCTATACCCTACACTCTACACTCTATACCCTACACTCTATACCCTACACTCTATACCCTACACTCTATACCCTACACTATATACCCTACACTCTATACCCTACACTCTACACTCTATATCCTACACTCTACACTCTATACCCTACACTCTATAACATACACTCTAAACCCTACACTCTATACCCTACACTCTACACTTTATACCCTACACTCTATACCCTACACTCTATATCCCAACACTCTATACCCTAGACTCTATACCCTACACTCTACACCCTACACTATACACTCTATACCCTACACTCTATACCATACAATCTACACTCTATACCCTACACTCTATACCCTACACTCTACACTTCATACCCTACACACTATACCCTACTTTCTACACTCTATACCCTACACTCTACACTCTATACCCTACACTCTATACCCTACAATCTATACCATACACTCTATACCATACACTCTATACCCTACACTCTATACCCTACACTCTACACCCTACACTCTATACCCTGCAATCTATACCATACACTCTATACCCTACACTCTATATCATACACTCTATACCCTACACTCTACACTCTATACCCCACACTCTACACCCTACACTCTACACCCTACACTCTATATTATACACTCTATTCCATACACTCTATACCCCACACTCTATACCCTACACTCTACACTCTAAAATCTATACCCTACTCTCTACACTCTATACCTTACACTCTATACCAAACACTCTATACCCTACACTATATACCATACACTCTATATCATACACTCTATACCGTACACTCTATACCATACACTCTATACCCTACACTCTATACCCTACACTCTACACTCTGTACCCTACACTCTATACTATACACTCTACACCCTACACTCTATACCATACACTCTATACCCTACACTCTACACTCTATACCATACACTCTATACTGTACACTCTATACCATATACTCTACACCCTACACTCTATACCATGCACTCTATACCCTACACTCTACACTCTATACCCTACACTCTATACCCTACAATCTATACCCTACACCCTACGCTCTATACCCTACACTCTATACCCTACTCTCTACACTCTATACCGTACACTATATTCCATACACTCTATTCCATACACTCTATACCCTGCACTCTATACCCTACACTATACACTCTATACCCTACACTCTACACCATACACTCTATACCCTATACTCTATACACTACACTCTACATTCTATACCCTACAATCTATACCCAACACTCTATACCCTACACTCTATACCCTACACTCTACACCCTAATCTCTATACCCTACACTCTAATCCCTACACTCTACACTGTATACCATACACTCTATACCCTACACTATATACCCTACACTCTATACCCTACACTCTACACTCTATACCCAACACTCTATACTCTACACTCTATACCCTACACTCTATACCATACACTCCATACCCTACACTCTACACTCTATACCCTACACTCTACTCTTTATACCCTACACTCTATACCCTACACTCTACACTCTATACCCTACACTCTACACTCTATACCCTACACTCTATACCCTACTCTATACCATACACTCTATACCCTACACTCTATACCCTACACTCTACACTCTATACCCTACACTCTACACTCTACACTCTATACCCTACACTCTATTCCCTACACTCTATACTCTATACCCTACACTATATACCCTACACTCTACACTCTGTACCCTACACTCTATACTATACACTCTACACCCTACACTCTATACCATACACTCTATACCCTACACTCTACACTCTATACCATACACTCTATACTGTACACTCTATACCATATACTCTACACCCTACACTCTATACCATGCACTCTATACCCTACACTCTACACTCTATACCCTACACTCTATACCCTACAATCTATACCCTACACCCTACGCTCTATACCCTACACTCTATACCCTACTCTCTACACTCTATACCGTACACTATATTCCATACACTCTATTCCATACACTCTATACCCTGCACTCTATACCCTACACTATACACTCTATACCCTACACTCTACACCATACACTCTATACCCTATACTCTATACACTACACTCTACATTCTATACCCTACAATCTATACCCAACTCTCTATACCCTACACTCTATACCCTACACTCTACACCCTAATCTCTATACCCTACACTCTAATCCCTACACTCTACACTGTATACCATACACTCTATACCCTACACTATATACCCTACACTCTATACCCTACACTCTACACTCTATACCCAACACTCTATACTCTACACTCTATACCCTACACTCTATACCATACACTCCATACCCTACACTCTACACTCTATACCCTACACTCTACTCTTTATACCCTACACTCTATACCCTACACTCTACACTCTATACCCTACACTCTATACCCTACTCTATACCATACACTCTATACCCTACACTCTATACCCTACACTCTACACTCTATACCCTACACTCTACACTCTACACTCTATACCCTACACTCTATACCCTACACTCTATACTCTATACCCTACACTATATACCCTACACTCTACACTCTATACCCTACACTCTATACCCTACACTCTGTACCCTACACTCTACACCCTACACTCTATACCCTACACATTATACCATACACTCTATACCCTACACTCTACACTCTATACCCTACACTCTACACCCTAGACTCTATACCCTACACTTTATACCCTACACTCTACACTCTATACCCTACACTCTATACCATACACTCTACACTCTATACCATACACTCTATACCCTACACTCTACACTCTATACCCTACACTCTATACCCTACACTCTACACTCTATACCCTACACTCTATACCTTACACTCTATACCCTACACTATATACCCTACACTCTATACCCTACACTCTACACTCTATATCCTACACTCTACACTCTATACCCTACACTCTATAACATACACTCTAAACCCTACACTCTATACCCTACACTCTACACTTTATACCCTACACTCTATACCCTACACTCTATACCCTACACTCTACACTCTATACCCTACACTCTATAACATACACTCTATACCCTACACTCTATACCTAACACTCTCCACTCTACACCCTACACTCTACACTCTATACCCTACACTCTATACCCTACACTCTACACTTTATACCCTACACTCTATACCCTACACTCTATACCCTACACTCTATACCCTAAACTCTACACTCTATACCCTACACTCTATACCCTACACTATATACTCTATACCCTACACTCTATACCCTACACTCTATACCCTACAATCTATACCCTACACTCTATACCCTACACTCTATACCCTACACTCTATATCCCAACACTCTATACCCTACACTCTATACCCTACACTCTACACTCTATACCCTACACTATACACTCTATACCTACACTCTATACCATACAATCTACACTCTCTACCCTACACTCTATATCATACACTATATACCCTACACTCTACACTCTATACCCCACACTCTACACTCTATACCCTACACTCTACACCCTACACTCTATACCATACTCTCTATTCCATACACTCTATACCATACATTCTATACCCTACACTCTACACTCTACAATCTATATCCTACTCTCTACACTCTATACCTTACACTGTATACCAAACACTATATACCATACACAATATATCATACACTCTGTACCCTACACTCTATACCATACACTCTATACCCTACACTCTATACCCTACACTCTACACTCTATACCCTACACTCTACACTCTATACCCTACACTCTATACCCTACACTCTATACTCTATACCCTACACTCTACACTCTATACCCTACACATTATACCATACACTCTATACCCTACACTCTACACCCTACACCCTACACTCTATACCCTACACTTTATACCCTACACTCTACACTCTATACCCTACACTCTATACCCTACACTCTACACCCTACACTCTATACCCTACACTCTATACCCTACACTCTACACTCTATACCCTACACTCTATACCCTACACTCTATACCCTACACTCTACCCTCTACACTCTATACCCTACACTCTATACCATACACTCTATACCCTACACTCTATACCATACACTCTATACCCTACACTCTACACTCTATACCCTACACTCAATACCCTACACTCTAAACCCTACACTCTATACCCTACACTATACACTCTATACCCTACACTCTACACCATACACTCTATACCCTATACTCTATACCCTACATTCTACACTCTATACACTACACTCTATACCCTACACTCTACACTCTATACCCTACACTCTATACCCTACACTCTATACCCTACACTCTATACCCTACACTCTACACTTTATACCCTACACTGTATACCCTACACTCTATACCCTACACTCTATACCCTACACTCTATACCCTACACTCTATAGCCCAACACTCTATACCGTACACTCTATACCCTACACTCTATAACCTACACTCTACACTCTATACCCTACACTCTATACCTTACACTCTATACCCTACACTATATACCCTACACTCTATACCCTACACTCTACACTCTATATCCTACACTCTACACTCTATACCCTACACTCTATAACATACACTCTAAACCCTACACTCTATACCCTACACTCTACACTTTATACCCTACACTCTATACCCTACACTCTATACCCTACACTCTACACTCTATACCCTACACTCTATAACATACACTCTATACCCTACACTCTATACCTAACACTCTCCACTCTACACCCTACACTCTACACTCTATACCCTACACTCTACACTTTATACCCTACACTCTATACCCTACACTCTATACCCTACACTCTATACCCTAAACTCTACACTCTATACCCTACACTCTATACCCTACACTATATACTCTATACCCTACACTCTATACCCTACACTCTATACCCTACAATCTATACCCTACACTCTATACCCTACACTCTATACCCTACACTCTATATCCCAACACTCTATACCCTACACTCTATACCCTACACTCTACACTCTATACCCTACACTATACACTCTATACCTACACTCTATACCATACAATCTACACTCTCTACCCTACACTCTATATCATACACTATATACCCTACACTCTACACTCTATACCCCACACTCTACACTCTATACCCTACACTCTACACCCTACACTCTATACCATACTCTCTATTCCATACACTCTATACCATACACTCTATACCCTACACTCTACACTCTACAATCTATATCCTACTCTCTACACTCTATACCTTACACTCTATACCAAACACTATATACCATACACAATATATCATACACTCTGTACCCTACACTCTATACCATACACTCTATACCCTACACTCTATACCCTACACTCTACACTCTATACCCTACACTTTACACTCTATACCCTACACTCTATACCCTACACTCTATACTCTATACCCTACACTCTACACTCTATACCCTACACATTATACCATACACTCTATACCCTACACTCTACACCCTACACTCTATACCCTACACTTTATACCCTACACTCTACACTCTATACCCTACACTCTATACCCTACACTCTACACCCTACACTCTATACCCTACACTCTATACCCTACACTCTACACTCTATACCCTACACTCTATACCCTACACTCTATACCCTACACTCTACCCTCTACACTCTATACCCTACACTCTATACCATACACTCTATACCCTACACTCTATACCATACACTCTATACCCTACACTCTACACTCTATACCCTACACTCAATACCCTACACTCTAAACCCTACACTCTATACCCTACACTATACACTCTATACCCTACACTCTACACCATACACTCTATACCCTATACTCTATACCCTACATTCTACACTCTATACCCTACACTCTATACCCTACACTCTACACTCTATACCCTACACTCTATACCCTACACTCTATACCCTACACTCTATACCCTACACTCTACACTTTATACCCTACACTGTATACCCTACACTCTATACCCTACACTCTATACCCTACACTCTATACCCTACACTCTATAGCCCAACACTCTATACCGTACACTCTATACCCTACACTCTATAACCTACACTCTACACTCTATCCCCTACACTCTATACCCTACACTCTACACTCTATACCCTACACTCTATACCCTACACTCTATACCATACACTCTATACCCTACACTCTATACCCTACACTCTACACCCTACACTCTACACTCTATACCCTACACTCTATACCCTACACTCTATACCCTACACTCTACACTCTATACCCTACACATTATACCATACACTCTATACCCTACACTCTACACTCTATACCCTACACTCTACACCCTACACTCTATACCCTACACTTTATACCCTACACTCTACACTCTATACCCTACACTCTATACCCTACACTCTACACCCTACACTCTATACCCTACACTCTATACCCTACACTCTATACCCTACACTCTATACCCTACACTCTATACCCTACACTCTACCCTCTACACTCTATACCCTACACTCTATACCATACACTCTATACCCTACACTCTACACTCTATTCCCTACACTCTATACCATACACTCTATACCCTACACTCTATACCCTGCACTCTATACCCTACACTCTATACTCTATACCCTACACTCTATACCATATACTCTATACCCTACACTCTACACTCTATTCCCTACACTCTATACCATACACTCTATACCCTACACTCTATACCCTACACTATATACCCTACACTCTACACCATACACTCTATACCCTAAACTCTATACCCTACACTCTACACTCTATACCCTACACTCTATACCCTACACTCTACACTCTATACCCTACACTCTATACCATACACTCTATACCCTACACTCTATACCATACACTCTATACCCTACACTCTATACCCTACACTATACACTCTATACCCTACTCTCTACACCATACACTTTATACCCTATACAATACACTCTATACCCTACAATCTATACCCTACACTCTATACCCTACACTGTACACTCTATACCGTACACTCTATACCATACACTCTATACCCTACACTCTATATCCTACACTCTATACCCCACACTCTACACTCTATACCCTACACTCTATACCCTAAACTCTACACTCTATACCCTACACTCTACACTCTATACCCTACACTCTATACCCTACACTCTATACCCTACACTCTATACCCTACACTCTACACTTTATACCCTACACTGTATACCCTACACTCTATACCCTACACTCTATACCCTATACTCTATACCCTACACTCTATAGCCCAACACTCTATACCGTACACTCTATACCCTACACTCTATACCCTACACTCTACACTCTATACAATACACTCTATACCCTACACTCTAATCCCTACACTCTACACTCTATACCCTACACTCTATACCCTACACTCTATACCATACACTCTATACCCTACACTCTATACCCTACACTCTATACCCTACACTCTACACTCTATACCCTACACTCTATACCATACACTCTATACCCTACACTCTATACCATACACTCTATACCCTACACTCTATACCCTACACTATACACTCTATACCCTACACTCTACACCATACACTTTATACCCTATACAATACACTCTATACCCTACAATCTATACCCTACACTCTATACCCTACACTGTACACTCTATACCGTACACTCTATACCATACACTCTATACCCTACACTCTATATCCTACACTCTATACCCCACACTCTACACTCTATACCCTACACTCTATACCCTAAACTCTACACTCTATACCCTACACTCTACACTCTATACCCTACACTCTATACCCTACACTCTATACCCTACACTCTATACCCTACACTCTACACTTTATACCCTACACTGTATACCCTACACTCTATACCCTACACTCTATACCCTATACTCTATACCCTACACTCTATAGCCCAACACTCTATACCGTACACTCTATATCCTACACTCTATACCCTACACTCTACACTCTATACAATACACTCTATACCCTACACTCTAATCCCTACACTCTACACTCTATACCCTACACTCTATACCCTACACTCTATACCATACACTCTATACCCTACACTCTATACCCTACACTCTACACTCTATACCCTACACTCTACACTCTATACCCTACACTCTATACCCTACACTCTATACTCTATACCCTACACTATATAACCTACTCTACACTCTATACCCTACACTCTATACCCTACACTCTATACCCTACACTCTATACCCTACACTCTACACCCTACACTCTATACCCTACACATTATACCATACACTCTATACCCTACACTCTACACTCTATACCCTACACTCTACACCCTACACTCTATACCCTACACTTTATACCCTACACTCTACACCCTACACTCTATACCATACACTCTACACTCTATACCCTACACTCTATACCATGCACTCTACACCCTACACTCTATACCATACACTCTATACCCTACACTATACACTCTATACCCTACACTCTATACCCTACACTCTACACTCTATACCCTACACTCTATACCCTACAATCTATACCCTACACTATATACCCTACACTCTATACCCTACACTCTACACTCTATATCCTACACTCTACACTCTATACCCTACACTCTATACCCTACACTCTACACTTTATACCCTACACTCTATACCCTACACTCTATACCCTACACTCTATACCCTACACTCTACACTCTATACCCTACACTCTATAACATACACTCTATACCCTACACTCTATACCTTACACTCTATACCTTACACTCTCCACTCTACACCCTACACTCTATACCCTACACTCTATACCCTACACTCTACACTTTATACGCTACACTCTATACCCTACACTCTATACCCTACACTCTATACCCTAAACTCTACACTCTATACCCTACACTCTATACCCTACACTATATACTCTATACCCTACACTCTATACCCTACACTCTATACCCTAAAATCTATACACTACACTCTATACCCTACACTCTATACCCTACACTCTATATCCCAACACTCTATACCCTACACTCTATACCCTACACTATACACTCTATACCCTACACTCTATACCATACAATCTACACTCTATACCCTACACTCTATACCCTACACTCTACACTCTATACCCTACACACTATACCCTACTTTCTACACTCTATACCCTACACTCTACACTCTATACCATACACTCTATACCTACACTCTATACCCTACACTCTATACCCTACACTATATACCCTACACTTTATACCCTACACTCTACACTCTATATCCTACACTCTACACTCTATACCCTACACTCTATAACATACACTCTAAACCCTACACTCTATACCCTACACTCTACACTTTATACCCTACACTCTATACCCTACACTCTATACCCTACACTCTATTCCCTACACTCTACACTCTATACCCTACACTCTATAACATACACTCTATACCCTACACTCTATATCTTACACTCTATACCCTACACTCTACACCCTACACTCTACACTCTATACCCTACACTCTATACCCTACACTCTATACCCTACACTCTACACTTTATACCCTACACTCTATACCCTACACTCTATACCCTACACTCTATACCCTACACTCTACACTCTATACCCTACACTCTATACCCTACACTATATACTATATACCCTACACTCTATACCCTACACTCTATACCCTACAATCTATACCCTACACTCTATACCCTACACTCTATACCCTACACTCTATATCCCAACACTCTATACCCTACACTCTATACCCTACACTCTACACCCTACACTATATACTCTATACCCTACACTCTATACCATACAATCTACACTCTATACCCTACACTCTATACCCTACACTCTACACTTCATACCCTACACACTATACCCTACTTTCTACACTCTATACCCTACACTCTACACTCTATACCCTACACTCTATACCCTACAATCTATACCATACACTCTATACCATACACTCTATACCCTACACTCTATACCCTACACTCTACACCCTACACTCTATACCCTGCAATCTATACCATACACTCTATACCCTACACTCTATATCATACACTCTATACCCTACACTCTATACCCCACACTCTACACTCTATACCCTACACTCTACACTCTATATTATACACTCTATTCCATACACTCTATACCCTACACTCTATACCCTACACTCTACACTCTAAAATCTATACCCTACTCTCTACACTCTATACCTTGCACTCTATACCAAACACTCTATACCCTACACTATATACCATACACTCTATATCATACACTCTATACCGTACACTCTATACCATACACTCTATACCCTACACTCTATACCCTACACTCTATACCCTACACTCTACACTCTGTACCCTACACTCTATACTATACACTCTACACCCTACACTCTATACCATACACTTTATACCCTACACTCTACACTCTATACCATACACTCTATACTGTACACTCTATACCATACACTCTACACCCTACACTCTATACCATGCACTCTATACCCTACACTCTACACTCTATAGCCTACACTCTATACCCTACAATCTATACCCTACACCCTACGCTCTATACCCTACACTCTATACCCTACTCTCTACACTCTATACCGTACACTATATTCCATACACTCTATTCCATACACTCTATACCCTGCACTCTATACCCTACACTATACACTCTATACCCTACACTCTACACCATACACTCTATACCCTATACTCTATACACTACACTCTACATTCTATACCCTACAATCTATACCCAACACTCTATACCCTACACTCTATACCATACACTCTATACCCTACACTCTATACCCTACACTCTACACCCTACACTCTATACCCTACACTCTAATCTCTACACTCTACACTGTATACCATACACTCTATACCCTACACTATATACCCTACACTCTATACCCTACACTCTACACTCTATACCCAACACTCTATACTCTACACTCTATACCCTACACTCTATACCATACACTCCATACCCTACACTCTACACTCTATACCCTACACTCTACTCTTTATACCCTACACTCTATACCCTACACTCTACACTCTATACCCTACACTCTACACTCTATACCCTACACTCTATACCCTACTCTATACCATACACTCTATACCCTACACTCTATACCCTACACTCTACACTCTATACCCTACACTCTACACACTATACCCTACACTCTATACCCTACACTCTATACTCTATACCCTACACTATATACCCTACACTCTACACTCTATACCCTACACTCTATACCCTACACTCTGTACCCTACACTCTACACCCTACACTCTATGCCCTAAACATTATACCATACACTCTATACCCTACACTCTACACTCTATACCCTACACTCTACACCCTACACTCTAAACCCTACACTTTATACCCTACACTCTACACTCTATACCCTACACTCTATACCCTACACTCTACACCCTACACTCTATACCCTACACTCTATACCATACACTCTACACCCTACACTCTATACCATACACTCTATACCCTACACTCTACACTCTATACCCTACACTCTATACCATACACTCTACACCCTACACTCTATACCATACACTCTATACCCTACACTCTACACTCTATACCCTACACTCTATACCCTACACTCTACACTCTATACCCTACACTATATACCCTACACTCTATACCCTACACTCTACACTCTATATCCTACACTCTACACTCGATACCCTACACTCTATAACATACACTCTAAACCCTACACTCTATACCCTACACTCTACACTTTATACCCTACACTCTATACCCTACACTCTATACCCTACACTCTACACTCTATACCCTACACTCTATAACATACACTCTATACCCTACACTCTATACCTTACACTCTCCACTCTACACCCTACACTCTACACTCTATACCCTACACTCTATACCCTACACTCTACACTTTATACCCTACACTCTATACCCTACACTCTATACCCTACACTCTATACCCTAAACTCTACACTCTATACCCTACACTCTATACCCTACACTATATACTCTATACCCTACACTCTATACCCTACAATCTATACCCTACACTCTATACCCTACACTCTATACCCTACACTCTATATCCCAACACTCTATACCCTACACTCTATACCCTACACTCTACACTCTATACCCTACACTATACACTCTATACCCTACACTCTATACCATACAATCTACACTCTATACCCTACACTCTATATCATACACTATATACCCTGCACTCTACACTCTATACCCCACACTCTACACTCTATACCCTACACTCTACACCCTACACTCTATACCATACTCTCTATTCCATACACTCTATACCATACACTCTATACCCTACACTCTACACTCTACAATCTATATCCTACTCTCTACACTCTATACCTTACACTCTATACCAAACACTATATACCATACACAATATATCATACACTCTATACCGTACACTCTATACCCTACACTCTATACCCTATACTCTATACCCTACACTCTATACCCTACACACTATACCCTACTTTCTACACTCTATACCATACACTCTATACCATACACTCTATACCCTACACTCTATACCCTACACACTATACCCTACTTTCTACACTCTATACCCTACACTCTACACTCTATACCCTACACTCTATAACATACACTCTATACCCTACACTCTATACCTTACACTCTATACCCTACACTCTCCACTCTACACCCTACACTCTACACTCTATACCCTACACTCTATACCCTACACTCTACACTTTATACCCTACACTCTATACCCTACACTCTACACTCTATACCCTACACTATATACCCTACACTATATACTCTATACCCTAAACTCTATACCCTACACTCTATACCCTACAATCTATACCCTACACTCTATACCCGACACTCTATACCCTACACTCTATATCCCAACACTCTATACCCTACACTCTATACCTTACACTCTACACTCTATACCCTACACTATACTCTATACCCTACACTCTATACCATACAATCTACACTCTATACCCTACACTCTATACCCTACACTCTACACTCTATACCCTACACACTATACCCTACTTTCTACACTCTATATCCTACACTCTACACTATATACCATACACTCTATACCCTACACTCTATACCCTACACTCTATACCCTACACTATATACCCTACACTTTATACCCTACACTCTACACTCTATATCCTACACTCTACACTCTATACCCTACACTCTATACCATACACTCTATACCCTACACTCTATACCCTACACTCTATACCCTACACTCTATACCCTACACTCTACACCCTACACTCTATAACATACACTCTATACCCTACACTCTATACCTTACACTCTACACCCTACACTCTACACCCTACACTCTACACTCTATACCCTACACTCTATACCCTACACTCTACACCCTACACTCTACACCCTACACTCTACACTCTATACCCTACACTCTATACCCTACACGCTATACCCTACACTCTATACCCTACACTCTATACCCTACACTCTATACCCTACACTCTACACTCTGTACCCTACACTCTATACTATACACTCTACACCCTACACTCTATACCATACACTCTATACCCTACACTTTACACTCTATACCCTACACTCTACTCTTTATACCCTACACTATATACCCTACACTCTATACCCTACACTCTATACCCTACACTCTATACCATACACTCTACACTCTATATCCTACACTCTATACCCTACACTCTATACCGTACACTATATTCCATACACTCTATTCCATACACTCTATACCCTGCACTCTATACCCTACACTATACACTCTATACCATACACTCTACACCATACACTCTATACCCTATACTCTATACACTACACTCTACATTCTATACCCTACAATCTATACCCAACACTCTATACCCTACACTCTATACCATACACTCTATACCCTACACTCTATACCCTACACTCTACACCCTACACTCTATACCCTACACTCTACACTGTATACCCTACACTCTATACCCTACACTCTACACTCTATACCAAACACTCTATACTCTACACTCTATACCCTACACTCTATACCATACACTCCATACCCTACACTCTACACTCTATACCCTACACTCTACTCTTTATACCCTACACTATATACCCTACACTCTATACCCTACACTCTATACCCTACACTCTACACCCTACACTCTATACCCTACACTCTACACCCTACACTCTATACCCTACACTCTAATCCCTACACTCTACACTCTATACCCTACACTCTATACCCTACAATCTATACCATACACTCTATACCATACACTCTATACCCTACACTCTATACCCTACACTCTACACTCTATACCCTACACTCTGTACCCCACACTCTATACCCTGTAATCTATACCATACACTCTATACCCTACACTCTATATCATACACTATATACCCTACACTCTACACTCTATACCCCACACTCTACACTCTATACCCTACACTCTACACCCTACACTCTATACCATACTCTCTATTCCATACACTCTATACCCTACACTCTACACTCTACAATCTATATCCTACTCTCTACACTCTATACCTTACACTCTATACCAAACACTCTATACCCTACACTATATACCATACACAATATATCATACACTCTATACCGTACACTCTATACCCTACACTTTATACCCTACACTATATAATCTACACTCTATACCCTACACTCTATACCCTACACTCTATACCCTACACTCTATACCCTGCACTCTACACTCTATGCCCTACACTCTATACCCTACACTCTAAACTCTATACCATACAATCTATACCCTACACTCTATACTATACACTCTACACCCTACACTCTATACCATACACTCTATGCCCTACACTCTACACCCTACACTTTATACCCTACACTCTACACTCTACAATCTATACCCTACACTCTACACTCTATACCAAACACTCTATACCCTATACTATATACCATACACTCTATACCCTACACTCAAAACTCTATACCATACACTCTATACCCTACACTCTATACCCTACATTCTACACTCTATACTCTACACTCTATACCCTACACTCTATACCCTACACTCAATACCCTACACTCTATACCCTACACTCTACACTCTATACCATACACTCTATACCCTACACTGTATACCCTACACTCTATACCCTACACTCTACACTCTATACCATACACTATGTAACCTACACCCTATACCATACACTCTACACCCTACACTCTATACCATACACTCTATACCCTACACTCTATACCCTACACTCTACATCCTACACTCTATACCATACACTCTATACCCTACACTCTATACCCTACACTCTACACCCTACACTCTATACCCTACACTCTAATCCCTACACTCTACACTGTGTACCCTGCACTCTATACCCTACACTATATACCCTACACTCTATACCCTACACTCTACACTCTATACCCAACACTCTATACTCTACACTCTATACCCTACACTCCATACCCTACACTCTACACTCTATACCCTACACTCTACTCTTTATACCCTACACTATATACCCTACACTCTATACCCTACACTCTATACCCTGCACTCTACACTCTATACCCTACACTCTACACTCTATACCCTACACTCTATACCCTACACTCTACACCCTACACTCTATACCCTAGACTCTAATCCCTACACTCTACACTCTATACCCTACACTCTATACCCTACAATCTATACCATACACTCTATACCATACACTCTATACCCTACACTCTATACCCTACACTCTAAACTCTATACCCTACACTCTATACCCTACACTCTATACCCTGTAATCTATACCATACACTCTATACCCTACACTCTATATCATACACTATATACCCTACACTCTACACTCTATACCCCACACTCTACACTCTATACCCTACACTCTACACCCTACACTCTATACCATACTCTCTATTCCATACACTCTATACCCTACACTCTATACCCTACACTCTACACTCTACAATCTATATCCTACTCTCTACACTCTATACCTTACACTCTATACCAAACACTCTATACCCTACACTATATACCATACACAATATATCATACACTCTATACCGTACACTCTATACCCTACACTCTATACCCTGTTGTGAATTCTGTGGCTGAATTCACTCCTGTGGTCACAAGTGGTACTGCAGCTTCTGAGCTTCCTCCCTCAGGTGTTCTGGTGAGCTCGTTAACTGCTTCATTACTTAACTCCGCCTGATGCTGCTATCCTTGCTCCTTGTCAATGTTTCAGTGTTGGATCTGAGCTTCTCCTGATTGTTCCTGTGACCTGCTGCTCTGCATAGCTAAGTGCTTTTTGCTTTTTTGTTGCTTTTTTTCTGTCCAGCTTGTCTTTTGTTTTGCTGGAAGCTCTGAGACGCAAAGGGTGTACCGCCGTGCCGTTAGTTCGGCACGGTGGGTTTTTTTTGCCCCCTTTGTGTGGTTTTGCTTTAGGGTTTTTTGTAGACTGCAAAGTTCGCTTTACTGTCCTCGCTCTGTCCTAGAATATCGGGCCCCACTTTGCTGAATCTATTTCATCCCTACGTTTTGTCTTTTCATCTTACTCACAGTCATTATATGTGGGGGGCTGCCTTTTCCTTTGGGGAATTTCTCTGGGGCAAGTCAGGCCTATTTTTCTATCTTCAGGCTAGCTAGTTTCTTAGGCTGTGCCGAGTTGCCTAGGTAGTTGTTAGGCGCAATCCACAGCCGCTTTTAGTTGTGTTTAGGATAGGATCAGGTGTGCAGTCTACAGAGTTTCCACGTCTCAGAGCTCGTTCTTGTATTTTTTGGTATCTGTCAGATCACTGTGTGCGCTCTGATCGCTAAGCACACTGTGTTTCTGGATTGCCTTCATAACACCTGTCATTAGCAAATATAACAGTACAAGGAGCCAAACTAATGATTCTCAATAGAGGGAAAGAAAAAGTTCTGACATCATTTTTTTTTTTTTTTCTGCTCTGTGTTCACTTTTTTTTTTCCCCTAGACATTTGGGTGATTCTGGACACAGGTGTGGACATGGATATTCAGGGTCTGTGCTCTTCAATGGATAATCTCGTTATAAATGTACAAAAAATTCAAGATACTATTGATCAGAAATCTATGTTAGAACCAAGAATTCCTATTCCTGATTTGTTTTTTGGAGATAGAACTAAGTTTCAAAAATAATTGTAAGCTATTTCTGGCCTTGAAACCTCATTCTTCTGGTAATCCTATTCAACAGGTTTTGATTATTATTTCTTTTTTGCGCGGCGACCCTCAAGACTGGGCATTATCTCTTGCGCCAGGAGACCCTGCATTGAGTAGTGTCGATGCGTTTTTCCTGGTGCTCGGATTGCTGTACGATGAGCCTAATTCAGTGGATCAGGCTGAGAAAAATTTGCTGGCTTTGTGCCAGGGTCAGGATGATATAGAAGTATATTGTCAGAAATTTAGGAAATGGTCAGTACTAACTCAGTGGAATGAATCTGCGCTGGCAGCTTTGTTCAGAAAGGGTCTCTCTGAGGCTCTTAAGGATGTCATGGTGGGATTTCCTATGCCTGCTGGTTTGAATGAGTCTTTGTCTTTGGCCATTCAGATCGGTCGACGCTTGCGCGAGCGTAAATCTATGCACCATTTGGCGGTACTGCCTGAGGTTAAACCTGAGCCTATGCAGTGCGATAGGACTATGACTAGAGTTGAACGGCAGGAATACAGACGTCTGAATGGTCTGTGTTTCTACTGTGGTGATTCCACTCATGCTATTTCTGATTGTCCTAAGCGCACTAAGTGGTCCGCTAGGTCTGCCGTCATTGGTACTGTACAGTCCAAATTCCTTCTGTCCATTACCTTGATATGCTCTTTGTCGTCGTTTTCTGTCATGGCGTTTGTGGATTCGGGCGCTGCCCTGAATCTGATGGATTTGGATTATGCTAAACGTTGTGGGTTTTTCTTGGAGCCTTTGCAGTGTCCTATTCCATTGAGAGGAATTGATGCTACACCTTTGGCCAAGAATAAACCTCAATACTGGGCCCAGCTGACCATGTGAATGGCTCCTGCACATCAGGAAGTTATTCGCTTTCTGGTGTTGCATAATCTGCATGATGTGGTCGTGTTGGGGTTGCCATGGCTACAAACCCATAATCCAGTATTGGATTGGAATTCCATGTCGGTATCCAGCTGGGGTTGTCAGGGGGTACATGGTGATGTTCCATTTTTGTCGATTTCGTCATCCACCCCTTCTGAGGTCCCAGAGTTCTTGTCTGATTATCAGGATGTATTTGAAGAGCCCAAGTCCGATGCTCTACCTCCGCATAGGGATTGTGATTGTGCTATCAATTTGATTCCTGGTAGTAAATTCCCTAAAGGTCGATTATTTAATTTATCCGTGCCCGAACACGCCGCTATGCGCAGTTATGTGAAGGAATCCCTGGAGAAGGGACATATTCGCCCATCGTCATCACCACTGGGAGCAGGGTTCTTCTTTGTAGCCAAGAAGGATGGTTCGCTGAGACTGTGTATTGATTACCGCCTTCTTAATAAGATCACTGTTAAATTTCAGTATCCCTTGCCATTGTTATCTGACTTGTTTGCTCGGATTAAGGGGGCTAGTTGGTTCACTAAGATAGATCTTCGTGGTGCGTATAATCTGGTGAGAATCAGGCAAGGAGATGAATGGAAAACTGCATTCAATACGCCCGAGGGTCATTTTGAGTATCTAGTGATGCCGTTCGGACTTGCCAATGCTCCATCTGTGTTTCAGTCTTTTATGCATGACATCTTCCGTGAGTATCTGGATAAATTCCTGATTGTTTACTTGGATGACATTTTGATCTTCTCAGATGATTGGGAGTCTCATGTGAAGCAGGTCAGAATGGTTTTTCAGGTCCTGCGTGCTAACTCTTTGTTTGTGAAGGGATCAAAGTGTCTCTTCGGTGTGCAGAAAGTTTCATTTTTGGGGTTCATCTTTACCCCTTCTACTATCGAGATGGATCCAGTTAAGGTCCAAGCCATCCAGGATTGGATTCAGCCGACATCTCTGAAAAGTCTGCAAAAGTTCCTGGGCTTTGCTAATTTTTATCGTCGCTTCATCTGTAATTTTTCTTGCATTGCCAAACCATTGACCGATTTGACCAAGAAGGGTGCTGATTTGGTTAATTGGTCTTCTGCTGCTGTGGAAGCTTTTCAGGAGTTGAAGCGTCGTTTCTGTTCTGCCCCTGTGTTGTGTCAGCCAGATGTTTCTCTTCCGTTCCAGGTCGAGGTTGATGCTTCTGAGATTGGAGCAGGGGCGGTTTTGTCACAGAGAGGTTCTGATTGCTCAGTGATGAAACCATGTGCTTTCTTTTCCAGGAAGTTTTCGCCCGCTGAGCGTAATTATGATGTGGGCAATCGAGAGTTGCTGGCCATGAAGTGGGCATTCGAGGAGTGGCGTCATTGGCTTGAAGGAGCTAAGCATCGCGTGGTGGTATTGACTGATCATAAGAACTTGACTTATCTCGAGTCTGCCAAGCGCTTGAATCCTAGACAGGCCCGTTGGTCGATATTTTTGGACCGCTTCGACTTTGTGATTTCGTACCTTCCGGGCTCTAAAAATGTGAAGGCGGATGCTCTGTCTAGGAGTTTTGTGCCCGACTCTCCGGGTTTATCTGAGCCAGCGGGTATCCTCAAGGAAGGAGTCATTGTGTCTGCCATCTCCCCTGATTTGCTGCGGGTGCTGCAAAAATTTCAGGCGAATAAACCTGATCGTTGTCCAGCAGAGAAACTGTTCGTCCCTGATAGGTGGACTAATAAACTTATCTCTGAACTTCATTGTTCGGTGTTGGCTGGTCATCCTGGAATCTTTGGTACCAGAGAGTTAGTGGCTAGATCCTTCTGGTGGCCATCTCTGTCACGGGATGTACGTACTTTTGTGCAGTCCTGTGGGATTTGTGCTAGGGCTAAGCCCTGCTGTTCTCGTGCCAGTGGGTTGCTTTTGCCCTTGCCGGTCCCAAAGAGGCCTTGGACACATATTTCGATGGATTTCATTTCTGACCTTCCCGTTTCTCAAAAGATGTCAGTCATTTGGGTGGTCTGTGATCGCTTTTCTAAAATGGTCCATCTGGTGCCCTTGGCTAAATTGCCTTCCTCCTCTGATTTGGTACCTTTGTTCTTTCAGCATGTGGTTCGGTTGCATGGCATTCCTGAGAATATTGTTTCTGACAGAGGTTCCCAGTTTGTTTCAAGGTTTTGGCGAGCCTTTTGTGGTAGGATGGGCATTGACCTATACTTTTCATCGGCTTTCCATCCTCAGACTAATGGCCAGACCGAACGAACCAATCAGACCTTGGAAACATATCTGAGATGTTTTGTTTCTGCAGACCAGGATGATTGGGTGTCCTTTTTGCCGTTGGCTGAGTTCGCCCTTAATAATCGGGCCAGCTCGGCTACCTTGGTTTCTCCATTTTTTTGCAATTCTGGGTTCCATCCTCGTTTCTCTTCAGGACAGGTTGAGTTTTCGGACTGTCCTGGTGTGGATTCTGTGGTGGATAGGTTGCAGCAGATCTGGACTCAGGTAGTGGACAATTTGATCTTGTCCCAGGAGAAAGCTCAACTTTTCGCTAATCGCAGACGCCGTGTGGGTCCCCGACTTCGTGTTGGGGATCTGGTTTGGTTATCTTCTCGTCATATTCCTATGAAGGTTTCCTCTCCTAAATTTAAACCTCGTTTTATTGGTCCGTATAGGATTTCTGAGGTTCTCAATCCTGTGTCTTTTCGTTTGACCCTCCCAGACTCCTTTTCCATACATAATGTATTCCATAGGTCGTTGTTGCGGAGATACGTGGCACCTATGGTTCCATCTGTTGAGCCTCCTGCCCCGGTTTTGGTGGAGGGGGAATTGGAGTATATTGTGGAGAAGATTTTGGATTCTCGTGTTTCTAGACGGAAACTCCAGTATCTGGTTAAATGGAAGGGTTATGCTCAGGAAGATAAATCCTGGGTTTTTGCCTCTGATGTTCATGCTTCCGATCATGTTCGTGCCTTTCATGCGGCTCATCCTGGTCGGCCTGGGGGCTCTGGTGAGGGTTCGGTGACCCCTCCTCAAGGGGGGGGTACTGTTGTGAATTCTGTGGCTGAATTCACTCCTGTGGTCACAAGTGGTACTGCAGCTTCTGAGCTTCCTCCCTCAGGTGTTCTGGTGAGCTCGTTAACTGCTTCATTACTTAACTCCGCCTGATGCTGCTATCCTTGCTCCTTGTCAATGTTTCAGTGTTGGATCTGAGCTTCTCCTGATTGTTCCTGTGACCTGCTGCTCTGCATAGCTAAGTGCTTTTTGCTTTTTTGTTGCTTTTTTTCTGTCCAGCTTGTCTTTTGTTTTGCTGGAAGCTCTGAGACGCAAAGGGTGTACCGCCGTGCCGTTAGTTCGGCACGGTGGTTTTTTTTTGCCCCCTTTGCGTGGTTTTGCTTTAGGGTTTTTTGTAGACTGCAAAGTTCGCTTTACTGTCCTCGCTCTGTCCTAGAATATTGGGCCCCACTTTGCTGAATCTATTTCATCCCTACGTTTTGTCTTTTCATCTTACTCACAGTCATTATATGTGGGGGGCTGCCTTTTCCTTTGGGGAATTTCTCTGGGGCAAGTCAGGCCTATTTTTCTATCTTCAGGCTAGCTAGTTTCTTAGGCTGTGCCGAGTTGCCTAGGTAGTTGTTAGGCGCAATCCACAGCCGCTTTTAGTTGTGTTTAGGATAGGATCAGGTGTGCAGTCTACAGAGTTTCCACGTCTCAGAGCTCGTTCTTGTATTTTTTGGTATCTGTCAGATCACTGTGTGCGCTCTGATCGCTAAGCACACTGTGTTTCTGGATTGCCTTCATAACACCTGTCATTAGCAAATATAACAATACCCTACACTCTATAATCTACACTCTATACCCTACACTCTATACCCTACACTCTACACTCTATACCCTACACTCTATACCCTACACTCTATACTATACACTCTGCACCCTACACTCTATACCATACACTCTATGCCCTACACTCTACACTCTATACCCTACACTTTATACCCTACACTCTACAATCTATACCCTACACTCTATACCAAACACTCTATACCCTATACCATACACTCTATACCCTACACTCTATACCTTACACTCTATACCCTACACTCTATACCCTACACTCTATACCCTACATTCTACACTCTATACTCTACACTCTATACCCTACACTCTATACCCTACACTCAATACCCTACACTCTATACCCTACACTCTACACTCTATACCATACACTCTGTAACCTACACTCTATACCATACACTCTACACCCTACACTCTATACCATACACTCTATACCCTACACTCTATACCCTACACTCTATACCATACATTCTATACCCTACACTCTACACTCTATACCCTACACTCTATACCCTACGCTCTATACCCTACACTCTATACCTTACACTCTACACTCTATACTGTACACTCTATTCCATACACTCTATACCCTACACTCTATACCCTACACTCTAATCCCTACACTCTACACCCTACACTCTATACCCTACACTCTATACCATACACTCTATTCCATACACTCTATACCCTACACTCTACACTCTACAATCTATACCCTACACTCTACACCAAACACTCAATACCCTACACTATATATCAGGAATTGCGGTCTGCAGAGTTCCCACGTCTCAGAGCTCGTTCTATTATTTTGGGTTATTGTCAGATCACTGTATGTGCTCTGATCGCTATGTACATTGTGTTACTGAATTGCCTTTCACAACAGCCAACACTGCTACCTGTATTAACCCTTTGGGGGGGAGAGGGCGCGGGGGGCTCAAAGAGGGGGGAGAGGGCGCGGGGGGTGAGTATGGATAGATAGGGGGGACTATTATGGCGGGGGGGGTGAGTACCCCTGCTGGGGGCATTATTTTTGCAGTCGGTGTCAGGTGCGGCCCGCTGGGGGCATTATTGGTGCAGACGGTGTCACGTCCGGGTGCATTATTATCTGTTACACACAGTTGAGGAGACCCTCACTAACCTCTACCTCATTTACCCGCAGTGCTGACTGGCAGCGTGAAGACCCTCGTTAAGGGCGAGGAGGAGGGCACTCTGCTCACCAGCATCAACATCATACAGACCTACAAGGAGGGAGATCTGAACATCCAGGAGGCTGGGAAGATAATGAGCGTTCAAATCATCGAGTGCCCCAAGTGCCCCATCCTGAAGAAAGGTGTGTACTGAGCGGTGCGATGTGCTGCAAACATGTACAGGGGTGGAATACTCTGCAGATTTGCTGTGTATCAGGCCGGCCTCACACTCAGCGTATGAAAATACGGTCCGTATATTACGGCCGTAATACGCTGAAAAGTCACGAAAATAGTGGTCCGTAGCTCCTCCGTAGGCAGGGTGTGTCACCGTTTTTTGTGCATGGCATCCTCCGTATGTAATCCGTATGGCAGCCGTAATGCGTGTTTTTATCGCAGGCTTGCAAAACCGACATACGGCTATACAAGGGATCCATGTGTAAAAAAAAAAAACATATATACTGTATATATATATATATATATATACAGTGGGGCAAAAAAGTATTTAGTCAGTCAGCAATAGTGCAAGTTCCACCACTTAAAAAGATGAGAGGTGTCTGTAATTTACATCATAGGTAGACCTCAACTATGGGAGACAAACTGAGAAAAAAAAATCCAGAAAATCACATTGTCTGTTTTTTTATCATTTTTTTTGCATATTATGGTGGAAAATAAGTATTTGGTCAGAAACAAACAATCAAGATTTCTGGCTCTCACAGACCTGTAACTTCTTCTTTAAGAGTCTCCTCTTTCCTCCACTCATTACCTGTAGTAATGGCACCTGTTTAAACTTGTTATCAGTATAAAAAGACACCTGTGCACACCCTCAAACAGTCTGACTCCAAACTCCACTATGGTGAAGACCAAAGAGCTGTCAAAGGACACCAGAAACAAAATTGTAGCCCTGCACCAGGCTGGGAAGACTGAATCTGCAATAGCCAACCAGCTTGGAGTGAAGAAATCAACAGTGGGAGCAATAATTAGAAAATGGAAGACATACAAGACCACTGATAATCTCCCTCAATCTGGGGCTCCAGGCAAAATCCCACCCCGTGGGGTCAGAATGATCACAAGAACGGTGAGCAAAAATCCCAGAACCACACGGGGGGACCTAGTGAATGAACTGCAGAGAGCTGGGACCAATGTAACAAGGCCTACCATAAGTAACACACTACGCCACCATGGACTCAGATCCTGCAGTGCCAGACGTGTCCCACTGCTTAAGCCAGTACATGTCCGGGCCCGTCTGAAGTTTGCTAGAGAGCATTTGGATGATCCAGAGGAGTTTTGCGAGAATTTCCTATGGTCTGATGAAACCAAACTGGAACTGTTTGGTAGAAACACAACTTGTCGTGTTTGGAGGAAAAAGAATACTGAGTTGCATCCATCAAACACCATACCTACTGTAAAGCATGGTGGTGGAAACATCATGCTTTGGGGCTGTTTCTCTGCAAAGGGGCCAGGACGACTGATCCGGGTACATGAAAGAATGAATGGGGCCATGTGTCGTGAGATTTTGAGTGCAAACCTCCTTCCATCAGCAAGGGCATTGAAGATGAAACGTGGCTGGGTCTTTCAACATGACAATGATCCAAAGCACACCGCCAGGGCAATGAAGGAGTGGCTTCGTAAGAAGCATTTCAAGGTCCTGGAGTGGCCTAGGCAGTCTCCAGATCTCAACCCTATAGAAAACCTTTGGAGGGAGTTGAAAGTCCGTGTTGCCAAGCGAAAAGCCAAAAACATCACTGCTCTAGAGGAGATCTGCATGGAGGAATGGGCCAACATACCAACAACAGTGTGTGGCAACCTTGTGAAGACTTACAGAAAACGTTTGACCTCTGTCATTGCCAACAAAGGATATATTACAAAGTATTGAGATGAAATTTTGTTTCTGACCAAATACTTATTTTCCACCATAATATGCAAATAAAATGTTAAAAAAAACAGACAATGTGATTTTCTGGATTTTTTTTTCTCAGTTTGTCTCCCATAGTTGAGGTCTACCCATGATGTAAATTACAGACGCCTCTCATCTTTTTAAGTGGTGGAACTTGCACTATTGCTGACTGACTAAATACTTTTTTGCCCCACTGTATATATATATATGTCAGTAGACACATACAGTGGGGCAAAAAAGTATTTAGTCAGTCAGCAATAGTGCAAGTTCCACCACTTAAAAAGATGAGAGGCGTCTGTAATTTACATCATAGGCAGACCTCAACTATGGGAGACAAACTGAGAAAAAAAAATCCAGAAAATCACATTGTCTGTTTTTTTAACATTTTATTTGCATATTATGGTGGAAAATAAGTATTTGGTCAGAAACAAAATTTCATCTCAATACTTTGTAATATATCCTTTGTTGGCAATGACAGAGGTCAAACGTTTTCTGTAAGTCTTCACAAGGTTGCCACACACTGTTGTTGGTATGTTGGCCCATTCCTCCATGCAGATCTCCTCTAGAGCAGTGATGTTTTTGGCTTTTCGCTTGGCAACACGGACTTTCAACTCCCTCCAAAGGTTTTCTATAGGGTTGAGATCTGGAGACTGGCTAGGCCACTCCAGGACCTTGAAATGCTTCATGTTGAAAGACCCAGCCACGTTTCATCTTCAATGCCCTTGCTGATGGAAGGAGGTTTGCACTCAAAATCTCATGATACATGGCCCCATTCATTCTTTCATGTACCCGGATCAGTCGTCCTGGCCCCTTTGCAGAGAAACAGCCCCAAAGCATGATGTTTCCACCACCATGCTTTACAGTAGGTATGGCGTTTGATGGATGCAACTCAGTATTCTTTTTCCTCCAAACACGACAAGTTGTGTTTCTACCAAACAGTTCCAGTTTGGTTTCATCAGACCATAGGACATTCTCCCAAAACTCCTCTGGATCATCCAAATGCTCTCTAGCAAACTTCAGACGGGCCCGGACATGTACTGGCTTAAGCAGTGGGACACGTCTGGCACTGCAGGATCTGAGTCCATGGTGGCGTAGTGTGTTACTTATGGTAGGCCTTGTTACATTGGTCCCAGCTCTCTGCAGTTCATTCACTAGGTCCCCCCGCGTGGTTCTGGGATTTTTGCTCACCGTTCTTGTGATCATTCTGACCCCACGGGGTGGGATTTTGCGTGGAGCCCCAGATCGAGGGAGATTATCAGTGGTCTTGTATGTCTTCCATTTTCTAATTATTGCTCCCACTGTTGATTTCTTCACTCCAAGCTGGTTGGCTATTGCAGATTCAGTCTTCCCAGCCTGGTGCAGGGCTACAATTTTGTTTCTGGTGTCCTTTGACAGCTCTTTGGTCTTCACCATAGTGGAGTTTGGAGTCAGACTGTTTGAGGGTGTGCACAGGTGTCTTTTTATACTGATAACAAGTTTAAACAGGTGCCATTACTACAGGTAATGAGTGGAGGAAAGAGGAGACTCTTAAAGAAGAAGTTACAGGTCTGTGAGAGCCAGAAATCTTGATTGTTTGTTTCTGACCAAATACTTATTTTCCACCATAATATGCAAATAAAATGTAAAAAAAAACAGACAATGTGATTTTCTGGATTTTTTTTTCTCAGTTTGTCTCCCATAGTTGAGGTCTACCTATGATGTAAATTACAGACGCCTCTCATCTTTTTAAGTGGTGGAACTTGCACTATTGCTGACTGACTAAATACTTTTTTGCCCCACTGTATATGTATACAGGTCCTTCTCAAAAAATTAGCATATAGTGTTAAATTTCATTATTTACCATAATGTAATGATTACAATTAAACTTTCATATATTATAGATTCATTATCCACCAACTGAAATTTGTCAGGTCTTTTATTGTTTTAATACTGATGATTTTGGCATACAACTCCTGATAACCCAAAAAACCTGTCTCAATAAATTAGCATATCAAGAAAAGGTTCTCTAAACGACCTATTACCCTAATCTTCTGAATCAACTAATTAACTCTAAACACATGCAAAAGATACCTGAGGCTTTTATAAACTCCCTGCCTGGTTCATTACTCAAAACCCCCATCATGGGTAAGACTAGCGACCTGACAGATGTCAAGAAGGCCATCATTGACACCCTCAAGCAAGAGGGTAAGACCCAGAAAGAAATTTCTCAACAAATAGGCTGTTCCCAGAGTGCTGTATCAAGGCACCTCAATGGTAAGTCTGTTGGAAGGAAACAATGTGGCAGAAAACGCTGTACAACGAGAAGAGGAGACCGGACCCTGATGAAGATTGTGGAGAAGGACCGATTCCAGACCTTGGGGAACCTGAGGAAGCAGTGGACTGAGTCTGGTGTGGAAACATCCAGAGCCACCGTGCACAGGCGTGTGCAGGAAATGGGCTACAGGTGCCGCATTCCCCAGGTAAAGCCACTTTTGAACCATAAACAGCGGCAGAGGCGCCTGACCTGGGCTACAGAGAAGCAGCACTGGACTGTTGCTAAGTGGTCACAAGTACTTTTTTCTGATGAAAGCAAATTTTGCATGTCATTCGGAAATCAAGGTGCCAGAGTCTGGAGGAAGACTGGGGAGAAGGAAATGCCAAAATGCCTGAAGTCCAGTGTCAAGTACCCACAGTCAGTGATGGTGTGGGGTGCCATGTCAGCTGCTGGTGTTGGTCCACTGTGTTTCATCAAGGGCAGGGTCAATGCAGCTAGCTATCAGGAGATTTTGGAGCACTTCATGCTTCCATCGGCTGAAATGCTTTATGGAGATGAAGATTTCATTTTTCAGCACGACCTGGCACCTGCTCACAGTGCCAAAACCACTGGTAAATGGTTTACTGACCATGGTATTACTGTGCTCAATTGGCCTGCCAACTCTCCTGACCTGAACCCCATAGAGAATCTGTGGGATATTGTGAAGAGAAAGTTGAGAGACGCAAGACCCAACACTCTGGATGAGCTTAAGGCCGCTATTGAAGCATCCTGGGCCTCCATAACATCTCAGCAGTGTCACAGGCTGATTGCCTCCATGCCACGCCGCATTGAAGCAGTCATTTCTGCCAAAGGATTCCCGACCAAGTATTGAGTGCATAACTGAACATTATTATTTGATGGTTTTTTTGTTTGTTATTAAAAAACACTTTTATTTGATTGGATGGGTGAAATATGCTAATTTATTGAGACAGGTTTTTTGGGTTATCAGGAGTTGTATGCCAAAATCATCAGTATTAAAACAATAAAAGACCTGACAAATTTCAGTTGGTGGATAATGAATCTATAATATATGAAAGTTTAATTGTAATCATTACATTATGGTAAATAATGAAATTTAACACTATATGCTAATTTTTTGAGAAGGACCTGTATATATATTATTACTTCATACAGCGCGAGATAGCAGAAAGCCGGTAATTCAATTACCGGCTTTTGCTTTCTCCTTCCTAAACCCGACATGATATGAGACATGGTTTACATACAGTAAACCATCTCATATGACCATTTTTTTGCATATTCCACACTACTAATGTTAGTAGTGTGTATATGCAAAATTTGGCCGTTCTAGCTAGTAAAATAAGGGGTTAAATGGCAGAAAAAATTGGCGTGGGCTCCCACACAATTTTCTCCGCCAGAGTGGTAAAGCCAGTGACTGAGGGCAGATATTAATAGCCTGGAGAGGGTCCATGGTTATTGGCCCCCCCCTGGCTAAAAACACCTGCCCCCAGCCACCCCAGAAAAGGCACATCTGGAAGATGCGCCTATTCTGGCACTTGGCCACTCTCTTCCCATTCCCGTGTAGCGGTGGGATATGGGGTAATGAAGGGTTAATGCCACCTTGCTATTGTAAGGTGACATTAAGCCTAATTAATAATGAAGAGGCGTCAATTATGACACCTATCCATTATTAATCCAATACTAGTAAAGGGTTGAAAAAAACACACACATTATTAAAAATTAATTTATTGAAAAAATCACAAAGGCTGTTGTATTAATTTATTCTACTCTCAATCCACTCACTGAAGACCCTCGATCTGTAAATTAAAAAAAAATAATAAACCAACAATATACATACCTTCCGAGGATCTGTAAGGTCCAACGATGTAGATCCATCTGAAGGGGTTAAAATATTTTGCAGACACGAGCTACGCTAATGCAGGCTGCTCATGTCTGCAAAACCCCGGCGAATGAAGGTAAAGTAGGTCAATGACCTATATTTAGCTTCATTTGCGGTGAGGCACCCTCTGCTGGCTGTTCCTAGATCGTGGGAACTTTCCTAGAAAGCTCCCTGGCTTGAGTTCATATGAGGACAACCAGCAGAGGGCGCCTCACCGCAAACGAAGCTAAATATAGGTCATTGACCTACTTTACCTTCATTCGCCGGGGTTTTGCAGACATGAGCAGCCTGCATTAGCGGAGCTCGTGTCTGCAAAAAATGGTCATATGAGATGGTTTACGGTATGTAATCATGTCTGATATCATGTCGGGTTTAGGAAGGAGAAAGCAAAAGCCGGTAATTGAATTGCCGGCTTTTCTCTCTAACACCGCTGCGTATTCCTCGCTAGTCACACTGCTGGTCCGTGTGTAATCCGTATTTTTGGGGCTTCCATAGACTTTCATTGACGTTTTATTTGCGCAATATGGTGACAAACGCAGCATGGTGCGATTTTCTACGGCCGTAGAAAGCCGTATAATACTGATCAGTTTAATACGGCAGATAGGAGCAGAGGCATAGAGAATAATTGTGCCGTATTTTTAGCGAGTTTTACAGACGTAGTTTCTGCGCTCTTACGTCCGTAAAACTCGCAAGTGTGACGCCGGCCTCAGGAGGTGCAGGGGCGATGTGCTGCAGACATGTACAGGGGTCAGGGGTAGAATACTCTGCAGAGTTGCTGTGTATCAGGAGGTGCAGGGTGCGATGTGCTGCAGACATGTACAGGGGTGGAATGCTCTGCAGACCCCCGTGTCAGTCGGTAGAGATTCTCTGCAGGAATGCCCGGTGTGTGGCGCTGAACCATCTCTGTATCTGCAGGCGCCAGTTATCTCTTCATGGGGAAGGTGGACGACTTTGGCCGCGGTCGGATCGTCGGCGACAGTTTTGTCATCAGTTACCGCGCTCAGCAGCATCAGATCCTCACCAGCATCGCCAAGAAGCCCTGCTAGAGGCCGCCGTGAAGTTAGTGCCGGCGCCAGGATCCCGCTGCCATGTTGCTATGGCGACAGCCTTCTTCCGCCTTGCCCTCCATATTGCATCTGATGTCTTTTCTGTACTCCTCCTCAACTGAAATAAACGGACCACAAACCATTCTGCTCCAATGTGTCTGCGCGTCACCGCCGTATGTACGTCCCCTGCAGGCATCGAGCCATCAGAGACTGATAACAGAGGACAATAGGGAGCAATTGTATCACCAAAGTCACTATGTCCACGCGTCACCGCCGTATGTGCACCCCTGTGCGAGCTGTCAGACTGATAACAGAGGACCATAGGGAGCAATGGTATCACCATAGCCAATGTGGGAAAATACCGGAGACAGTGGAGTTCTACGGCTCCAGGGCAAAATAATGCCACCAAACCAATAGGACCACCGCAGAGAGCCAGAATATGACCACCATCCGGTGACTAAATAAAACCCACCAATAATACCGCATAAAATAATGCCACATACCGTAATAACATATACTACGCTGACTTAATACCGCCATACTGATCATTAATTTTGCAGTCTGGTATCTGGCAGATGACACTCTGCAGAGACTCTGTGTCTGCAGACTTTTAAATCCTTATACCTTGCAGTGCACACGCTGTCAGCATTCATTGATACCGCTGGTGAGAGTCGGCAATTTGCACGCTTGCATTCATGTGCCGATTAGATGTGCTCAGCTTCCCTAAATTCACTTATAGAGAGGTAGATCAGGCAAATGAGCGAATCCCCGGAACAGACTGGCAACAGTGGTGAGTACTTAAAGTGTGCACAGTCACAGTGTCTCTGCAGAATTTCTCAAGAAGAAATGACTACCCTTTTAATAAAAAAACACACTACTAATACTAAATTTATCACCAGTGACATTATACACAGGAGCTCTGTATATAGTGTACAGGTAATACAGTGATCACCAGTGACATTATACACAGGAGCTCTGTCTATAATGTCTGTGTACAGGTAATACAGTGACCATGAGTGACATTATACACAGGAACTCTATATATAGTATCAGTGTACAGGTAATACAGGGATTACCATTGACATCATACACAGGAGCTCTGTATGTAGTGTATAGTGTAGAGGTAATACAGTGATCACCAGTGACATTATACACAGGAGCTCTGTATATAGTATAGTGTATATGTAATACAGTAATCACCAGTGACATTATACGCAGGAGCCAGGTATATAGCGTACAGGTGTTACAGTGATCACCAGTGACATTATGCACAGGAGCTCTGTATATAGTGTACAGGTAATATAATGATCACCAGTGACATTAGACTCAGGAGCTCTGTATATAGTGTATAATGTACAGGTAATACAGTGATCACTGGTTACATTATACACAGGAGCTCTGTATATAGTGTACAGGTGTTACAGTGAACACCAGTGGCATTATACACAGGAGCTCTGTATATAGTGTACGGGTAATACAGTGATCACCCGTGACATTATACACAGGAGCTCTGTATATATTGTACAGATAATACAGGGATCACCCGTGACATTATACACAGGAGCTCTGTATATACATAGTGTATAGTGTACAGGTAATACAATGATCACCAGTGACATACACAGGAGCTCTGTATATATTGTACAGATAATACAGGGATCACCCGTGACATTATACACAGGAGCTCTGTATATACATAGTGTATAGTGTACAGGTAATACAATGATGACCTGTGACATTATACACATGAGCTCTGTATATAGTGTACAGGTAATACAGGGATCACCAGTGACATACACAGGAGCTCTGTATATAGTGTATACTGTAGAGGTAATACAGGGATCACCAGTGACATTATACAACTGAGTGCTGTACATAGTGTGTAGTTTACGTAAAATACAAGGATCACTAGTGACAATTGTAAGGCAGTGACTTTTGTGTCTGTGCAGCAATGGGGCCATGATCCAAGAAAGTTTAACTTAAACGTCTTTTATTTTCCAACATACAAACAAATCCAAAACTTTATTCTCTGTTTCCCTTCACCCCCTATCCTGTTTGCACCTTCATGACCAGGCCAAATTTTAAAATTCTGACCACTGTCACTTTATGAGGTCATAATGCTGAAACTGGTCAGTGGATCTCACTGATTAGGAGACTGTTTTATCATGAGATATTGTACTTTATAATAGTCATAAAATTTATTCAACATGATTTGCGTTTATTTGTGAAACAATCAGAAATTTGGCAAAAATTTCACAATTTTCTAACTTTTAATTTTAATTTCCTTAAATCTGAGAATCACATCACACAAAATAGTTAATAAATAACATTTCCCCCATGTCTACTTTACATCCGCACAATTTTGGAACCATACTTTTTTTTCGTTAGGAATTTAGAAGGGTTAAAAGTTGACCAGCGATTTCTCATTTTTCCAACTAAATTTACAAAACTATTTTTTGGGGGACCACCTGACATTTGAAGTGACTTTGAGGGGCCTATATGACAGAAAATACCCAAAGGTGGCACTATTCTAAATACTGCACCCCTCAAGAAGTTTATTTACCCTTTAGGTCAGTGGTTCTCAACCTTTCTAATGCCGTGACCCCGCAATACAGTTCCTCATGTTGCGGTGACCCCCAACCCAAAAAATAATTTTGGTGGCTACTTTAAAACTGTAATTTTATTAGTTATGATTCGGAATGTAAATATCTGATATGCATTATGTATAGAGGTAATACAGAGATCACTGGTGACATTATACACAGGACCTCTATATAGTATACAGTGTATAGTGTCAGTGTATAGGTAACACTGACTCACCAGTGACATCTCTAGGTGAAGTCCTTCATCTTTCATCCAGCACAGACCGCCATCATTCCTTCCAGCCAGGACTCGTTTCTGCAGGAAATAACAGTTATCTAGAGCTCCGCTTGCAGAACACATTACTTAATTTTTCACAACTTCTACATTACACCACATGAAGATAAAAAGGCGATATAGTGTCACTCTGCACAGTAACAGGACCGCCCCCCCATTTAAAACAGTATACTCAAAAAATAAAATAAATACATCACTGCAGTAATAATATCCCTTAATTATCCCCTATTATGCCTATGGTAACACTATTCCCCACCCTGGCCCCGTTTATCTCATTCCTGGCTCCAGCCATATGTTCTCGCATCCTGCCCTCATGAGTATCCATTCTACTCCATATGATCTCCCCATCCTGCCCCACCAGCCTCCATCGTATCCGTCCTGCCCCATGATCCAATCCTGCCCCGTGTCTCCAATCATGCCCCGTATCTACATTCTGCCCATGCCTCAAGTCCTGCCCCCAGTGTGTCCAGCATATTACCCCCATGTTGTCCAGCAATCTGCCCCAGTGTGTCCAGCATATTACCCCCAGTGTGTCCAGCAATCTGCCCCAGTGTTCAGCATTGCCCCAGTGTGTCCAGAAGTCTGCCCCAGGGTCTCCAGCATTGCCTCAATGTGTCCAGAAATCTGCCAAAGGGTCTCCAGTATTGCCCCAGTGTGTCCAGCAATCTGCCCCATAGTCTCCTGTATTGCCCCAGTGTGTCCAGCAATCTGCCCCATGGTCTCCAGTATTGCCCCAGTGTGTCCAGCATTCTGCCCCATGGTCTCCTGTATTGCCCCAGTGTGTCCAGCATTCTGCCCCATGGTCTCCTGTATTGCCCCAGTGTGTCCAGCAATATGCCCCATAGTCTCCTGTATTGCCCCAGTGTGTCCAGCAATCTGCCCCATGGTCTCCTGTATTGCCCCAGTGTGTCCAGCATTCTGCCACATGGTCTCCTGTATTGCCCCAGTGTGTCCAGCAATCTGCCCCATGGTCTCCAGTATTGCCCCAGTGTTTCCAGCATTCTGCCCCATGGTCTCCTGTATTGCCCCAGTGTGTCCAGCATTCTGCCCCATGGTCTCCTGTATTGCCCCAGTGTGTCCAGCAATCTGCCCCATGGTCTCCTGTATTGCCCCAGTGTGTCCAGCATTCTGCCACATGGTCTCCTGTATTGCCCCAGTGTGTCCAGCAATCTGCCCCATGGTCTCCAGTATTGCCCCAGTGTGTCCAGCAATCTGCCCCATAGTAGTCTCCTGTATTGCCCCAGTGTGTCCAGCAATCTGCCCCATGGTCTCCTGTATTGCCCCAGTGTGTCCAGCATTCTGCCCCAGTGTGTCCAGCAATCTGCCCCATAGTCTCCTGTATTGCCCCAGTGTGTCCAGCAATCTGCCCCAGTGTGTCCAGCAATCTGCCCCATAGTAGTCTCCTGTATTGCCCCAGTGTGTCCAGCAATCTGCCCCATGGTCTCCAGTATTGCCCCAGTGTGTCCAGCAATCTGCCCCATGGTCTCCTGTATTGCCCCAGTGTGTCCAGCATTCTGCCCCATGGTCTCCAGTATTGCCCCAGTGTGTCCAGCAATCTGCCCCATAGTCTCCTGTATTGCCCCAGTGTGTCCAGCAATCTGCCCCATGGTCTCCTGTATTGCCCCAGTGTGTCCAGCAATCTGCCCCAAAGTAGTCTCCTGTATTGCCCCAGTGTGTCCAGCAATCTGCCCCATGGTCTCCTGTATTGCCCCAGTGTGTCCAGCATTCTGCCCCATGGTCTCCAGTATTGCCCCAGTGTGTCCAGCAATCTGCCCCATAGTAGTCTCCTGTATTGCCCCAGTGTGTCCAGCATTCTGCCCCATGGTCTCCAGTATTGCCCCAGTGTGTCCAGCAATCTGCCGCATAGTCTCCTGTATTGCCCCAGTGTGTCCAGCAATCTGCCCCATGGTCTCCAGTATTGCCCCAATGTGTCCAGCAATCTGCCCCAGTGTGTCCAGCATTCTGCCCCATGGTCTCCTGTATTGCCCCAGTGTGTCCAGCATTCTGCCACATGGTCTCCTGTATTGCCCCAGTGTGTCCAGCAATCTGCCCCATGGTCTCCAGTATTGCCCCAGTGTGTCCAGCATTGCCCCCAGACAGTCAGACATAAAGAAAAAAAAAAAAAGTAAAATCCTCACCTCTCCCGTTCCTAGCGCAGGTCCGGTGCAGCCAGTCAGCGTCTCTCCGGCTCTGCGACGCTCAGGACAGAGAGGCAGAGCGGCGCGCACAGTAGTGACGTCATCGCGCCCTCTGCTCTGAGACGTCGCAGAGTCAGAGGACGCTGCAGCTGCCGGCGCCGCAGGAACCAATAGAGGTGAGTATTAGAGCGGGGGCGGGGCCCGGGGGTGGGGGGAGCTGGCCCTGGTCGTGGTGGCGGACGGCGCCGCCCGAAGATTTAAAGGGGCGTCTTTTTTTTTTTCTTCTTCTCCCCCCTTCCTACGCCACTGGTGGCGACCCCTGTGCTTTGGTCGTTCGACCCCCAGGTTGAGAACCGCTGCTTTAGGTGCTTCACAGGAACTAAAGCAATGTGGAAGGAAAGAATGAACATTTAACTTTTTTCACAAAAAGTTTATGTTATACCCATATTTTTTATTTTCACAAGAGTAACAAGAAAAAACGACCCAGAACATTTGTTGTGCGATTTCTCGAGTACAGAGATACCCAATATGTTGGGGAAAACTACTGTTTGAGTACACGGCAGAGCTCGGAAAGGAAGGAACACTGTTTGACTTTTTTTAATGCAAAATTGTCTGGAATTGAGATCGGACGCCATGTCACATTTGGAGAGCCGCTGATGTGCCTAAACAGTGGTACCCCCGCACACGTGACCCAATTTTGGAAGCTATACCCCTCAGCGAACTGATCTAGATATGTGCTGAGCATCTTTGAACCACCAGATGCTTCACAAAAGTGTATAACACACAGCCGTGAAAATAAAAATCTATTTTTTTCACAAGCATGATCTTTTAGCCGTCATTTTTTTTTTATTTTTACAAGGGTAAGACCCCAAAAATTGTTGTGGAATTTCTTTTGAGTACGCAGATACCTGCCTGGCTGGGGGGACGGGCAGGTGGTGAGCGGCCCACTGCGGGACTTAACGCTGGCTCCTTGGGAGGTCTGTTCTAGACCCCCCCCTCTTCTTGAGTAACATCATCTTCCACCTCCTCCCCACCATCCGTGGCATTGTCCATCTCCCTGCCTCTGGCCCTGCCACCGGCCATCCTTGTAATCTTTGGTCACTGACACAGAGCTGATGCCCCCCCACACCTCACAGTATTTGCACAACAACTACCTAGTGTTGATCTAAGGACGCCAGCGGGAAAAAGCTACCGCCTGTGGTCATTAGTGCCTGGGACAGGTGAGGAATATGGTTTTTAGTATTTTCATTTTTACAGTAATTAATGAGAAAAATATGGCAGGGGAGTATTATTAAATAAAGGACTTTATTCTTGCTGTGCATTTATTTCAATACTTACTATAGTGTTACTAATGGGGACATCCTATAGATGCCTCTCCATTACTAACCTCTGGGCTTGATGCCTGCTGACAGCACAAAGGTGACATCAACCCCCAACCCTATTATCCCACTTGCCACCGTGCCAGGACAAGTTGGAAGAGCGAGGCTAAGTGCCAGATTTGGCGCACACCTTATGGATACGTCATTTCTGGGGCAACTGAGGGCTGATGTTGGTAGCCTTGGAAGGCGGCCAGTATCCATGGCCCCTTCCCAGGCTATAAATATCAACCCACAGCTGTTTGTTTAGCCTTTGCTGGTTAGAATTTATAGGGGAACCCTACGTCAGTTTTTTTCTGGGGTCCCCCATAAACTCCCCAGGAAAGGCTAGGTATGCAGCTGTGAGCTGATATTAGCAGCCTCGGAACTTTATAGGATGTTGTCCCTTTCCACAGATTAGTAACATCTGCCCCAGCCGTCGGCTTTTCATCTGCTGGTTATGAAATTTATGCAGGAGGCCACGACTTTTTTTTAATTTTAATTCTACTTTTACACAGAATGTGCACAGCGGGTGCTGAATACAACTCCCATCAGTCATCTGGACACGCTGATCACATGGAGACTAGGCAACAATGATGAGAGCTGCCTTCAGCAGTCGGCGCATGGGAACAGCGCAAACTGTGCCACTTGTTCCCAGGTGCCGGTACGTGTCACATTGACGACACATGGATGTCATCTGTCCGTCATCATTGTGCAGCATGCATTTTGTCCATTATATTGTAAGGGGTTACAAAGACTGAAAGACCCCCACCCTTCTCTTGGTGAAATGTTCTTACTGTAGAAGTTTTACTACTAGATGCAGCTATGTATATTGTATTATCTACCTGATTGCTGTGATGTGTATATTATGAATAGGGAAAGTGCAGTATTTTGATTAGGACACTTGATGGAGATACCTCAGTACAGAAGTATTCTCTGTTCCCAGGCGCCAGGTGCTCTCATCATTGTCCGCTGCTCTCTCTGAGATCAGCGCGAGCAGGAGACAATGTTGAGAGTTGTACTGAAATGTAAAATTAAGAATAAAATAAAAAATCACATTATACTCACACCTAATCCCCTGAAGCCATTGTCACCTGTAAACAAATAAAACTAAAAACAACAATATCCCTCCCCTGTTCGAAGTTGAAATGTTACCTCTGGTTACAGGCGTGGGCTGATGGGACTACTACTCCCATCAGCCTATGCCTGCTGCCGCTCCTAACAGTATTCATCAGCCGGCTCCTGAACTATAAATAAATGTTAAAAAATGCCATGGGTTCCCCTGTATTTTTGATAACCAACCAGGCAAAACTGGGGCAGCAACCCTCAGGGCTATCATGGCTGGTTATCAAGAATAGAGGAGTCACCCCCTTTTTTGACAACCATGATCGCTAAAGCAGACAGCTGGGGGCTGGTATTCTCAGGCTGGTAAGGGGCCATGGATATTGACCCCCTCCAGCCTACAAATAGCAGCCCTCAGCTACCCAGAAAAGGCACATCTATTAGATGCTCCAATTCTGGCGCTTTGCCCGACTCTTCTCAGTTGCCCTGTAGCGGTGGCACGTGGGGTTCGTATTTGTGGGGTTGATGTCACCTCTGTATTGTCCAGTGACATCAAGCCCACTGGTTAGTAATGGAGAAGCGTCTATAAGACACCTCTCCATTACTAATCCTATAGTTACATGGTAAATAAAGACACAGACAGAATAAAGTCCTTTATTAGAAATCAGACTAAACACAGTATTACTCGCCTAACACCTAATTCCACCGAAGCCCTCATCTCCTGTAAGAAAACAAAAAGAAAATATAACCATATTGGCCACGTTCGCAACGATCAGGAATAATAGCGTCTTCGACGCGGCGTTCTGATCACGCAGGTAAATCCGCAGGTGCTCAGTGATCCGGTGTGCTCAGTGATCCGGTACGCTCAGTGATGCAGTGCGCTCAGTGGTCCAGTGCGCTCAGTGAACTGCTGCGCTCAGTGATCCGATGCTCTCAGTGATTGGCTGCACTCAGTGATCCAGTGCGCTCAGTGATCCGCTGTGCTCAGTGATCCAGTGCACTTAGTGATCCAGTGCGCTCAGTGATCCAGTCCGCTCAGTGATCCGATGCTCTCAGTGATCCAGTGCGCTCAGTGATCCAGTGCGCTCAGTGATCCGCTGCACTCAGTGATCCAGTGTGCTCAGTGATCTGCTGCGCTCAGTGATCCGCTGCACTCAGTGATCCAGTGCGCTCAGTGATCTGCTACGCTCAGTGATGCAGTGCGCTCAGTGATCCGATGCTCTCAGTGATCCGCTTTGCTCAGTGATCGGCTGCACTCAGTGATCCAGTGCACTTAGTGATCCAGTGCACTCAGTGATCCAGTCCGCTCAGTGATCCGATGCACTCAGTGGTCCAGTGCGCTCAGTGATCCGATGCGCTCAGTGATCCAGTGCGTTCAGTGATCCAGTGCGCTCAGTGATCAGATGCGCTCACTGATCCGATCCCCGCCATAAGGGACCCCCTATCCATCCATACACACCACCCCCCCAGTAAGGGACCCCCTATCCATCCATACACGGGCCCCTGCCATAAGAGACCCCCTATCCATCCATACACAGACCCCCACCATAACGGACCCCCTTATCTATCCGTACTCACCCCCCCCCAGTAAGGGACCCCCTATCCATCCGTACTCACCCCTCCCCCCGCAGTAAGGGACCCCCTATCTATCCATACACGGGCCCCCGTCATAAGGGACCCCCTATCCATCCATACACTGACCCCCGCCATAACGTACCCCCCTATCTATCCGTGCTCACCCCCCGCGCCCTCTCCCCCCTCTCTGAGCCCCCCGCACCCTCTCACCCCCAAAGGGTTAATACCGGTAGCAGTGTTGGCACCCCCCCTAAAGGGTTAATACCGGTAGCAGTGTTGGCACCCCCCCTAAAGGGTTAATACCGGTAGCAGTGTTGGCACCCCCCTAAAGGGTTAATACCGGTAGCAGTGTTGGCACCCCCCTAAAGGGTTAATACCGGTAGCAGTGTTGGCACCCCCCCTAAAGGGTTAATACCGGTAGCAGTGTTGGCACCCCCCCTAAAGGGTTAATACCGGTAGCAGTGTTGGCACCCCCCCAAAGGGTTAATACCGGTAGCAGTGTTAGCACCCCCCCTAAAGGGTTAATACCGGTAGCAGTCTTAGCACCCCCCCTAAAGGGTTAATACCGGTAGCAGTGTCACTGTCCGCTGTCTGGCATGCCGCCAAAACGAGAAGGCGGGAGAAGGGGTTTGGGGCGTGTTTCGCTGGGAGAGAACCCGCCCAGGAGACCACTCGCCCACCACAAGGCATTGCTATTACACGCCCACCACAAGGCATTGCTATTACAGCCTCGGGTGGCGCGCAGCTACTGCGCATGCGCCAGGTGCGCGCGGCCGTGCAGCCTCGGGCGGCGCGCAGTAGCCCTAGCTACTGCAGCGCCAGGTTCGCGCGGCCGTGAGTGCCGCGCGTGCATGTGGCGCATGCGCAGTTAACATATAATACTGCCTACAATGCCTTGTGCCATTACAACTGGTGACCACCCACGTGACACGGCAGCATAGATGACGCATTTCCGGTGCCACATGTCATTTCCGGTGCCGCGCTCTATGAATGCCTGCCACGTGCATTGTTATACATGTCAAAAGCGCGGGAGCACGCCAACTGCACGTCAGAGCAAGGTAAGACCTGCTGCACGCCCTAATTGGGCTGGCACACTTGGTATTTCTCTAGGGCCCGTTGCCAGGTTCTTCCATCGCGCATTCATCTGTATCAGCGCGATACATGCCGATACACATGAAAGCGATGATGGAGGAGAGAGAGCGTCCGGCTACGCTCCCTTTACGTCACTGCACTGCGCGCCACCCTGCTGAGGAGCAGCAGAGAAATGGGGATACGAAAGCAATGTATTTTTTGTAATTGTTTCATTGGCGGCGTTGTGTTCTCTACCTACCTCCGTGGGGAGCCCCTCATTGCCGCTTTTCATTGTGTACTGTATATGTGAGCACTGCATTGTGTGTACTACTTGGGGGCCTCTTAATTGCCCTCTCCGTGGGGCGCTCTGCATTGGCCGCTCTGTGGGGTGCTCTGCATTCCCCTCTCCGTGGGAAGCCCCTCATTGCCCGCTCTTCACTGTGTACTGTATATGTGATCTCTGTATACTGCATTGTGTTCTTCTTGGGGGGCCTCTGCATTGCCCGCTCTGTGGGGCGCCCTGCATTGCCCGCTCTGTGGGGCGCCCTGCATTGCCCGCTCTGTGGGGCGCCCTGCATTGCCCGCTCTGTGGGGCGCCCTGCATTGCCCGCTCTGTGGGGCGCCCTGCATTGCCCGCTCTGTGGGGCGCCCTGCCGTGAGTGCCGCGCGTGCATGTGGCGCATGCGCAGTTAACATATAATACTGCCTACAATGCCTTGTGCCATTACAACTGGTGACCACCCACGTGACACGGCAGCATAGATGACGCATTTCCGGTGCCGCGCTCTATGAATGCCTGCCACGTGCATTGTTATACATGTCAAAAGCGCGGGAGCACGCCAACTGCACGTCAGAGCAAGGTAAGACCTGCTGCACGCCCTAATTGGGCTGGCACACTTGGTATTTCTCTAGGGCCCGTTGCCAGGTTCTTCCATCGCGCATTCATCTGTATCAGCGGGATACATGCCGATACACATGAAAGAGATGATGGAGGAGAGAGAGCGTCCGGCTACGCTCCCTTTACGTCACTGCACTGCGCGCCACCCTGCTGAGGAGCAGCGGAGAAATGGGGATACGAAAGCAATGTATTTTTTGTAATTGTTTCATTGGCGGCGTTGTGTTCTCTACCTACCTCCGTGGGGAGCCCCTCATTGCCGCTTTTCATTGTGTACTGTATATGTGAGCACTGCATTGTGTGTACTACTTGGGGGCCTCTTAATTGCCCTCTCCGTGGGGCGCTCTGCATTGGCCGCTCTGTGGGGTGCTCTGCATTCCCCTCTCCGTGGGAAGCCCCTCATTGCCCGCTCTTCACTGTGTACTGTATATGTGAGCTCTGTATACTGCATTGTGTTCTTCTTGGGGGCCTCTGCATTGGCCGCTCTGTGGGGTGCTCTGCATTCCCCTCTCCGTGGGGAGCCCCTCATTGCCCGCTCTTCACTGTGTACTGTATATGTGATCTCTGTATACTGCATTGTTTTTCATGGGGACCTCTGCATTGGCCGCTCTGTGGGGCGCTCTGCATTCCCCTCTCCGTGGGGAGCCCCTCATTGCCCGCTCTTCACTGTATACTGTATATGTGATCTCTGTATACTGCATTGTGTTTTTCTTGGGGGCCTCTGCATTGGCCGCTCTGTGGGGCGCTCTGCATTCCCCTCTCTGTGGGGAGCCCCTCATTGCCCGCTCTTCACTGTGTACTGTATATGTGAGCTCTGCTTTGTGTACTGCATTGTGTGTTGTTCTTGAGGGGCCTCTGCATTGGCCGCTCCGTGGGGTGCTCTGCATTCCCCTCTCCGTGGGGAGCCCCTCATTGCCCGCTCTTCACTGTGTACTGTATATGTGATCTCTGTATACTGCATTGTGTTTTTCTTGGGGGCCTCTGCATTGCCCTCTCCGTGGGGCTCTCTGCATTGGCCGCTCTGTGGGGTGCTCTGCATTCCCCTCTCCGTGGGAAGCCCCTCATTGCCCGCTCTTCACTGTGTACTGTATATGTGATCTCTGTATACTGCATTGTGTTCTTCTTGGGGGGCCTCTGCATTGCCCGCTCTGTGGGGCGCCCTGCATTGCCCGCTCTGTGGGGCGCCCTGCATTGCCCGCTCTGTGGGGCGCCCTGCATTGCCCGCTCTGTGGGGCGCCCTGCATTGCCCGCTCTGTGGGGCGCCCTGCATTGCCCGCTCTGTGGGGCGCCCTGCATTGCCCGCTCTGTGGGGCGCCCTGCATTGCCCGCTCTGTGGGGCGCCCTGCATTGCCCGCTCTGTGGGGCGCCCTGCATTGCCCGCTCTGTGGGGCGCCCTGCATTGCCCCGCTCTGTGGGGCGCCCTGCATTGCCCCGCTCTGTGGGGCGCCCTGCATTGCCCCGCTCTGTGGGGCGCCCTGCATTGCCCCGCTCTGTGGGGCGCCCTGCATTGCCCCGCTCTGTGGGGCGCCCTGCATTGCCCCGCTCTGTGGGGCGCCCTGCATTGCCCCGCTCTGTGGGGCGCCCTGCATTGCCCCGCTCTGTGGGGCGCCCTGCATTGCCCCGCTCTGTGGGGCGCCCTGCATTGCCCCGCTCTGTGGGGCGCCCTGCATTGCCCCGCTCTGTGGGGCGCCCTGCATTGCCCCGCTCTGTGGGGCGCCCTGCATTGCCCCGCTCTGTGGGGCGCCCTGCATTGCCCCGCTCTGTGGGGCGCCCTGCATTGCCCCGCTCTGTGGGGCGCCCTGCATTGCCCCGCTCTGTGGGGCGCCCTGCATTGCCCCGCTCTGTGGGGCGCCCTGCATTGCCCCGCTCTGTGGGGCGCCCTGCATTGCCCCGCTCTGTGGGGCGCCCTGCATTGCCCCGCTCTGTGGGGCGCCCTGCATTGCCCCGCTCTGTGGGGCGCCCTGCATTGCCCCGCTCTGTGGGGCGCCCTGCATTGCCCCGCTCTGTGGGGCGCCCTGCATTGCCCCGCTCTGTGGGGCGCCCTGCATTGCCCCGCTCTTCACTGAGTACTGTATATGTGAGCTCTGCTTTGTGTACTGCATTGTGTGTTCTTCTTGGGGGCCTCTGCATTGGCCGCTCCGTGGGGCGCTCTGCATTCTATACTGTGTATGTATGAGCTCTGTGTTGTGTAGTGCATTATGTGTACCTCCTGGGGGCCTCTGCATTTGTTCTTTGTTGCAATGGGGAGGGAGGACTCTGCATTGCCCGCTCTTTGGGGCGCCCTGCATTGGTCGCTCTTTGGGGCGCTCTGCATTGCTCGCTCTGTGGGGCGCTCTGCATTGCTCGCTCTGTGGGGCGCTCTGCATTGCTCGCTCTGTGGGGCGCTCTGCATTGCTCGCTCTGTGGGGCGCTCTGCATTGCTCGCTCTGTGGGGCGCTCTGCATTGCTCGCTCTGTGGGGCGCTCTGCATTGCTCGCTCTGTGGGGCGCTCTGCATTGCTCGCTCTGTGGGGCGCTCTGCATTGCTCGCTCTGTGGGGCGCTCTGCATTGCTCGCTCTGTGGGGCGCTCTGCATTGCTCGCTCTGTGGGGCGCTTTGCATTGCTCGCTCTGTAGGGCGCTCTGCATTGCCCGCTCTGTTAGGCGCCCTGCATTGTGTACTGTGTATGTTTGAGCTCTGTGTTGTGTAGTCCATTATGTGTACCTCCTGGGGGCCTCTGCATTTGCTCTTTGTTGCAATGGGAAGGGAGGACTCTGCATTTCCCGCTCTGTGGGGCGCCCTGCATTGCTTGCTCTGTGGGGCTCTCTGCATTGCTCGCTCTGTGCACTTGTGCCCCCTGCCTTGATCCTAGCCAGCACTGCACTTGTGCCCAGGCCTTAAGCCTAGCCTGCACTTGTGCCCAGGCCTTAAGCCTAGCCCGCACTTGTGCCCCCTGCCTTGATCCTAGCCAGCACTTGTTCCCCTGCCTTAAGCCTAGCCCGCACTTGTGCCCAGGCCTTAAGCCTACAGGCCTTAAGCCTAGCCCGCACTTGTGCCCAGGCCTTAAGCCTAGCCCGCACTTGTGCCCAGGCCTTAAGCCTAGCCCGCACTTGTGCCCAGGCCTTAAGCCTAGCCTGCACTTGTGCCCAGGCCTTAAGCCTAGCCCGCACTTGTGCCCAGGCCTTAAGCCTAGCCCGCACTTGTGCCCCCTGCCTTGATCCTAGCCAGCACTTGTGCCCAGGCCTTAAGCCTAGCCCGCACTTGTGCCCAGGCCTTAAGCCTAGCCTGCACTTTTGAGCCCCTTGAATGCTTGTTTGTTTGTTTTTGTCTTCAGCTTCATGTTGGTTATGCACATAGGGGCAGCTTTACGCTCTTCGCTCTTGTCCCGTCTGAATGCGCATGCACGACTGTAATTGGGGAAGAAGGCATTACCCATTTACGGAGGACAGACAAGAAGTGCCTGGTCGCTTGGAGCATGGGGTTATGGAGAGGCTCCGCACTGTACAACAAAGGATCTAGTCCTAAATGTCCAAGTACAGAGTAGAGGGGTGAAAGCTAGCTCTTCACCCCTATGGGTGCCTAACCCTTTATGCAAAGAGTGCAAAGAGTTAGCTGAATGACTTAAGCCTAGCCCGCACTTGTGCCCAGGCCTTAAGCCTAGCCCGCACTTGTGCCCAGGCCTTAAGCCTAGCCCGCACTTGTGCCCAGGCCTTAAGCCAAGCCCGCACTTGTGCCCAGGCCTTAAGCCAAGCCCGCACTTGTGCCCAGGCCTTAAGCCAAGCCCGCACTTGTGCCCAGGCCTTAAGCCTAGCCCGCACTTGTGCCCAGGCCTTAAGCCTAGCCCGCACTTGTGCCCAGGCCTTAAGCCTAGCCTGCACTTGTGCCCAGGCCTTAAGCCTAGCCTGCACTTGTGCCCAGGCCTTAAGCCTAGCCTGCACTTGTGCCCAGGCCTTAAGCCTAGCCTGCACTTGTGCCCAGGCCTTAAGCCTAGCCTGCACTTGTGCCCAGGCCTTAAGCCTAGCCTGCACTTGTGCCCAGGCCTTAAGCCTAGCCCGCATTTGTGCCCAGGCCTTAAGCCTAGCCCGCACTTTAGCCCAGGCCTTAAGCCAAGCCTGCACTTGTGCCCCTGCCTTAAGCCTAGCCGGCACTTGTGGCCCCTGCCTTGATCCTAGCCAGCACTTGTGCCCAGGCCTTGATCCTAGCCCGCACTTGTGCCCAGGCCTTGATCCTAGCCTGCACTTTTGAGCCCCTTGAATGCTTGTTTGTTTGTTTTTGTCTTCAGCTTCATGTTGGTTATGCACATAGGGCCAGCTTTACGCTCTTCGCTCTTGTCGCGTCTGAATGCGCATGCACGACTGTAATTGGGGAAGAAGGCATTACCCATTTACGGAGGACAGACAAGAAGTGCCTGGTCGCTTGGAGCATGGGGTTATGGAGAGGCTCCGCACTGTACAACAAAGGATCTAGTTCTAAATGTCCAAGTACAGAGTAGAGGGGTGAAAGCTAGCTCTTCACCCCTATGGGTGCCTAACCCTTTATGCAAAGAGTGCAAAGAGTTAGCTGAATGCCTTAAGCCTAGCCAGCACTTGTGCCCCCTGCCTTGATCCTGGCCAGCACTGCCCTTGTACCCATGCCTTAAGCCTAGCCCGCACTTGTGCCCAGGCCTTAAGCCTGGCTGGCACTTGTGCCCATGCCTTAAGCCTAGCCCGCACTTGTGCCCAGGCCTTAAGCCTAGCCCGCACTTGTGCCCAGGCCTTAAGCCTAGCCCGCACTTGTGCCCAGGCCTTAAGCCTAGCCCGCACTTGTGCCCCCTGCCTTGATCCTAGCCAGCACTTGTGCCCAGGCCTTAAGCCTAGCCCGCACTTGTGCCCAGACCTTAAGCCAAGCCCGCACTTGTGCCCCTGCCTTAAGCCTAGCCCGCACTTGTGCCCAGGCCTTAAGCCTAGCCCGCACTTGTGTCCAGGCCTTAAGCCTAGCCCGCACTTGTGGCCAGGCCTTAAGCCTAGCCCGCACTTGTGCCCAGGCCTTAAGCCTAGGCCGCACTTGTGCCCAGGCCTTGATCCTAGCCCGCACTTGTGCCCAGGCCTTGATCCTAGCCCGCACTTGTGCCCAGGCCTTGATCCTAGCCCGCACTTGTGCCCAGGCCTTGATCCTAGCCCGCACTTGTGCCCAGGCCTTGATCCTAGCCCGCACTTGTGCCCAGGCCTTGATCCTAGCCCGCACTTGTGCCCAGGCCTTGATCCTAGCCCGCACTTGTGCCCAGGCCTTGATCCTAGCCCGCACTTGTGCCCAGGCCTTGATCCTAGCCCGCACTTGTGCCCAGGCCTTGATCCTAGCCCGCACTTGTGCCCAGGCCTTGATCCTAGCCCGCACTTGTGCCCAGGCCTTGATCCTAGCCCGCACTTGTGCCCAGGCCTTGATCCTAGCCCGCACTTGTGCCCAGGCCTTGATCCTAGCCCGCACTTGTGCCCAGGCCTTGATCCTAGCCCGCACTTGTGCCCAGGCCTTGATCCTAGCCCGCACTTGTGCCCAGGCCTTGATCCTAGCCCGCACTTGTGCCCAGGCCTTGATCCTAGCCCGCACTTGTGCCCAGGCCTTGATCCTAGCCCGCACTTGTGCCCAGGCCTTGATCCTAGCCCGCACTTGTGCCCAGGCCTTGATCCTAGCCTGCACTTTTGAGCCCCTTGAATGCTTGTTTGTTTGTTTTTGTCTTCAGCTTCATGTTGGTTATGCACATAGGGCCAGCTTTACGCTCTTTGCTCTTGCCCCGTCTGAATGCGCATGCACGACTGTAATTGGGGAAGAAGGCATTACCCATTTACGGAGGACAGACAAGAAGTGCCTGGTCGCTTGGAGCATGGGGTTATGGAGAGGCTCCGCACTGTACAACAAAGGATCTAGTTCTAAATGTCCAAGTACAGAGTAGAGGGGTGAAAGCTAGCTCTTCACCCCTATGGGTGCCTAACCCTTTATGCAAAGAGTGCAAAGAGTTAGCTGAATGCCTTAAGCCTAGCCAGCACTTGTGCCCCCTGCCTTGATCCTGGCCAGCACTGCACTTGTGCCCATGCCTTAAGCCTAGCCCGCACTTGTGCCCAGGCCTTAAGCCTAGCCCGCACTTGTGCCCAGGCCTTAAGCCTGGCTGGCACTTGTGCCCATGCCTTAAGCCTAGCCCGCACTTGTGCCCAGGCCTTAAGCCTAGCCCGCACTTGTGCCCAGGCCTTAAGCCTAGCCCGCACTTGTGCCCCCTGCCTTGATCCTAGCCAGCACTTGTGCCCAGGCCTTAAGCCTAGCCCGCACCTGTGCCCCTGCCTTAAGCCTAGCCCGCACTTGTGCCCCTGCCTTAAGCCTAGCCCGCACTTGTGCCCAGGCCTTAAGCCTAGCCCGCACTTGTGTCCAGGCCTTAAGCCTAGCCCGCACTTGTGCCCAGGCCTTAAGCCTAGCCCGCACTTGTGGCCAGGCCTTAAGCCTTTGCCGCACTTGTGCCCAGGCCTTAAGCCTAGCCCGCACTTGTGCCCAGGCCTTAAGCCAAGCCCGCACTTGTGCCCATGCCTTAAGCCTAGCCGGCACTTGTGGCCCCTGCCTTGATCCTAGCCAGCACTGCACTTGTGCCCAGGTTTTAAGCCTAGCCCGCACTTGTGCCCCGGCCTTAAGCCTAGCCCGCACTTGTGCCCAGGCCTTGATCCTAGCCCGCACTTGTGCCCAGGCCTTGATCCTAGCCCGCACTTGTGCCCAGGCCTTGATCCTAGCCCGCACTTGTGCCCAGGCCTTGATCCTAGCCCGCACTTGTGCCCAGGCCTTGATCCTAGCCCGCACTTGTGCCCAGGCCTTGATCCTAGCCTGCACTTTTGAGCCCCTTGAATGCTTGTTTGTTTGTTTTTGTCTTCAGCTTCATGTTGGTTATGCACATAGGGCCAGCTTTACGCTCTTTGCTCTTGCCCCGTCTGAATGCGCATGCACGACTGTAATTGGGGAAGAAGGCATTACCCATTTACGGAGGACAGACAAGAAGTGCCTGGTCGCTTGGAGCATGGGGTTATGGAGAGGCTCCGCACTGTACAACAAAGGATCTAGTTCTAAATGTCCAAGTACAGAGTAGAGGGGTGAAAGCTAGCTCTTCACCCCTATGGGTGCCTAACCCTTTATGCAAAGAGTGCAAAGAGTTAGCTGAATGCCTTAAGCCTAGCCAGCACTTGTGCCCCCTGCCTTGATCCTGGCCAGCACTGCACTTGTGCCCATGCCTTAAGCCTAGCCCGCACTTGTGCCCAGGCCTTAAGCCTAGCCCGCACTTGTGCCCAGGCCTTAAGCCTGGCTGGCACTTGTGCCCATGCCTTAAGCCTAGCCCGCACTTGTGCCCAGGCCTTAAGCCTAGCCCGCACTTGTGCCCAGGCCTTAAGCCTAGCCCGCACTTGTGCCCCCTGCCTTGATCCTAGCCAGCACTTGTGCCCAGGCCTTAAGCCTAGCCCGCACCTGTGCCCCTGCCTTAAGCCTAGCCCGCACTTGTGCCCCTGCCTTAAGCCTAGCCCGCACTTGTGCCCAGGCCTTAAGCCTAGCCCGCACTTGTGTCCAGGCCTTAAGCCTAGCCCGCACTTGTGCCCAGGCCTTAAGCCTAGCCCGCACTTGTGGCCAGGCCTTAAGCCTTTGCCGCACTTGTGCCCAGGCCTTAAGCCTAGCCCGCACTTGTGCCCAGGCCTTAAGCCAAGCCCGCACTTGTGCCCATGCCTTAAGCCTAGCCGGCACTTGTGGCCCCTGCCTTGATCCTAGCCAGCACTGCACTTGTGCCCAGGTTTTAAGCCTAGCCCGCACTTGTGCCCCGGCCTTAAGCCTAGCCCGCACTTGTGCCCCGGCCTTAAGCCTAGCCCGCACTTGTGCCCCGGCCTTAAGCCTAGCCCGCACTTGTGCCCCGGCCTTAAGCCTAGCCCGCATTTGTGCCCAGGCCTTAAGCCTAGCCCGCACTTGTGCCGCGGCTTTAAGCTTAGCCCGCACTTGTGCCCCGGCTTTAAGCTTAGCCCGCACTTGTGCCCAGGCCTTAAGCCTAGCCCGCACTTGTGCCCCGGCCTTAAGCCGAGCCCGCACTTGTGCCCCTGCCTTAAGCCGAGCCCGCACTTGTGCCCCTGCCTTAAGCCTAGCCCGCACTTGTGCCCAGGCCTTAAGCCTAGCCCGCACTTGTGCCCAGGCCTTAAGCCTAGCCCGCACTTGTGCCCCTGCCTTAAGCCTAGCCCGCACTTGTGCCCAGGCCTTAAGCCTAGCCCGCACTTGTGCCCAGGCCTTAAGCCTAGCCCGCACTTGTGCCCAGGCCTTAAGCCTAGCCCGCACTTGTGCCCAGGCCTTAAGCCTAGCCCGCACTTGTGCCCAGGCCTTAAGCCTAGCCCGCACTTGTGCCCAGGCCTTAAGCCTAGCCCGCACTTGTGCCCAGGCCTTAAGCCTAGCCCGCACTTGTGCCCAGGCCTTAAGCCTAGCCCGCACTTGTGCCCAGGCCTTAAGCCTAGCCCGCACTTGTGCCCAGGCCTTAAGCCTAGCCCGCACTTGTGCCCCCTGCCTTGATCCTAGCCAGCACTTGTGCCCAGGCCTTAAGCCTAGCCCGCACTTGTGCCCAGGCCTTAAGCCAAGCCCGCACTTGTGCCCCTGCTTTAAGCCTAGCCCGCACTTGTGCCCCTGCCTTAAGCCTAGCCCGCACTTGTGTCCAGGCCGCACTTGTGCCCAGGCCTTAAGCCTAGCCCGCACTTGTGGCCAGGCCTTAAGCCTAGCCCGCACTTGTGCCCAGGCCTTAAGCCTAGCCCGCACTTGTGCCCCGGCCTTAAGCCTAGCCCGAACTTGTCCTCAGGCCATAAGCCTAGCCCGCACTTGTGCCCCGGCCTTAAGCCTAGCCCGCACTTGTGCCCCGGCCTTAAGCCTAGCCCGCACTTGTGCCCCGGCCTTAAGCCTAGCCCGCACTTGTGCCCCGGCCTTAAGCCTAGCCCGCACTTGTGCCCAGGCCTTAAGCCTAGCCCGCACTTGTGCCCAGGCCTTAAGCCTAGCCCGCACTTGTGCCCAGGCCTTAAGCCTAGCCCGCACTTGTGCCCCCTGCCTTGATCCTAGCCAGCACTTGTGCCCAGGCCTTAAGCCTAGCCCGCACTTGTGCCCAGGCCTTAAGCCTAGCCTGCACTTTTGAGCCCCTTGAATGCTTGTTTGTTTGTTTTTGTCTTCAGCTTCATGTTGGTTATGCACATAGAACCAGCTTTACGCTCTTCGCTCTTGTCCCGTCTGAATGCGCATGCACGACTTTAATTGGGGAAGAAGGCATTACCCATTTACGGAGGACAAACAAGAAGTGCCTGGTCGCTTGGAGCATGGGGTTATGGAGAGGCTTCGCACTGTACAACAAAGGATCTAGTCCTAAATGTCCAAGTACAGAGTAGAGGGGTGAAAGCTAGCTCTTCACCCCTATGGGTGCCTAACCCTTTATGCAAAGAGTGCAAAGAGTTAGCTGAATGCCTTAAGCCTAGCCAGCACTTGTGCCCCCTGCCTTGATCCTGGCCAGCACTGCACTTGTGCCCATGCCGTAAGCCTAGCCCACACTTGTGCCCAGGCCTTAAGCCTAGCCCGCACTTGTGCCCAGGCCTTAAGCCTGGCTGGCACTTGTGCCCATGCCTTAAGCCTAGCCGGCACTTGTGGCCCCTGCCTTGATCCTAGCCAGCACTGCACTTGTGCCCAGGCCTTAAGCCTAGCCTGCACTTGTGCCCAGGCCTTAAGCCTAGCCCGCACTTGTGCCCCGGCCTTAAGCCTAGCCCGCACTTGTGCCCCGGCCTTAAGCCTAGCCCGCACTTGTGCCCCGGCCTTAAGTCTAACCCGCACTTGTGCCCAGGCCTTAAGCCTAGCCCGCACTTGTACCCAGGCCTTAAGCCTAGCCCGCACTTGTGCCCCGGCCTTAAGCCTAGCCCGCACTTGTGCCCCGGCCTTAAGCCTAGCCCGCACTTGTGCCCCGGCCTTAAGCCTAGCCCGCACTTGTGCCCCGGCCTTAAGCCTAGCCCGCACTTGTGCCCCGGCCTTAAGCCTAGCCCGCACTTGTGCCCATGCCTTAAGCCTAACCCGCACTTGTGCCCAGGCCTTAAGCCTAGCCCGCACTTGTGCCCCGGCTTTAAGCTTAGCCCGCACTTGTGCCCCGGCTTTAAGCTTAGCCCGCACTTGTGCCCCGGCTTTAAGCTTAGCCCGCACTTGTGCCCAGGCCTTAAGCCTAGCCCGCACTTGTGCCCAGGCCTTAAGCCTAGCCCGCACTTGTGCCCAGGCTTTAAGCTTAGCCCGCACTTGTGCCCTGGCTTTAAGCTTAGCCCGCACTTGTGCCCAGGCCTTAAGCCTAGCCCGCACTTGTGCCTCGGCCTTAAGCCGAGCCCGCACTTGTGCCCCGGCCTTAAGCCGAGCCCGCACTTGTGCCCCGGCCTTAAGCCGAGCCCGCACTTGTGCCCCTGCCTTAAGCCGAGCCCGCACTTGTGCCCCTGCCTTAAGCCGAGCCCGCACTTGTGCCCCTGCCTTAAGCCGAGCCCGCACTTGTGCCCCTGCCTTAAGCCTAGCCCGCACTTGTGCCCAGGCCTTAAGCCTAGCCCGCACTTGTGCCCAGGCCTTAAGCCTAGCCCGCACTTGTGCCCCTGCCTTAAGCCTAGCCCGCACTTGTGCCCCTGCCTTAAGCCTAGCCCGCACTTGTGCCCAGGCCTAAAGCCTAGCCCGCACTTGTGCCCAGGCCTTAAGCCTAACCCGCACTTGTGCCCAGGCCTTAAGCCTAGCCCGCACTTGTGCCCAGGCCTTAAGCCTAGCCCGCACTTGTGCCCAGGCCTTAAGCCTAGCCCGCTCTTGTGCCCAGGCCTTAAGCCTAGCCCGCATTTGTGCCCAGGCCTTAAGCCTAGCCCGCACTTGTGCCCAGGCCTTAAGCCTAGCCCGCACTTGTGCCCAGGCCTTAAGCCTAGCCCGGACTTGTGCCCAGGCCTTAAGCCTAGCCCGCACTTGTGCCCAGGCCTTAAGCCTAGCCTGCACTTGTTCCCAGGCCTTAAGCCTAGCCTGCACTTGTGCCCAGGCCTTAAGCCTAGCCCGCACTTGTGCCCCCTGCCTTGATCCTAGCCAGCACTGCACTTGTGCCCAGGCCTTAAGCCTAGCCTGCACTTGTGCCCAGGCCTTAAGCCTAGCCCGCACTTGTGCCCAGGCCTTAAGCCTAGCCCGCACTTGTGCCCAGGCCTTAAGCCTAGCCCGCACTTGTGCCCAGGCCTTAAGCCTAGCCCGCACTTGTGCCCCCTGCCTTGATCCTAGCCAGCACTTGTGCCCAGGCCTTAAGCCTAGCCTGCACTTGTGCCCCGGCCTTAAGCCTAGCCCGCACTTGTGCCCAGGCCTTAAGCCTAGCCCGCACTTGTTCCGCGGCTTTAAGCTTAGCCCGCACTTGTGCCCCGGCTTTAAGCCTAGCCCGCACTTGTGCCCAGGCCTTAAGCCTAGCCCGCACTTGTGCCCCGGCCTTAAGCCGAGCCCGCACTTGTGCCCCGGCCTTAAGCCGAGCCCGCACTTGTGCCCCGGCTTTAAGCCGAGCCCGCACTTGTGCCCCTGCCTTAAGCCGAGCCCGCACTTGTGCCCCTGCCTTAAGCCGAGCCCGCACTTGTGCCCCTGCCTTAAGCCTAGCCCGCACTTGTGCCCAGGCCTTAAGCCTAGCCCGCACTTGTGCCCAGGCCTTAAGCCTAGCCCGCACTTGTGCCCAGGCCTTAAGCCTAGCCCGCACTTGTGCCCAGGCCTTAAGCTTAGCCCGCACTTGTGCCCCTGCCTTAAGCCTAGCCCGCACTTGTGCCCAGGCCTTAAGCCTAGCCCGCACTTGTGCCCAGGCCTTAAGCCTAGCCCGCACTTGTGCCCAGGCCTTAAGCCTAGCCCGCACTTGTGCCCAGGCCTTAAGCCTAGCCCGCACTTGTGCCCAGGCCTTAAGCCTAGCCCGCACTTGTGCCCAGGCCTTAAGCCTAGCCCGCACTTGTGCCCAGGCCTTAAGCCTAGCCCGCACTTGTGCCCAGGCCTTAAGCCTAGCCCGCACTTGTGCCCAGGCCTTAAGCCTAGCCCGCACTTGTGCCCAGGCCTTAAGCCTAGCCCGCACTTGTGCCCAGGCCTTAAGCCTAGCCCGCACTTGTGCCCAGGCCCTAAGCCTAGCCTGCACTTGTGCCCCCTGCCTTGATCCTAGCCAGCACTTGTGCCCAGGCCTTAAGCCTAGCCCGCACTTGTGCCCAGGCCTTAAGCCAAGCCCGCACTTGTGCCCCTGCCTTAAGCCTAGCCCGCACTTGTGCCCCTGCCTTAAGCCTAGCCCGCATTTGTGTCCAGGCCGCACTTGTGCCCAGGCCTTAAGCCTAGCCCGCACTTGTGGCCAGGCCTTAAGCCTAGCCCGCACTTGTGCCCAGGCCTTAAGCCTAGCCCGCACTTGTGCCCCGGCCTTAAGCCTAGCCCGCACTTGTCCTCAGGCCATAAGCCTAGCCCGCACTTGTGCCCCGGCCTTAAGCCTAGCCCGCACTTGTGCCCCGGCCTTAAGCCTAGCCCGCACTTGTGCCCCGGCCTTAAGCCTAGCCCGCACTTGTGCCCCGGCCTTAAGCCTAGCCCGCACTTGTGCCCAGGCCTTAAGCCTAGCCCGCACTTGTGCCCAGGCCTTAAGCCTAGCCCGCACTTGTGCCCAGGCCTTAAGCCTAGCCCGCACTTGTGCCCCCTGCCTTGATCCTAGCCAGCACTTGTGCCCAGGCCTTAAGCCTAGCCCGCACTTGTGCCCAGGCCTTAAGCCTAGCCTGCACTTTTGAGCCCCTTGAATGCTTGTTTGTTTGTTTTTGTCTTCAGCTTCATGTTGGTTATGCACATAGGGCCAGCTTTACGCTCTTCGCTCTTGTCCCATCTGAATGCGCATGCACGACTTTAATTGGGGAAGAAGGCATTACCCATTTACGGAGGACAGACAAGAAGTGCCTGGTCGCTTGGAGCATGGGGTTATGGAGAGGCTCCGCACTGTACAACAAAGGATCTAGTCCTAAATGTCCAAGTACAGAGTAGAGGGGTGAAAGCTAGCTCTTCACCCCTATGGGTGCCTAACCCTTAATGCAAAGAGTGCAAAGAGTTAGCTGAATGCCTTAAGCCTAGCCAACACTTGTGCCCCCAGCCTTGATCCTGGCCAGCACTGCACTTGTGCCCATGCCGTAAGCCTAGCCCACACTTGTGCCCAGGCCTTAAGCCTAGCCCGCACTTGTGCCCAGGCTTTAAGCCTGGCTGGCACTTGTGCCCATGCCTTAAGCCTAGCCGGCACTTGTGGCCCCTGCCTTGATCCTAGCCAGCACTGCACTTGTGCCCAGGCCTTAAGCCTAGCCCGCACTTGTGCCCAGGCCTTAAGCCTAGCCCGCACTTGTGCCCCGGCCTTAAGCCTAGCCCGCACTTGTGCCCCGGCCTTAAGCCTAGCCCGCACTTGTGCCCAGGCCTTAAGCCTAGCCCGCACTTGTGCCCAGGCCTTAAGCCTAGCCCGCACTTGTGCCCAGGCCTTAAGCCTAGCCCGCACTTGTGCCCCCTGCCTTGATCCTAGCCAGCACTTGTGCCCAGGCCTTAAGCCTAGCCCGCACTTGTGCCCAGGCCTTAAGCCTAGCCTGCACTTTTGAGCCCCTTGAATGCTTGTTTGTTTGTTTTTGACTTCAGCTTCATGTTGGTTATGCACATAGGGCCAGCTTTACGCTCTTCGCTCTTGTCCCGTCTGAATGCGCATGCACGACTTTAATTGGGGAAGAAGGCATTACCCATTTACGGAGGACAGACAAGAAGTGCCTGGTCGCTTGGAGCATGGGGTTATGGAGAGGCTCCGCACTGTACAACAAAGGATCTAGTCCTAAATGTCCAAGTACAGAGTAGAGGGGTGAAAGCTAGCTCTTCACAGTGCAAAGAGTTAGCTGAATGCCTTAAGCCTAGCCAACACTTGTGCCCCCAGCCTTGATCCTGGCCAGCACTGCACTTGTGCCCATGCCGTAAGCCTAGCCCACACTTGTGCCCAGGCCTTAAGCCTAGCTCGCACTTGTGCCCAGGCTTTAAGCCTGGCTGGCACTTGTGCCCATGCCTTAAGCCTAGCCGGCACTTGTGGCCCCTGCCTTGATCCTAGCCAGCACTGCACTTGTGCCCAGGCCTTAAGCCTAGCCTGCACTTGTGCCCAGGCCTTAAGCCTAGCCCGCACTTGTGCCCCGGCCTTAAGCCTAGCCCGCACTTGTGCCCCGGCCTTAAGCCTAGCCCGCACTTGTGCCCCGGCCTTAAGCCTAGCCCGCACTTGTGCCCCGGCCTTAAGCCTAGCCCGCACTTGTGCCCCGGCCTTAAGTCTAACCCGCACTTGTGCCCAGGCCTTAAGCCTAGCCCGCACTTGTACCCAGGCCTTAAGCCTAGCCCGCGCTTGTGCCCCGGCCTTAAGCCTAGCCCGCACTTGTGCCCCGGCCTTAAGCCTAGCCCGCACTTGTGCCCCGGCCTTAAGCCTAGCCCGCACTTGTGCCCCGGCCTTAAGCCTAGCCCGCACTTGTGCCCCGGCCTTAAGCCTAGCCCGCACTTGTGCCCCGGCCTTAAGCCTAGCCCGCACTTGTGCCCATGCCTTAAGCCTAACCCGCACTTGTGCCCAGGCCTTAAGCCTAGCCCGCACTTGTGCCCCGGCTTTAAGCTTAGCCCGCACTTGTGCCCCGGCTTTAAGCTTAGCCCGCACTTGTGCCCCGGCTTTAAGCTTAGCCCGCACTTGTGCCCAGGCCTTAAGCCTAGCCCGCACTTGTGCCTCGGCCTTAAGCTGAGCCCGCACTTGTGCCCCGGCCTTAAGCCGAGCCCGCACTTGTGCCCCAGGCTTAAGCCGAGCCCGCACTTGTGCCCCTGCCTTAAGCCGAGCCCGCACTTGTGCCCCTGCCTTAAGCCGAGCCCGCACTTGTGCCCCTGCCTTAAGCCGAGCCCGCACTTGTGCCCCTGCCTTAAGCCTAGCCCGCACTTGTGCCCAGGCCTTAAGCCTAGCCCGCACTTGTGCCCAGGCCTTAAGCCTAGCCCGCACTTGTGCCCCTGCCTTAAGCCTAGCCCGCACTTGTGCCCCTGCCTTAAGCCTAGCCCGCACTTGTGCCCAGGCCTAAAGCCTAGCCCGCACTTGTGCCCAGGCCTTAAGCCTAGCCCGCACTTGTGCCCAGGCCTTAAGCCTAGCCCGCACTTGTGCCCAGGCCTTAAGCCTAGCCCGCACTTGTGCCCAGGCCTTAAGCCTAGCCCGCTCTTGTGCCCAGGCCTTAAGCCTAGCCCGCATTTGTGCCCAGGCCTTAAGCCTAGCCCGCACTTGTGCCCAGGCCTTAAGCCTAGCCCGCACTTGTGCCCAGGCCTTAAGCCTAGCCCGCACTTGTGCCCAGGCCTTAAGCCTAGCCCGCACTTGTGCCCAGGCCTTAAGCCTAGCCTGCACTTGTTCCCAGGCCTTAAGCCTAGCCTGCACTTGTGCCCAGGCCTTAAGCCTAGCCCGCACTTGTGCCCCCTGCCTTGATCCTAGCCAGCACTGCACTTGTGCCCAGGCCTTAAGCCTAGCCTGCACTTGTGCCCAGGCCTTAAGCCTAGCCCGCACTTGTGCCCAGGCCTTAAGCCTAGCCCGCACTTGTGCCCAGGCCTTAAGCCTAGCCCGCACTTGTGCCCAGGCCTTAAGCCTAGCCCGCACTTGTGCCCCCTGCCTTGATCCTAGCCAGCACTTGTGCCCAGGCCTTAAGCCTAGCCTGCACTTGTGCCCCGGCCTTAAGCCTAGCCCGCACATGTGCCCCGGCCTTAAGCCTAGCCCGCACTTGTGCCCCGGCCTTAAGCCTAACCCGCACTTGTGCCCAGGCCTTAAGCCTAGCCCGCACTTGTGCCCAGGCCTTAAGCCTAGCCCGCACTTGTGCCCCAGCTTTAAGCTTAGCCCGCACTTGTGCCCCGGCTTTAAGCCTAGCCCGCACTTGTGCCCCGGCTTTAAGCCTAGCCCGCACTTGTGCCCAGGCCTTAAGCCTAGCCCGCACTTGTGCCCCGGCCTTAAGCCGAGCCCGCACTTGTGCCCCGGCCTTAAGCCGAGCCCGCACTTGTGCCCCGGCCTTAAGCCGAGCCCGCACTTGTGCCCCGGCCTTAAGTCGAGCCCGCACTTGTGCCCCTGCCTTAAGCCGAGCCCGCACTTGTGCCCCTGCCTTAAGCCGAGCCCGCACTTGTGCCCCTGCCTTAAGCCTAGCCCGCACTTGTGCCCAGGCCTTAAGCCTAGCCCGCACTTGTGCCCAGGCCTTAAGCCTAGCCCGCACTTGTGCCCCTGCCTTAAGCCTAGCCCGCACTTGTGCCCAGGCCTTAAGCCTAGCCTGCACTTGTGCCCAGGCCTTAAGCCTAGCCCGCATTTGTGCCCAGGCCTTAAGCCTAGCCCGCACTTTAGCCCAGGCCTTAAGCCAAGCCTGCACTTGTGCCCCTGCCTTAAGCCTAGCCGGCACTTGTGGCCCCTGCCTTGATCCTAGCCAGCACTTGTGCCCAGGCCTTGATCCTAGCCCGCACTTGTGCCCAGGCCTTGATCCTAGCCTGCACTTTTGAGCCCCTTGAATGCTTGTTTGTTTGTTTTTGTCTTCAGCTTCATGTTGGTTATGCACATAGGGCCAGCTTTACGCTCTTCGCTCTTGTCGCGTCTGAATGCGCATGCACGACTGTAATTGGGGAAGAAGGCATTACCCATTTACGGAGGACAGACAAGAAGTGCCTGGTCGCTTGGAGCATGGGGTTATGGAGAGGCTCCGCACTGTACAACAAAGGATCTAGTTCTAAATGTCCAAGTACAGAGTAGAGGGGTGAAAGCTAGCTCTTCACCCCTATGGGTGCCTAACCCTTTATGCAAAGAGTGCAAAGAGTTAGCTGAATGCCTTAAGCCTAGCCAGCACTTGTGCCCCCTGCCTTGATCCTGGCCAGCACTGCCCTTGTACCCATGCCTTAAGCCTAGCCCGCACTTGTGCCCAGGCCTTAAGCCTGGCTGGCACTTGTGCCCATGCCTTAAGCCTAGCCCGCACTTGTGCCCAGGCCTTAAGCCTAGCCCGCACTTGTGCCCAGGCCTTAAGCCTAGCCCGCACTTGTGCCCAGGCCTTAAGCCTAGCCCGCACTTGTGCCCCCTGCCTTGATCCTAGCCAGCACTTGTGCCCAGGCCTTAAGCCTAGCCCGCACTTGTGCCCAGACCTTAAGCCAAGCCCGCACTTGTGCCCCTGCCTTAAGCCTAGCCCGCACTTGTGCCCAGGCCTTAAGCCTAGCCCGCACTTGTGTCCAGGCCTTAAGCCTAGCCCGCACTTGTGGCCAGGCCTTAAGCCTAGCCCGCACTTGTGCCCAGGCCTTAAGCCTAGGCCGCACTTGTGCCCAGGCCTTGATCCTAGCCCGCACTTGTGCCCAGGCCTTGATCCTAGCCCGCACTTGTGCCCAGGCCTTGATCCTAGCCCGCACTTGTGCCCAGGCCTTGATCCTAGCCCGCACTTGTGCCCAGGCCTTGATCCTAGCCCGCACTTGTGCCCAGGCCTTGATCCTAGCCCGCACTTGTGCCCAGGCCTTGATCCTAGCCCGCACTTGTGCCCAGGCCTTGATCCTAGCCCGCACTTGTGCCCAGGCCTTGATCCTAGCCCGCACTTGTGCCCAGGCCTTGATCCTAGCCCGCACTTGTGCCCAGGCCTTGATCCTAGCCCGCACTTGTGCCCAGGCCTTGATCCTAGCCCGCACTTGTGCCCAGGCCTTGATCCTAGCCCGCACTTGTGCCCAGGCCTTGATCCTAGCCCGCACTTGTGCCCAGGCCTTGATCCTAGCCCGCACTTGTGCCCAGGCCTTGATCCTAGCCCGCACTTGTGCCCAGGCCTTGATCCTAGCCCGCACTTGTGCCCAGGCCTTGATCCTAGCCCGCACTTGTGCCCAGGCCTTGATCCTAGCCCGCACTTGTGCCCAGGCCTTGATCCTAGCCCGCACTTGTGCCCAGGCCTTGATCCTAGCCTGCACTTTTGAGCCCCTTGAATGCTTGTTTGTTTGTTTTTGTCTTCAGCTTCATGTTGGTTATGCACATAGGGCCAGCTTTACGCTCTTTGCTCTTGCCCCGTCTGAATGCGCATGCACGACTGTAATTGGGGAAGAAGGCATTACCCATTTACGGAGGACAGACAAGAAGTGCCTGGTCGCTTGGAGCATGGGGTTATGGAGAGGCTCCGCACTGTACAACAAAGGATCTAGTTCTAAATGTCCAAGTACAGAGTAGAGGGGTGAAAGCTAGCTCTTCACCCCTATGGGTGCCTAACCCTTTATGCAAAGAGTGCAAAGAGTTAGCTGAATGCCTTAAGCCTAGCCAGCACTTGTGCCCCCTGCCTTGATCCTGGCCAGCACTGCACTTGTGCCCATGCCTTAAGCCTAGCCCGCACTTGTGCCCAGGCCTTAAGCCTAGCCCGCACTTGTGCCCAGGCCTTAAGCCTGGCTGGCACTTGTGCCCATGCCTTAAGCCTAGCCCGCACTTGTGCCCAGGCCTTAAGCCTAGCCCGCACTTGTGCCCAGGCCTTAAGCCTAGCCCGCACTTGTGCCCCCTGCCTTGATCCTAGCCAGCACTTGTGCCCAGGCCTTAAGCCTAGCCCGCACCTGTGCCCCTGCCTTAAGCCTAGCCCGCACTTGTGCCCCTGCCTTAAGCCTAGCCCGCACTTGTGCCCAGGCCTTAAGCCTAGCCCGCACTTGTGTCCAGGCCTTAAGCCTAGCCCGCACTTGTGCCCAGGCCTTAAGCCTAGCCCGCACTTGTGGCCAGGCCTTAAGCCTTTGCCGCACTTGTGCCCAGGCCTTAAGCCTAGCCCGCACTTGTGCCCAGGCCTTAAGCCAAGCCCGCACTTGTGCCCATGCCTTAAGCCTAGCCGGCACTTGTGGCCCCTGCCTTGATCCTAGCCAGCACTGCACTTGTGCCCAGGTTTTAAGCCTAGCCCGCACTTGTGCCCCGGCCTTAAGCCTAGCCCGCACTTGTGCCCAGGCCTTGATCCTAGCCCGCACTTGTGCCCAGGCCTTGATCCTAGCCCGCACTTGTGCCCAGGCCTTGATCCTAGCCCGCACTTGTGCCCAGGCCTTGATCCTAGCCCGCACTTGTGCCCAGGCCTTGATCCTAGCCCGCACTTGTGCCCAGGCCTTGATCCTAGCCTGCACTTTTGAGCCCCTTGAATGCTTGTTTGTTTGTTTTTGTCTTCAGCTTCATGTTGGTTATGCACATAGGGCCAGCTTTACGCTCTTTGCTCTTGCCCCGTCTGAATGCGCATGCACGACTGTAATTGGGGAAGAAGGCATTACCCATTTACGGAGGACAGACAAGAAGTGCCTGGTCGCTTGGAGCATGGGGTTATGGAGAGGCTCCGCACTGTACAACAAAGGATCTAGTTCTAAATGTCCAAGTACAGAGTAGAGGGGTGAAAGCTAGCTCTTCACCCCTATGGGTGCCTAACCCTTTATGCAAAGAGTGCAAAGAGTTAGCTGAATGCCTTAAGCCTAGCCAGCACTTGTGCCCCCTGCCTTGATCCTGGCCAGCACTGCACTTGTGCCCATGCCTTAAGCCTAGCCCGCACTTGTGCCCAGGCCTTAAGCCTAGCCCGCACTTGTGCCCAGGCCTTAAGCCTGGCTGGCACTTGTGCCCATGCCTTAAGCCTAGCCCGCACTTGTGCCCAGGCCTTAAGCCTAGCCCGCACTTGTGCCCAGGCCTTAAGCCTAGCCCGCACTTGTGCCCCCTGCCTTGATCCTAGCCAGCACTTGTGCCCAGGCCTTAAGCCTAGCCCGCACCTGTGCCCCTGCCTTAAGCCTAGCCCGCACTTGTGCCCCTGCCTTAAGCCTAGCCCGCACTTGTGCCCAGGCCTTAAGCCTAGCCCGCACTTGTGTCCAGGCCTTAAGCCTAGCCCGCACTTGTGCCCAGGCCTTAAGCCTAGCCCGCACTTGTGGCCAGGCCTTAAGCCTTTGCCGCACTTGTGCCCAGGCCTTAAGCCTAGCCCGCACTTGTGCCCAGGCCTTAAGCCAAGCCCGCACTTGTGCCCATGCCTTAAGCCTAGCCGGCACTTGTGGCCCCTGCCTTGATCCTAGCCAGCACTGCACTTGTGCCCAGGTTTTAAGCCTAGCCCGCACTTGTGCCCCGGCCTTAAGCCTAGCCCGCACTTGTGCCCCGGCCTTAAGCCTAGCCCGCACTTGTGCCCCGGCCTTAAGCCTAGCCCGCACTTGTGCCCCGGCCTTAAGCCTAGCCCGCATTTGTGCCCAGGCCTTAAGCCTAGCCCGCACTTGTGCCGCGGCTTTAAGCTTAGCCCGCACTTGTGCCCCGGCTTTAAGCTTAGCCCGCACTTGTGCCCAGGCCTTAAGCCTAGCCCGCACTTGTGCCCCGGCCTTAAGCCGAGCCCGCACTTGTGCCCCTGCCTTAAGCCGAGCCCGCACTTGTGCCCCTGCCTTAAGCCTAGCCCGCACTTGTGCCCAGGCCTTAAGCCTAGCCCGCACTTGTGCCCAGGCCTTAAGCCTAGCCCGCACTTGTGCCCCTGCCTTAAGCCTAGCCCGCACTTGTGCCCAGGCCTTAAGCCTAGCCCGCACTTGTGCCCAGGCCTTAAGCCTAGCCCGCACTTGTGCCCAGGCCTTAAGCCTAGCCCGCACTTGTGCCCAGGCCTTAAGCCTAGCCCGCACTTGTGCCCAGGCCTTAAGCCTAGCCCGCACTTGTGCCCAGGCCTTAAGCCTAGCCCGCACTTGTGCCCAGGCCTTAAGCCTAGCCCGCACTTGTGCCCAGGCCTTAAGCCTAGCCCGCACTTGTGCCCAGGCCTTAAGCCTAGCCCGCACTTGTGCCCAGGCCTTAAGCCTAGCCCGCACTTGTGCCCCCTGCCTTGATCCTAGCCAGCACTTGTGCCCAGGCCTTAAGCCTAGCCCGCACTTGTGCCCAGGCCTTAAGCCAAGCCCGCACTTGTGCCCCTGCTTTAAGCCTAGCCCGCACTTGTGCCCCTGCCTTAAGCCTAGCCCGCACTTGTGTCCAGGCCGCACTTGTGCCCAGGCCTTAAGCCTAGCCCGCACTTGTGGCCAGGCCTTAAGCCTAGCCCGCACTTGTGCCCAGGCCTTAAGCCTAGCCCGCACTTGTGCCCCGGCCTTAAGCCTAGCCCGAACTTGTCCTCAGGCCATAAGCCTAGCCCGCACTTGTGCCCCGGCCTTAAGCCTAGCCCGCACTTGTGCCCCGGCCTTAAGCCTAGCCCGCACTTGTGCCCCGGCCTTAAGCCTAGCCCGCACTTGTGCCCCGGCCTTAAGCCTAGCCCGCACTTGTGCCCAGGCCTTAAGCCTAGCCCGCACTTGTGCCCAGGCCTTAAGCCTAGCCCGCACTTGTGCCCAGGCCTTAAGCCTAGCCCGCACTTGTGCCCCCTGCCTTGATCCTAGCCAGCACTTGTGCCCAGGCCTTAAGCCTAGCCCGCACTTGTGCCCAGGCCTTAAGCCTAGCCTGCACTTTTGAGCCCCTTGAATGCTTGTTTGTTTGTTTTTGTCTTCAGCTTCATGTTGGTTATGCACATAGAACCAGCTTTACGCTCTTCGCTCTTGTCCCGTCTGAATGCGCATGCACGACTTTAATTGGGGAAGAAGGCATTACCCATTTACGGAGGACAAACAAGAAGTGCCTGGTCGCTTGGAGCATGGGGTTATGGAGAGGCTTCGCACTGTACAACAAAGGATCTAGTCCTAAATGTCCAAGTACAGAGTAGAGGGGTGAAAGCTAGCTCTTCACCCCTATGGGTGCCTAACCCTTTATGCAAAGAGTGCAAAGAGTTAGCTGAATGCCTTAAGCCTAGCCAGCACTTGTGCCCCCTGCCTTGATCCTGGCCAGCACTGCACTTGTGCCCATGCCGTAAGCCTAGCCCACACTTGTGCCCAGGCCTTAAGCCTAGCCCGCACTTGTGCCCAGGCCTTAAGCCTGGCTGGCACTTGTGCCCATGCCTTAAGCCTAGCCGGCACTTGTGGCCCCTGCCTTGATCCTAGCCAGCACTGCACTTGTGCCCAGGCCTTAAGCCTAGCCTGCACTTGTGCCCAGGCCTTAAGCCTAGCCCGCACTTGTGCCCCGGCCTTAAGCCTAGCCCGCACTTGTGCCCCGGCCTTAAGCCTAGCCCGCACTTGTGCCCCGGCCTTAAGTCTAACCCGCACTTGTGCCCAGGCCTTAAGCCTAGCCCGCACTTGTACCCAGGCCTTAAGCCTAGCCCGCACTTGTGCCCCGGCCTTAAGCCTAGCCCGCACTTGTGCCCCGGCCTTAAGCCTAGCCCGCACTTGTGCCCCGGCCTTAAGCCTAGCCCGCACTTGTGCCCCGGCCTTAAGCCTAGCCCGCACTTGTGCCCCGGCCTTAAGCCTAGCCCGCACTTGTGCCCATGCCTTAAGCCTAACCCGCACTTGTGCCCAGGCCTTAAGCCTAGCCCGCACTTGTGCCCCGGCTTTAAGCTTAGCCCGCACTTGTGCCCCGGCTTTAAGCTTAGCCCGCACTTGTGCCCCGGCTTTAAGCTTAGCCCGCACTTGTGCCCAGGCCTTAAGCCTAGCCCGCACTTGTGCCCAGGCCTTAAGCCTAGCCCGCACTTGTGCCCAGGCTTTAAGCTTAGCCCGCACTTGTGCCCTGGCTTTAAGCTTAGCCCGCACTTGTGCCCAGGCCTTAAGCCTAGCCCGCACTTGTGCCTCGGCCTTAAGCCGAGCCCGCACTTGTGCCCCGGCCTTAAGCCGAGCCCGCACTTGTGCCCCGGCCTTAAGCCGAGCCCGCACTTGTGCCCCTGCCTTAAGCCGAGCCCGCACTTGTGCCCCTGCCTTAAGCCGAGCCCGCACTTGTGCCCCTGCCTTAAGCCGAGCCCGCACTTGTGCCCCTGCCTTAAGCCTAGCCCGCACTTGTGCCCAGGCCTTAAGCCTAGCCCGCACTTGTGCCCAGGCCTTAAGCCTAGCCCGCACTTGTGCCCCTGCCTTAAGCCTAGCCCGCACTTGTGCCCCTGCCTTAAGCCTAGCCCGCACTTGTGCCCAGGCCTAAAGCCTAGCCCGCACTTGTGCCCAGGCCTTAAGCCTAACCCGCACTTGTGCCCAGGCCTTAAGCCTAGCCCGCACTTGTGCCCAGGCCTTAAGCCTAGCCCGCACTTGTGCCCAGGCCTTAAGCCTAGCCCGCTCTTGTGCCCAGGCCTTAAGCCTAGCCCGCATTTGTGCCCAGGCCTTAAGCCTAGCCCGCACTTGTGCCCAGGCCTTAAGCCTAGCCCGCACTTGTGCCCAGGCCTTAAGCCTAGCCCGGACTTGTGCCCAGGCCTTAAGCCTAGCCCGCACTTGTGCCCAGGCCTTAAGCCTAGCCTGCACTTGTTCCCAGGCCTTAAGCCTAGCCTGCACTTGTGCCCAGGCCTTAAGCCTAGCCCGCACTTGTGCCCCCTGCCTTGATCCTAGCCAGCACTGCACTTGTGCCCAGGCCTTAAGCCTAGCCTGCACTTGTGCCCAGGCCTTAAGCCTAGCCCGCACTTGTGCCCAGGCCTTAAGCCTAGCCCGCACTTGTGCCCAGGCCTTAAGCCTAGCCCGCACTTGTGCCCAGGCCTTAAGCCTAGCCCGCACTTGTGCCCCCTGCCTTGATCCTAGCCAGCACTTGTGCCCAGGCCTTAAGCCTAGCCTGCACTTGTGCCCCGGCCTTAAGCCTAGCCCGCACTTGTGCCCAGGCCTTAAGCCTAGCCCGCACTTGTTCCGCGGCTTTAAGCTTAGCCCGCACTTGTGCCCCGGCTTTAAGCCTAGCCCGCACTTGTGCCCAGGCCTTAAGCCTAGCCCGCACTTGTGCCCCGGCCTTAAGCCGAGCCCGCACTTGTGCCCCGGCCTTAAGCCGAGCCCGCACTTGTGCCCCGGCTTTAAGCCGAGCCCGCACTTGTGCCCCTGCCTTAAGCCGAGCCCGCACTTGTGCCCCTGCCTTAAGCCGAGCCCGCACTTGTGCCCCTGCCTTAAGCCTAGCCCGCACTTGTGCCCAGGCCTTAAGCCTAGCCCGCACTTGTGCCCAGGCCTTAAGCCTAGCCCGCACTTGTGCCCAGGCCTTAAGCCTAGCCCGCACTTGTGCCCAGGCCTTAAGCTTAGCCCGCACTTGTGCCCCTGCCTTAAGCCTAGCCCGCACTTGTGCCCAGGCCTTAAGCCTAGCCCGCACTTGTGCCCAGGCCTTAAGCCTAGCCCGCACTTGTGCCCAGGCCTTAAGCCTAGCCCGCACTTGTGCCCAGGCCTTAAGCCTAGCCCGCACTTGTGCCCAGGCCTTAAGCCTAGCCCGCACTTGTGCCCAGGCCTTAAGCCTAGCCCGCACTTGTGCCCAGGCCTTAAGCCTAGCCCGCACTTGTGCCCAGGCCTTAAGCCTAGCCCGCACTTGTGCCCAGGCCTTAAGCCTAGCCCGCACTTGTGCCCAGGCCTTAAGCCTAGCCCGCACTTGTGCCCAGGCCTTAAGCCTAGCCCGCACTTGTGCCCAGGCCCTAAGCCTAGCCTGCACTTGTGCCCCCTGCCTTGATCCTAGCCAGCACTTGTGCCCAGGCCTTAAGCCTAGCCCGCACTTGTGCCCAGGCCTTAAGCCAAGCCCGCACTTGTGCCCCTGCCTTAAGCCTAGCCCGCACTTGTGCCCCTGCCTTAAGCCTAGCCCGCATTTGTGTCCAGGCCGCACTTGTGCCCAGGCCTTAAGCCTAGCCCGCACTTGTGGCCAGGCCTTAAGCCTAGCCCGCACTTGTGCCCAGGCCTTAAGCCTAGCCCGCACTTGTGCCCCGGCCTTAAGCCTAGCCCGCACTTGTCCTCAGGCCATAAGCCTAGCCCGCACTTGTGCCCCGGCCTTAAGCCTAGCCCGCACTTGTGCCCCGGCCTTAAGCCTAGCCCGCACTTGTGCCCCGGCCTTAAGCCTAGCCCGCACTTGTGCCCCGGCCTTAAGCCTAGCCCGCACTTGTGCCCAGGCCTTAAGCCTAGCCCGCACTTGTGCCCAGGCCTTAAGCCTAGCCCGCACTTGTGCCCAGGCCTTAAGCCTAGCCCGCACTTGTGCCCCCTGCCTTGATCCTAGCCAGCACTTGTGCCCAGGCCTTAAGCCTAGCCCGCACTTGTGCCCAGGCCTTAAGCCTAGCCTGCACTTTTGAGCCCCTTGAATGCTTGTTTGTTTGTTTTTGTCTTCAGCTTCATGTTGGTTATGCACATAGGGCCAGCTTTACGCTCTTCGCTCTTGTCCCATCTGAATGCGCATGCACGACTTTAATTGGGGAAGAAGGCATTACCCATTTACGGAGGACAGACAAGAAGTGCCTGGTCGCTTGGAGCATGGGGTTATGGAGAGGCTCCGCACTGTACAACAAAGGATCTAGTCCTAAATGTCCAAGTACAGAGTAGAGGGGTGAAAGCTAGCTCTTCACCCCTATGGGTGCCTAACCCTTAATGCAAAGAGTGCAAAGAGTTAGCTGAATGCCTTAAGCCTAGCCAACACTTGTGCCCCCAGCCTTGATCCTGGCCAGCACTGCACTTGTGCCCATGCCGTAAGCCTAGCCCACACTTGTGCCCAGGCCTTAAGCCTAGCCCGCACTTGTGCCCAGGCTTTAAGCCTGGCTGGCACTTGTGCCCATGCCTTAAGCCTAGCCGGCACTTGTGGCCCCTGCCTTGATCCTAGCCAGCACTGCACTTGTGCCCAGGCCTTAAGCCTAGCCCGCACTTGTGCCCAGGCCTTAAGCCTAGCCCGCACTTGTGCCCCGGCCTTAAGCCTAGCCCGCACTTGTGCCCCGGCCTTAAGCCTAGCCCGCACTTGTGCCCAGGCCTTAAGCCTAGCCCGCACTTGTGCCCAGGCCTTAAGCCTAGCCCGCACTTGTGCCCAGGCCTTAAGCCTAGCCCGCACTTGTGCCCCCTGCCTTGATCCTAGCCAGCACTTGTGCCCAGGCCTTAAGCCTAGCCCGCACTTGTGCCCAGGCCTTAAGCCTAGCCTGCACTTTTGAGCCCCTTGAATGCTTGTTTGTTTGTTTTTGACTTCAGCTTCATGTTGGTTATGCACATAGGGCCAGCTTTACGCTCTTCGCTCTTGTCCCGTCTGAATGCGCATGCACGACTTTAATTGGGGAAGAAGGCATTACCCATTTACGGAGGACAGACAAGAAGTGCCTGGTCGCTTGGAGCATGGGGTTATGGAGAGGCTCCGCACTGTACAACAAAGGATCTAGTCCTAAATGTCCAAGTACAGAGTAGAGGGGTGAAAGCTAGCTCTTCACCCCTATGGGTGCCTAACCCTTTATGCAAAGAGTGCAAAGAGTTAGCTGAATGCCTTAAGCCTAGCCAACACTTGTGCCCCCAGCCTTGATCCTGGCCAGCACTGCACTTGTGCCCATGCCGTAAGCCTAGCCCACACTTGTGCCCAGGCCTTAAGCCTAGCTCGCACTTGTGCCCAGGCTTTAAGCCTGGCTGGCACTTGTGCCCATGCCTTAAGCCTAGCCGGCACTTGTGGCCCCTGCCTTGATCCTAGCCAGCACTGCACTTGTGCCCAGGCCTTAAGCCTAGCCTGCACTTGTGCCCAGGCCTTAAGCCTAGCCCGCACTTGTGCCCCGGCCTTAAGCCTAGCCCGCACTTGTGCCCCGGCCTTAAGCCTAGCCCGCACTTGTGCCCCGGCCTTAAGCCTAGCCCGCACTTGTGCCCCGGCCTTAAGCCTAGCCCGCACTTGTGCCCCGGCCTTAAGTCTAACCCGCACTTGTGCCCAGGCCTTAAGCCTAGCCCGCACTTGTACCCAGGCCTTAAGCCTAGCCCGCGCTTGTGCCCCGGCCTTAAGCCTAGCCCGCACTTGTGCCCCGGCCTTAAGCCTAGCCCGCACTTGTGCCCCGGCCTTAAGCCTAGCCCGCACTTGTGCCCCGGCCTTAAGCCTAGCCCGCACTTGTGCCCCGGCCTTAAGCCTAGCCCGCACTTGTGCCCATGCCTTAAGCCTAACCCGCACTTGTGCCCAGGCCTTAAGCCTAGCCCGCACTTGTGCCCCGGCTTTAAGCTTAGCCCGCACTTGTGCCCCGGCTTTAAGCTTAGCCCGCACTTGTGCCCCGGCTTTAAGCTTAGCCCGCACTTGTGCCCAGGCCTTAAGCCTAGCCCGCACTTGTGCCTCGGCCTTAAGCTGAGCCCGCACTTGTGCCCCGGCCTTAAGCCGAGCCCGCACTTGTGCCCCAGGCTTAAGCCGAGCCCGCACTTGTGCCCCTGCCTTAAGCCGAGCCCGCACTTGTGCCCCTGCCTTAAGCCGAGCCCGCACTTGTGCCCCTGCCTTAAGCCGAGCCCGCACTTGTGCCCCTGCCTTAAGCCTAGCCCGCACTTGTGCCCAGGCCTTAAGCCTAGCCCGCACTTGTGCCCAGGCCTTAAGCCTAGCCCGCACTTGTGCCCCTGCCTTAAGCCTAGCCCGCACTTGTGCCCCTGCCTTAAGCCTAGCCCGCACTTGTGCCCAGGCCTAAAGCCTAGCCCGCACTTGTGCCCAGGCCTTAAGCCTAGCCCGCACTTGTGCCCAGGCCTTAAGCCTAGCCCGCACTTGTGCCCAGGCCTTAAGCCTAGCCCGCACTTGTGCCCAGGCCTTAAGCCTAGCCCGCTCTTGTGCCCAGGCCTTAAGCCTAGCCCGCATTTGTGCCCAGGCCTTAAGCCTAGCCCGCACTTGTGCCCAGGCCTTAAGCCTAGCCCGCACTTGTGCCCAGGCCTTAAGCCTAGCCCGCACTTGTGCCCAGGCCTTAAGCCTAGCCCGCACTTGTGCCCAGGCCTTAAGCCTAGCCTGCACTTGTTCCCAGGCCTTAAGCCTAGCCTGCACTTGTGCCCAGGCCTTAAGCCTAGCCCGCACTTGTGCCCCCTGCCTTGATCCTAGCCAGCACTGCACTTGTGCCCAGGCCTTAAGCCTAGCCTGCACTTGTGCCCAGGCCTTAAGCCTAGCCCGCACTTGTGCCCAGGCCTTAAGCCTAGCCCGCACTTGTGCCCAGGCCTTAAGCCTAGCCCGCACTTGTGCCCAGGCCTTAAGCCTAGCCCGCACTTGTGCCCCCTGCCTTGATCCTAGCCAGCACTTGTGCCCAGGCCTTAAGCCTAGCCTGCACTTGTGCCCCGGCCTTAAGCCTAGCCCGCACATGTGCCCCGGCCTTAAGCCTAGCCCGCACTTGTGCCCCGGCCTTAAGCCTAACCCGCACTTGTGCCCAGGCCTTAAGCCTAGCCCGCACTTGTGCCCAGGCCTTAAGCCTAGCCCGCACTTGTGCCCCAGCTTTAAGCTTAGCCCGCACTTGTGCCCCGGCTTTAAGCCTAGCCCGCACTTGTGCCCCGGCTTTAAGCCTAGCCCGCACTTGTGCCCAGGCCTTAAGCCTAGCCCGCACTTGTGCCCCGGCCTTAAGCCGAGCCCGCACTTGTGCCCCGGCCTTAAGCCGAGCCCGCACTTGTGCCCCGGCCTTAAGCCGAGCCCGCACTTGTGCCCCGGCCTTAAGTCGAGCCCGCACTTGTGCCCCTGCCTTAAGCCGAGCCCGCACTTGTGCCCCTGCCTTAAGCCGAGCCCGCACTTGTGCCCCTGCCTTAAGCCTAGCCCGCACTTGTGCCCAGGCCTTAAGCCTAGCCCGCACTTGTGCCCAGGCCTTAAGCCTAGCCCGCACTTGTGCCCCTGCCTTAAGCCTAGCCCGCACTTGTGCCCCTGCCTTAAGCCTAGCCCGCACTTGTGCCCAGACCTAAAGCCTAGCCCGCACTTGTGCCCAGGCCTTAAGCCTAGCCCGCACTTGTGCCCAGGCCTTAAGCCTAGCCCGCACTTGTGCCCAGGCCTTAAGCCTAGCCCGCTCTTGTGCCCAGGCCTTAAGCCTAGCCCGCACTTGTGCCCAGGCCTTAAGCCTAGCCCGCACTTGTGCCCAGGCCTTAAGCCTAGCCCGCACATGTGCCCCCTGCCTTGATCCTAGCCAGCACTTGTGCCCAGGCCTTAAGCCAAGCCCGCACTTGTGCCCCTGCCTTAAGCCTAGCCCGCACTTGTGCCCAGGCCTTAAGCCTAGCCTGCACTTGTGCCCAGGCCTTAAGCCTAGCCCGCACTTGTGCCCAGGCCTTAAGCCTAGCCCGCACTTGTGCCCAGTCCTTAAGCCTAGCCCGCACTTGTGCCCAGGCCTTAAGCCTAGCCCGCACTTGTGCCCAGGCCTTAAGCCTAGCCCGCACTTGTGCCCAGGCCTTAAGCCTAGCCCGCACTTGTGCCCAGGCCTTAAGCCTAGCCTGCACTTGTTCCCAGGCCTTAAGCCTAGCCTGCACTTGTGCCCAGGCCTTAAGCCTAGCCCGCACTTGTGCCACCTGCCTTGATCCTAGCCAGCACTGCACTTGTGCCCAGGCCTTAAGCCTAGCCTGCACTTGTGCCCAGGCCTTAAGCCTAGCCCGCACTTGTGCCCAGGCCTTAAGCCTAGCCCGCACTTGTGCCCAGGCCTTAAGCCTAGCCTGCACTTGTGCCCAGGCCTTAAGCCTAGCCCGCACTTGTGCCCCCTGCCTTGATCCTAGCCAGCACTTGTGCCCAGGCCTTAAGCCTAGCCCGCACTTGTGCCCAGGCCTTAAGCCTAGCCCGCACTTGTGCCCCCTGCCGTGATCCTAGCCAGCACTGCACTTATGCCCAGGCCTTAAGCCTAGCCTGCACTTGTGCCCAGGCCTTAAGCCTAGCCCGCACTTGTGCCCAGGCCTTAAGCCTAGCCCGCACTTGTGCCCAGGCCTTAAGCCTAGCCCGCACTTGTGCCCAGGCCTTAAGCCTAGCCCGCACTTGTGCCCCCTGCCTTGATCCTAGCCAGCACTTGTGCCCAGGCCTTAAGCCTAGCCCGCACTTGTGCCCAGGCCTTAAGCCTAGCCCGCACTTGTGCCCCCTGCCGTGATCCTAGCCAGCACTGCACTTATGCCCAGGACTTAAGCCTAGCCCGCACTTGTGCCCCCTGCCTTGATCCTAGCCAGCACTTGTGCCCAGGCCTTAAGCCTAGCCCGCACTTGTGCCCAGGCCTTAAGCCTAGCCCGCACTTGTGCCCAGGCCTTAAGCCTAGCCCGCACTTGTGCCCAGGCCTTAAGCCTAGCCCGCACTTGTGCCCAGGCCTTAAGCCTAGCCCGCACTTGTGCCCCCTGCCTTGATCCTAGCCAGCACTTGTGCCCAGGCCTTAAGCCTAGCCCGCACTTGTGCCCAGGCCTTAAGCCAAGCCCGCACTTGTGCCCCTGCCTTAAGCCTAGCCCGCACTTGTGCCCCTGCCTTAAGCCTAGCCCGCACTTGTGCCCAGGCCTTAAGCCTAGCCCGCACTTGTGCCCAGGCCTTAAGCCTAGCCCGCACTTGTGCCCAGGCCTAAAGCCTAGCCCGCACTTGTGCCCAGGCCTTAAGCCTAGCCCGCACTTGTGCCCTGGCCTTAAGCCTAGCCCGCACTTGTGCCCTGGCCTTAAGCCTAGCCCGCACTTGTGCCCTGGCCTTAAGCCTAGCCCGCACTTGTGCCCAGGCCTTAAGCCTAGCCCGCACTTGTCCTCAGGCCTTAAGCCTAGCCCGCACTTGTGCCCCGGCCTTAAGCCTAGCCCGCACTTGTGCCCCGGCCTTAAGCCTAGCCCGCACTTGTGCCCCGGCCTTAAGCCTAGCCCGCACTTGTGCCCCGGCCTTAAGCCTAGCCCGCACTTGTGCCCAGGCCTTAAGCCTAGCCCGCACTTGTGCCCAGGCCTTAAGCCTAGCCCGCACTTGTGCCCAGGCCTTAAGCCTAGCCCGCACTTGTGCCCAGGCCTAAAGCCTAACCCGCACTTGTGCCCAGGCCTTAAGCCTAGCCCGCACTTGTGCCCAGGCCTTAAGCCTAGCCCGCACTTGTGCCCAGGCCTTAAGCCTAGCCCGCACTTGTGCCCCGGCCTTAAGCCTAGCCCGCACTTGTGCCCAGGCCTTAAGCCTAGCCCACACTTGTGCCCCCTGCCTTGATCCTAGCCAGCACTTGTGCCCAGGCCTTAAGCCTAGCCTGCACTTGTGCCCCGGCCTTAAGCCTAGCCCGCACTTGTGCCCAGGCCTTAAGCCTAGCCCGCACTTGTTCCGCGGCTTTAAGCTTAGCCCGCACTTGTGCCCCGGCTTTAAGCCTAGCCCGCACTTGTGCCCAGGCCTTAAGCCTAGCCCGCACTTGTGCCCCGGCCTTAAGCCGAGCCCGCACTTGTGCCCCGGCCTTAAGCCGAGCCCGCACTTGTGCCCCGGCTTTAAGCCGAGCCCGCACTTGTGCCCCTGCCTTAAGCCGAGCCCGCACTTGTGCCCCTGCCTTAAGCCGAGCCCGCACTTGTGCCCCTGCCTTAAGCCTAGCCCGCACTTGTGCCCAGGCCTTAAGCCTAGCCCGCACTTGTGCCCAGGCCTTAAGCCTAGCCCGCACTTGTGCCCAGGCCTTAAGCCTAGCCCGCACTTGTGCCCAGGCCTTAAGCTTAGCCCGCACTTGTGCCCCTGCCTTAAGCCTAGCCCGCACTTGTGCCCAGGCCTTAAGCCTAGCCCGCACTTGTGCCCAGGCCTTAAGCCTAGCCCGCACTTGTGCCCAGGCCTTAAGCCTAGCCCGCACTTGTGCCCAGGCCTTAAGCCTAGCCCGCACTTGTGCCCAGGCCTTAAGCCTAGCCCGCACTTGTGCCCAGGCCTTAAGCCTAGCCCGCACTTGTGCCCAGGCCTTAAGCCTAGCCCGCACTTGTGCCCAGGCCTTAAGCCTAGCCCGCACTTGTGCCCAGGCCTTAAGCCTAGCCCGCACTTGTGCCCAGGCCTTAAGCCTAGCCCGCACTTGTGCCCAGGCCTTAAGCCTAGCCCGCACTTGTGCCCAGGCCTTAAGCCTAGCCCGCACTTGTGCCCAGGCCCTAAGCCTAGCCTGCACTTGTGCCCCCTGCCTTGATCCTAGCCAGCACTTGTGCCCAGGCCTTAAGCCTAGCCCGCACTTGTGCCCAGGCCTTAAGCCAAGCCCGCACTTGTGCCCCTGCCTTAAGCCTAGCCCGCACTTGTGCCCCTGCCTTAAGCCTAGCCCGCATTTGTGTCCAGGCCGCACTTGTGCCCAGGCCTTAAGCCTAGCCCGCACTTGTGGCCAGGCCTTAAGCCTAGCCCGCACTTGTGCCCAGGCCTTAAGCCTAGCCCGCACTTGTGCCCCGGCCTTAAGCCTAGCCCGCACTTGTCCTCAGGCCATAAGCCTAGCCCGCACTTGTGCCCCGGCCTTAAGCCTAGCCCGCACTTGTGCCCCGGCCTTAAGCCTAGCCCGCACTTGTGCCCCGGCCTTAAGCCTAGCCCGCACTTGTGCCCCGGCCTTAAGCCTAGCCCGCACTTGTGCCCAGGCCTTAAGCCTAGCCCGCACTTGTGCCCAGGCCTTAAGCCTAGCCCGCACTTGTGCCCAGGCCTTAAGCCTAGCCCGCACTTGTGCCCCCTGCCTTGATCCTAGCCAGCACTTGTGCCCAGGCCTTAAGCCTAGCCCGCACTTGTGCCCAGGCCTTAAGCCTAGCCTGCACTTTTGAGCCCCTTGAATGCTTGTTTGTTTGTTTTTGTCTTCAGCTTCATGTTGGTTATGCACATAGGGCCAGCTTTACGCTCTTCGCTCTTGTCCCATCTGAATGCGCATGCACGACTTTAATTGGGGAAGAAGGCATTACCCATTTACGGAGGACAGACAAGAAGTGCCTGGTCGCTTGGAGCATGGGGTTATGGAGAGGCTCCGCACTGTACAACAAAGGATCTAGTCCTAAATGTCCAAGTACAGAGTAGAGGGGTGAAAGCTAGCTCTTCACCCCTATGGGTGCCTAACCCTTAATGCAAAGAGTGCAAAGAGTTAGCTGAATGCCTTAAGCCTAGCCAACACTTGTGCCCCCAGCCTTGATCCTGGCCAGCACTGCACTTGTGCCCATGCCGTAAGCCTAGCCCACACTTGTGCCCAGGCCTTAAGCCTAGCCCGCACTTGTGCCCAGGCTTTAAGCCTGGCTGGCACTTGTGCCCATGCCTTAAGCCTAGCCGGCACTTGTGGCCCCTGCCTTGATCCTAGCCAGCACTGCACTTGTGCCCAGGCCTTAAGCCTAGCCCGCACTTGTGCCCAGGCCTTAAGCCTAGCCCGCACTTGTGCCCCGGCCTTAAGCCTAGCCCGCACTTGTGCCCCGGCCTTAAGCCTAGCCCGCACTTGTGCCCAGGCCTTAAGCCTAGCCCGCACTTGTGCCCAGGCCTTAAGCCTAGCCCGCACTTGTGCCCAGGCCTTAAGCCTAGCCCGCACTTGTGCCCCCTGCCTTGATCCTAGCCAGCACTTGTGCCCAGGCCTTAAGCCTAGCCCGCACTTGTGCCCAGGCCTTAAGCCTAGCCTGCACTTTTGAGCCCCTTGAATGCTTGTTTGTTTGTTTTTGACTTCAGCTTCATGTTGGTTATGCACATAGGGCCAGCTTTACGCTCTTCGCTCTTGTCCCGTCTGAATGCGCATGCACGACTTTAATTGGGGAAGAAGGCATTACCCATTTACGGAGGACAGACAAGAAGTGCCTGGTCGCTTGGAGCATGGGGTTATGGAGAGGCTCCGCACTGTACAACAAAGGATCTAGTCCTAAATGTCCAAGTACAGAGTAGAGGGGTGAAAGCTAGCTCTTCACCCCTATGGGTGCCTAACCCTTTATGCAAAGAGTGCAAAGAGTTAGCTGAATGCCTTAAGCCTAGCCAACACTTGTGCCCCCAGCCTTGATCCTGGCCAGCACTGCACTTGTGCCCATGCCGTAAGCCTAGCCCACACTTGTGCCCAGGCCTTAAGCCTAGCTCGCACTTGTGCCCAGGCTTTAAGCCTGGCTGGCACTTGTGCCCATGCCTTAAGCCTAGCCGGCACTTGTGGCCCCTGCCTTGATCCTAGCCAGCACTGCACTTGTGCCCAGGCCTTAAGCCTAGCCTGCACTTGTGCCCAGGCCTTAAGCCTAGCCCGCACTTGTGCCCCGGCCTTAAGCCTAGCCCGCACTTGTGCCCCGGCCTTAAGCCTAGCCCGCACTTGTGCCCCGGCCTTAAGCCTAGCCCGCACTTGTGCCCCGGCCTTAAGCCTAGCCCGCACTTGTGCCCCGGCCTTAAGTCTAACCCGCACTTGTGCCCAGGCCTTAAGCCTAGCCCGCACTTGTACCCAGGCCTTAAGCCTAGCCCGCGCTTGTGCCCCGGCCTTAAGCCTAGCCCGCACTTGTGCCCCGGCCTTAAGCCTAGCCCGCACTTGTGCCCCGGCCTTAAGCCTAGCCCGCACTTGTGCCCCGGCCTTAAGCCTAGCCCGCACTTGTGCCCCGGCCTTAAGCCTAGCCCGCACTTGTGCCCATGCCTTAAGCCTAACCCGCACTTGTGCCCAGGCCTTAAGCCTAGCCCGCACTTGTGCCCCGGCTTTAAGCTTAGCCCGCACTTGTGCCCCGGCTTTAAGCTTAGCCCGCACTTGTGCCCCGGCTTTAAGCTTAGCCCGCACTTGTGCCCAGGCCTTAAGCCTAGCCCGCACTTGTGCCTCGGCCTTAAGCTGAGCCCGCACTTGTGCCCCGGCCTTAAGCCGAGCCCGCACTTGTGCCCCAGGCTTAAGCCGAGCCCGCACTTGTGCCCCTGCCTTAAGCCGAGCCCGCACTTGTGCCCCTGCCTTAAGCCGAGCCCGCACTTGTGCCCCTGCCTTAAGCCGAGCCCGCACTTGTGCCCCTGCCTTAAGCCTAGCCCGCACTTGTGCCCAGGCCTTAAGCCTAGCCCGCACTTGTGCCCAGGCCTTAAGCCTAGCCCGCACTTGTGCCCCTGCCTTAAGCCTAGCCCGCACTTGTGCCCCTGCCTTAAGCCTAGCCCGCACTTGTGCCCAGGCCTAAAGCCTAGCCCGCACTTGTGCCCAGGCCTTAAGCCTAGCCCGCACTTGTGCCCAGGCCTTAAGCCTAGCCCGCACTTGTGCCCAGGCCTTAAGCCTAGCCCGCACTTGTGCCCAGGCCTTAAGCCTAGCCCGCTCTTGTGCCCAGGCCTTAAGCCTAGCCCGCATTTGTGCCCAGGCCTTAAGCCTAGCCCGCACTTGTGCCCAGGCCTTAAGCCTAGCCCGCACTTGTGCCCAGGCCTTAAGCCTAGCCCGCACTTGTGCCCAGGCCTTAAGCCTAGCCCGCACTTGTGCCCAGGCCTTAAGCCTAGCCTGCACTTGTTCCCAGGCCTTAAGCCTAGCCTGCACTTGTGCCCAGGCCTTAAGCCTAGCCCGCACTTGTGCCCCCTGCCTTGATCCTAGCCAGCACTGCACTTGTGCCCAGGCCTTAAGCCTAGCCTGCACTTGTGCCCAGGCCTTAAGCCTAGCCCGCACTTGTGCCCAGGCCTTAAGCCTAGCCCGCACTTGTGCCCAGGCCTTAAGCCTAGCCCGCACTTGTGCCCAGGCCTTAAGCCTAGCCCGCACTTGTGCCCCCTGCCTTGATCCTAGCCAGCACTTGTGCCCAGGCCTTAAGCCTAGCCTGCACTTGTGCCCCGGCCTTAAGCCTAGCCCGCACATGTGCCCCGGCCTTAAGCCTAGCCCGCACTTGTGCCCCGGCCTTAAGCCTAACCCGCACTTGTGCCCAGGCCTTAAGCCTAGCCCGCACTTGTGCCCAGGCCTTAAGCCTAGCCCGCACTTGTGCCCCAGCTTTAAGCTTAGCCCGCACTTGTGCCCCGGCTTTAAGCCTAGCCCGCACTTGTGCCCCGGCTTTAAGCCTAGCCCGCACTTGTGCCCAGGCCTTAAGCCTAGCCCGCACTTGTGCCCCGGCCTTAAGCCGAGCCCGCACTTGTGCCCCGGCCTTAAGCCGAGCCCGCACTTGTGCCCCGGCCTTAAGCCGAGCCCGCACTTGTGCCCCGGCCTTAAGTCGAGCCCGCACTTGTGCCCCTGCCTTAAGCCGAGCCCGCACTTGTGCCCCTGCCTTAAGCCGAGCCCGCACTTGTGCCCCTGCCTTAAGCCTAGCCCGCACTTGTGCCCAGGCCTTAAGCCTAGCCCGCACTTGTGCCCAGGCCTTAAGCCTAGCCCGCACTTGTGCCCCTGCCTTAAGCCTAGCCCGCACTTGTGCCCCTGCCTTAAGCCTAGCCCGCACTTGTGCCCAGACCTAAAGCCTAGCCCGCACTTGTGCCCAGGCCTTAAGCCTAGCCCGCACTTGTGCCCAGGCCTTAAGCCTAGCCCGCACTTGTGCCCAGGCCTTAAGCCTAGCCCGCTCTTGTGCCCAGGCCTTAAGCCTAGCCCGCACTTGTGCCCAGGCCTTAAGCCTAGCCCGCACTTGTGCCCAGGCCTTAAGCCTAGCCCGCACATGTGCCCCCTGCCTTGATCCTAGCCAGCACTTGTGCCCAGGCCTTAAGCCAAGCCCGCACTTGTGCCCCTGCCTTAAGCCTAGCCCGCACTTGTGCCCAGGCCTTAAGCCTAGCCTGCACTTGTGCCCAGGCCTTAAGCCTAGCCCGCACTTGTGCCCAGGCCTTAAGCCTAGCCCGCACTTGTGCCCAGTCCTTAAGCCTAGCCCGCACTTGTGCCCAGGCCTTAAGCCTAGCCCGCACTTGTGCCCAGGCCTTAAGCCTAGCCCGCACTTGTGCCCAGGCCTTAAGCCTAGCCCGCACTTGTGCCCAGGCCTTAAGCCTAGCCTGCACTTGTTCCCAGGCCTTAAGCCTAGCCTGCACTTGTGCCCAGGCCTTAAGCCTAGCCCGCACTTGTGCCACCTGCCTTGATCCTAGCCAGCACTGCACTTGTGCCCAGGCCTTAAGCCTAGCCTGCACTTGTGCCCAGGCCTTAAGCCTAGCCCGCACTTGTGCCCAGGCCTTAAGCCTAGCCCGCACTTGTGCCCAGGCCTTAAGCCTAGCCTGCACTTGTGCCCAGGCCTTAAGCCTAGCCCGCACTTGTGCCCCCTGCCTTGATCCTAGCCAGCACTTGTGCCCAGGCCTTAAGCCTAGCCCGCACTTGTGCCCAGGCCTTAAGCCTAGCCCGCACTTGTGCCCCCTGCCGTGATCCTAGCCAGCACTGCACTTATGCCCAGGCCTTAAGCCTAGCCTGCACTTGTGCCCAGGCCTTAAGCCTAGCCCGCACTTGTGCCCAGGCCTTAAGCCTAGCCCGCACTTGTGCCCAGGCCTTAAGCCTAGCCCGCACTTGTGCCCAGGCCTTAAGCCTAGCCCGCACTTGTGCCCCCTGCCTTGATCCTAGCCAGCACTTGTGCCCAGGCCTTAAGCCTAGCCCGCACTTGTGCCCAGGCCTTAAGCCTAGCCCGCACTTGTGCCCCCTGCCGTGATCCTAGCCAGCACTGCACTTATGCCCAGGACTTAAGCCTAGCCCGCACTTGTGCCCCCTGCCTTGATCCTAGCCAGCACTTGTGCCCAGGCCTTAAGCCTAGCCCGCACTTGTGCCCAGGCCTTAAGCCTAGCCCGCACTTGTGCCCAGGCCTTAAGCCTAGCCCGCACTTGTGCCCAGGCCTTAAGCCTAGCCCGCACTTGTGCCCAGGCCTTAAGCCTAGCCCGCACTTGTGCCCCCTGCCTTGATCCTAGCCAGCACTTGTGCCCAGGCCTTAAGCCTAGCCCGCACTTGTGCCCAGGCCTTAAGCCAAGCCCGCACTTGTGCCCCTGCCTTAAGCCTAGCCCGCACTTGTGCCCCTGCCTTAAGCCTAGCCCGCACTTGTGCCCAGGCCTTAAGCCTAGCCCGCACTTGTGCCCAGGCCTTAAGCCTAGCCCGCACTTGTGCCCAGGCCTAAAGCCTAGCCCGCACTTGTGCCCAGGCCTTAAGCCTAGCCCGCACTTGTGCCCTGGCCTTAAGCCTAGCCCGCACTTGTGCCCTGGCCTTAAGCCTAGCCCGCACTTGTGCCCTGGCCTTAAGCCTAGCCCGCACTTGTGCCCAGGCCTTAAGCCTAGCCCGCACTTGTCCTCAGGCCATAAGCCTAGCCCGCACTTGTGCCCCGGCCTTAAGCCTAGCCCGCACTTGTGCCCCGGCCTTAAGCCTAGCCCGCACTTGTGCCCCGGCCTTAAGCCTAGCCCGCACTTGTGCCCCGGCCTTAAGCCTAGCCCGCACTTGTGCCCAGGCCTTAAGCCTAGCCCGCACTTGTGCCCAGGCCTTAAGCCTAGCCCGCACTTGTGCCCAGGCCTTAAGCCTAGCCCGCACTTGTGCCCAGGCCTAAAGCCTAACCCGCACTTGTGCCCAGGCCTTAAGCCTAGCCCGCACTTGTGCCCAGGCCTTAAGCCTAGCCCGCACTTGTGCCCAGGCCTTAAGCCTAGCCCGCACTTGTGCCCCGGCCTTAAGCCTAGCCCGCACTTGTGCCCAGGCCTTAAGCCTAGCCCGCACTTGTGCCCAGGCGTTAAGCCTAGCCCGCACTTGTGCCCCCTGCCTTGATCCTAGCCAGCACTTGTGCCCAGGCCTTAAGCCTAGCCCGCACTTGTGCCCAGGCCTTAAGCCAAGCCCGCACTTGTGCCCCTGCCTTAAGCCTAGCCCGCACTTGTGCCCCTGCCTTAAGCCTAGCCCGCACTTGTGCCCAGGCCTTAAGCCTAGCCCGCACTTGTGCCCAGGCCTTAAGCCTAGCCCGCACTTGTGCCCAGGCCTTAAGCCTAGCCCGCACTTGTGCCCAGGCCTTAAGCCTAGCCCGCACTTGTGCCCTGGCCTTAAGCCTAGCCCGCACTTGTGCCCAGGCCTTAAGCCTAGCCCGCACTTGTCCTCAGGCCATAAGCCTAGCCCGCACTTGTGCCCCGGCCTTAAGCCTAGCCCGCACTTGTGCCCCGGCCTTAAGCCTAGCCCGCACTTGTGCCCCGGCCTTAAGCCTAGCCCGCACTTGTGCCCCGGCCTTAAGCCTAGCCCGCACTTGTGCCCAGGCCTTAAGCCTAGCCCGCACTTGTGCCCAGGCCTTAAGCCTAGCCCGCACTTGTGCCCCCTGCCTTGATCCTAGCCAGCACTTGTGCCCAGGCCTTAAGCCTAGCCCGCACTTGTGCCCAGGCCTTAAGCCTAGCCTGCACTTTTGAGCCCCTTGAATGCTTGTTTGTTTGTTTTTGTCTTCAGCTTCATGTTGGTTATGCACATAGGGCCAGCTTTACGCTCTTCGCTCTTGTCCCGTCTGAATGCGCATGCACGACTGTAATTGGGGAAGAAGGCATTACCCATTTACAGAGGACAGACAAGAAGTGCCTGGTCGCTTGGAGCATGGGGTTATGGAGAGGCTCCGCACTGTACAACAAAGGATCTAGTCCTAAGTGTCCAAGTACAGAGTAGAGGGGTGAAAGCTAGCTCTTCACCCCTATGGGTGCCTAACCCTTTATGCAAAGAGTGCAAAGAGTTAGCTGAATGCCTTAAGCCTAGCCAGCACTTGTGCCCCCTGCCTTGATCCTGGCCAGCACTGCACTTGTGCCCATGCCTTAAGCCTGGATGGCACTTGTGCCCATGCCTTAAGCCTAGCCGGCACTTGTGGCCCCTGCCTTGATCCTAGCCAGCACTGCACTTGTGCCCAGGCCTTAAGCCTAGCCTGCACTTGTGCCCCGGCCTTAAGCCTAGCCCGCACTTGTGCCCAGGCCTTAAGCCTAGCCCGCACTTGTGCCCAGGCCTTAAGCCTAGCCCGCACTTGTGCCCAGGCCTTAAGCCTAGCCCGCACTTGTGCCCAGGCCTTAAGCCTAGCCCGCACTTGTGCCCAGGCCTTAAGCCGAGCCCGCACTTGTGCCCCTGCCTTAAGCCGAGCCCGCACTTGTGCCCCTGCCTTAAGCCGAGCCCGCACTTGTGCCCCTGCCTTGATCCTAGCCAGCACTTGTGCCCAGGCCTTAAGCCTAGCCCGCACTTGTGCCCAGGCCTTAAGCCTAGCCCGCACTTGTGCCCCCTGCCTTGATCCTAGCCAGCACTGCACTTATGCCCAGGCCTTAAGCCTAGCCCGCACTTGTGCCCAGGCCTTAAGCCTAGCCCGCACTTGTGCCCAGGCCTTAAGCCTAGCCCGCACTTGTGCCCCTGCCTTAAGCCTAGCCCGCACTTGTGCCCCTGCCTTAAGCCTAGCCCGCACTTGTGCCCAGGCCTTAAGCCTAGCCCGCACTTGTGCCCAGGCCTTAAGCCTAGCCCGCACTTGTGCCCAGGCCTTAAGCCTAGCCCGCACTTGTGCCCAGGCCTTAAGCCTAGCCCGCACTTGTGCCCAGGCCTTAAGCCTAGCCCGCTCTTGTGCCCAGGCCTTAAGCCTAGCCCGCATTTGTGCCCAGGCCTTAAGCCTAGCCCGCACTTGTGCCCAGGCCTTAAGCCTAGCCCGCACTTGTGCCCAGGCCTTAAGCCTAGCCCGCACTTGTGCCCAGGCCTTAAGCCTAGCCCGCACTTGTGCCCAGGCCTTAAGCCTAGCCTGCACTTGTTCCCAGGCCTTAAGCCTAGCCTGCACTTGTGCCCAGGCCTTAAGCCTAGCCCGCACTTGTGCCCCCTGCCTTGATCCTAGCCAGCACTGCACTTGTGCCCAGGCCTTAAGCCTAGCCTGCACTTGTGCCCAGGCCTTAAGCCTAGCCCGCACTTGTGCCCAGGCCTTAAGCCTAGCCCGCACTTGTGCCCAGGCCTTAAGCCTAGCCCGCACTTGTGCCCAGGCCTTAAGCCTAGCCCGCACTTGTGCCCCCTGCCTTGATCCTAGCCAGCACTTGTGCCCAGGCCTTAAGCCTAGCCTGCACTTGTGCCCCGGCCTTAAGCCTAGCCCGCACATGTGCCCCGGCCTTAAGCCTAGCCCGCACTTGTGCCCCGGCCTTAAGCCTAACCCGCACTTGTGCCCAGGCCTTAAGCCTAGCCCGCACTTGTGCCCAGGCCTTAAGCCTAGCCCGCACTTGTGCCCCAGCTTTAAGCTTAGCCCGCACTTGTGCCCCGGCTTTAAGCCTAGCCCGCACTTGTGCCCCGGCTTTAAGCCTAGCCCGCACTTGTGCCCAGGCCTTAAGCCTAGCCCGCACTTGTGCCCCGGCCTTAAGCCGAGCCCGCACTTGTGCCCCGGCCTTAAGCCGAGCCCGCACTTGTGCCCCGGCCTTAAGCCGAGCCCGCACTTGTGCCCCGGCCTTAAGTCGAGCCCGCACTTGTGCCCCTGCCTTAAGCCGAGCCCGCACTTGTGCCCCTGCCTTAAGCCGAGCCCGCACTTGTGCCCCTGCCTTAAGCCTAGCCCGCACTTGTGCCCAGGCCTTAAGCCTAGCCCGCACTTGTGCCCAGGCCTTAAGCCTAGCCCGCACTTGTGCCCCTGCCTTAAGCCTAGCCCGCACTTGTGCCCCTGCCTTAAGCCTAGCCCGCACTTGTGCCCAGACCTAAAGCCTAGCCCGCACTTGTGCCCAGGCCTTAAGCCTAGCCCGCACTTGTGCCCAGGCCTTAAGCCTAGCCCGCACTTGTGCCCAGGCCTTAAGCCTAGCCCGCTCTTGTGCCCAGGCCTTAAGCCTAGCCCGCACTTGTGCCCAGGCCTTAAGCCTAGCCCGCACTTGTGCCCAGGCCTTAAGCCTAGCCCGCACTTGTGCCCCCTGCCTTGATCCTAGCCAGCACTTGTGCCCAGGCCTTAAGCCAAGCCCGCACTTGTGCCCCTGCCTTAAGCCTAGCCCGCACTTGTGCCCAGGCCTTAAGCCTAGCCCGCACTTGTGCCCAGGCCTTAAGCCTAGCCCGCACTTGTGCCCAGGCCTTAAGCCTAGCCCGCACTTGTGCCCAGGCCTTAAGCCTAGCCCGCACTTGTGCCCAGGCCTTAAGCCTAGCCCGCACTTGTGCCCAGGCCTTAAGCCTAGCCCGCACTTGTGCCCAGGCCTTAAGCCTAGCCCGCACTTGTGCCCAGGCCTTAAGCCTAGCCTGCACTTGTTCCCAGGCCTTAAGCCTAGCCTGCACTTGTGCCCAGGCCTTAAGCCTAGCCCGCACTTGTGCCACCTGCCTTGATCCTAGCCAGCACTGCACTTGTGCCCAGGCCTTAAGCCTAGCCTGCACTTGTGCCCAGGCCTTAAGCCTAGCCCGCACTTGTGCCCAGGCCTTAAGCCTAGCCCGCACTTGTGCCCAGGCCTTAAGCCTAGCCCGCACTTGTGCCCAGGCCTTAAGCCTAGCCCGCACTTGTGCCCCCTGCCTTGATCCTAGCCAGCACTTGTGCCCAGGCCTTAAGCCTAGCCCGCACTTGTGCCCAGGCCTTAAGCCTAGCCCGCACTTGTGCCCCCTGCCGTGATCCTAGCCAGCACTGCACTTATGCCCAGGCCTTAAGCCTAGCCTGCACTTGTGCCCAGGCCTTAAGCCTAGCCCGCACTTGTGCCCAGGCCTTAAGCCTAGCCCGCACTTGTGCCCAGGCCTTAAGCCTAGCCCGCACTTGTGCCCAGGCCTTAAGCCTAGCCCGCACTTGTGCCCCCTGCCTTGATCCTAGCCAGCACTTGTGCCCAGGCCTTAAGCCTAGCCCGCACTTGTGCCCAGGCCTTAAGCCTAGCCCGCACTTGTGCCCCCTGCCGTGATCCTAGCCAGCACTGCACTTATGCCCAGGACTTAAGCCTAGCCTGCACTTGTGCCCAGGCCTTAAGCCTAGCCCGCACTTGTGCCCAGGCCTTAAGCCTAGCCCGCACTTGTGCCCAGGCCTTAAGCCTAGCCCGCACTTGTGCCCAGGCCTTAAGCCTAGCCCGCACTTGTGCCCAGGCCTTAAGCCTAGCCCGCACTTGTGCCCCCTGCCTTGATCCTAGCCAGCACTTGTGCCCAGGCCTTAAGCCTAGCCCGCACTTGTGCCCAGGCCTTAAGCCAAGCCCGCACTTGTGCCCCTGCCTTAAGCCTAGCCCGCACTTGTGCCCCTGCCTTAAGCCTAGCCCGCACTTGTGCCCAGGCCTTAAGCCTAGCCCGCACTTGTGACCAGGCCTTAAGCCTAGCCCGCACTTGTGCCCAGGCCTAAAGCCTAGCCCGCACTTGTGCCCAGGCCTTAAGCCTAGCCCGCACTTGTGCCCTGGCCTTAAGCCTAGCCCGCACTTGTGCCCTGGCCTTAAGCCTAGCCCGCACTTGTGCCCTGGCCTTAAGCCTAGCCCGCACTTGTGCCCAGGCCTTAAGCCTAGCCCGCACTTGTCCTCAGGCCATAAGCCTAGCCCGCACTTGTGCCCCGGCCTTAAGCCTAGCCCGCACTTGTGCCCCGGCCTTAAGCCTAGCCCGCACTTGTGCCCCGGCCTTAAGCCTAGCCCGCACTTGTGCCCCGGCCTTAAGCCTAGCCCGCACTTGTGCCCAGGCCTTAAGCCTAGCCCGCACTTGTGCCCAGGCCTTAAGCCTAGCCCGCACTTGTGCCCAGGCCTTAAGCCTAGCCTGCACTTGTGCCCCCTGCCTTGATCCTAGCCAGCACTTGTGCCAAGGCCTTAAGCCTAGCCCGCACTTGTGCCCAGGCCTTAAGCCTAGCCTGCACTTTTGAGCCCCTTGAATGCTTGTTTGTTTTTGTCTTCAGCTTCATGTTGGTTATGCACATAGGGCCAGCTTTACGCTCTTCGCTCTTGTCCCGTCTGAATGCGCATGCACGACTGTAATTGGGGAAGAAGGCATTACCCATTTACGGAGGACAGACAAGAAGTGCCTGGTCGCTTGGAGCATGGGGTTATGGAGAGGCTCCGCACTGTACAACAAAGGATCTAGTCCTAAATGTCCAAGTACAGAGTAGAGGGGTGAAAGCTAGCTCTTCACCCCTATGAGTGCCTAACCCTTTATGCAAAGAGTGCAAAGAGTTAGCTGAATGCCTTAAGCCTAGCCAGCACTTGTGCCCCCTGCCTTGATCCTGGCCAGCACTGCACTTGTGCCCATGCCGTAAGCCTAGCCCGCACTTGTGCCCAGGCCTTAAGCCTGGCTGGCACTTGTGCCCATGCCTTAAGCCTAGCCGGCACTTGTGGCCCCTGCCTTGATCCTAGCCAGCACTGCACTTGTGCCCAGGCCTTAAGCCTAGCCTGCACTTGTGCCCCGGCCTTAAGCCTAGCCCGCACTTGTGCCCAGGCCTTAAACCTAGCCCGCACTTGTGTCCAGGCCTTAAGCTTAGCCCACACTTGTGCCCCGGCTTTAAGCTTAGCCCACACTTGTGCCCCGGCTTTAAGCTTAGCCCGCACTTGTGCCCAGGCCTTAAGCCTAGCCCGCACTTGTGCCCCGGCCTTAAGCCGAGCCCGCACTTGTGCCCCGGCCTTAAGCCGAGCCCGCACTTGTGCCCCGGCCTTAAGCCGAGCCCGCACTTGTGCCCCGGCCTTAAGCCGAGCCCGCACTTGTGCCCCGGCCTTAAGCCGAGCCCGCACTTGTGCCCCGGCCTCAAGCCGAGCCCGCACTTGTGCCCCTGCCTTAAGCCGAGCCCGCACTTGTGCCCCTGCCTTAAGCCGAGCCCGCACTTGTGCCCCTGCCTTAAGCCGAGCCCGCACTTGTGCCCCTGCCTTAAGCCGAGCCCGCACTTGTGCCCAGGCCTTAAGCCTAGCCCGCACTTGTGCCCAGGCCTTAAGTCTAGCCCGCACTTGTGCCCCGGCCTTAAGCCAAGCCCGCACTTGTGCCCCGGCCTTAAGCCGAGCCCGCACTTGTGCCCCGGCCTTAAGCCGAGCCCGCACTTGTGCCCCGGCCTTAAGCCTAGCCCGCACTTGTGCCCAGGCCTTAAGCCTAGCCCGCACTTGTCCTCAGGCCATAAGCCTAGCCCGCACTTGTGCCCCGGCCTTAAGCCTAGCCCGCACTTGTGCCCCGGCCTTAAGCCTAGCCTGCACTTGTGCCCCTGCCTTAAGCCGAGCCCGCACTTGTGCCCCTGCCTTAAGCTGAGCCCGCACTTGTGCCCCTGCCTTAAGCCTAGCCCGCACTTGTGCCCAGGCCTTAAGCCTAGCCCGCACTTGTGCCCAGGCCTTAAGCCTAGCCCGCACTTGTGCCCAGGCCTAAAGCCTAACCCGCACTTGTGCCCAGGCCTTAAGCCTAGCCCGCACTTGTGCCCAGGCCTTAAGCCTAGCCCGCACTTGTGCCCAGGCCTTAAGCCTAGCCCGCACTTGTGCCCCGGCCTTAAGCCTAGCCCGCACTTGTGCCCAGGCCTTAAGCCTAGCCCGCACTTGTGCCCAGGCCTTAAGCCTAGCCCGCACTTGTGCCCAGGCCTTAAGCCTAGCCCGCACTTGTGCCCAGGCGTTAAGCCTAGCCCGCACTTGTGCCCCCTGCCTTGATCCTAGCCAGCACTTGTGCCCAGGCCTTAAGCCTAGCCCGCACTTGTGCCCAGGCCTTAAGCCAAGCCCGCACTTGTGCCCCTGCCTTAAGCCTAGCCCGCACTTGTGCCCCTGCCTTAAGCCTAGCCCGCACTTGTGCCCAGGCCTTAAGCCTAGCCCGCACTTGTGCCCAGGCCTTAAGCCTAGCCCGCACTTGTGCCCAGGCCTTAAGCCTAGCCCGCACTTGTGCCCAGGCCTTAAGCCTAGCCCGCACTTGTGCCCTGGCCTTAAGCCTAGCCCGCACTTGTGCCCTGGCCTTAAGCCTAGCCCGCACTTGTGCCCAGGCCTTAAGCCTAGCCCGCACTTGTCCTCAGGCCATAAGCCTAGCCCGCACTTGTGCCCCGGCCTTAAGCCTAGCCCGCACTTGTGCCCCGGCCTTAAGCCTAGCCCGCACTTGTGCCCCAGCCTTAAGCCTAGCCCGCACTTGTGCCCCGGCCTTAAGCCTAGCCCGCACTTGTGCCCAGGCCTTAAGCCTAGCCCGCACTTGTGCCCAGGCCTTAAGCCTAGCCCACACTTGTGCCCCCTGCCTTGATCCTAGCCAGCACTTGTGCCCAGGCCTTAAGCCTAGCCCGCACTTGTGCCCAGGCCTTAAGCCTAGCCTGCACTTTTGAGCCCCTTGAATGCTTGTTTGTTTGTTTTTGTCTTCAGCTTCATGTTGGTTATGCACATAGGGCCAGCTTTACGCTCTTCGCTCTTGTCCCGTCTGAATGCGCATGCACGACTGTAATTGGGGAAGAAGGCATTACCCATTTACGGAGGACAGACAAGAAGTGCCTGGTCGCTTGGAGCATGGGGTTATGGAGAGGCTCCGCACTGTACAACAAAGGATCTAGTCCTAAATGTCCAAGTTCAGAGTAGAGGGGTGAAAGCTAGCTCTTCACCCCTATGGGTGCCTAACCCTTTATGCAAAGAGTGCAAAGAGTTAGCTGAATGCCTTAAGCCTAGCCAGCACTTGTGCCCCCTGCCTTGATCCTGGCCAGCACTGCACTTGTGCCCATGCCTTAAGCCTGGATGGCACTTGTGCCCATGCCTTAAGCCTAGCCGGCACTTGTGGCCCCTGCCTTGATCCTAGCCAGCACTGCACTTGTGCCCAGGCCTTAAGCCTAGCCTGCACTTGTGCCCCGGCCTTAAGCCTAGCCCGCACTTGTGCCCAGGCCTTAAGCCTAGCCCGCACTTGTGCCCAGGCCTTAAGCCTAGCCCGCACTTGTGCCCAGGCCTTAAGCCTAGCCCGCACTTGTGCCCAGGCCTTAAGCCGAGCCCGCACTTGTGCCCCTGCCTTAAGCCGAGCCCGCACTTGTGCCCCTGCCTTAAGCCGAGCCCGCACTTGTGCCCCTGCCTTGATCCTAGCCAGCACTTGTGCCCAGGCCTTAAGCCTAGCCCGCACTTGTGCCCAGGCCTTAAGCCTAGCCCGCACTTGTGCCCCCTGCCTTGATCCTAGCCAGCACTGCACTTATGCCCAGGCCTTAAGCCTAGCCCGCACTTGTGCCCAGGCCTTAAGCCTAGCCCGCACTTGTGCCCAGGCCTTAAGCCTAGCCCACACTTGTGCCCAGGCCTTAAGCCTAGCCCGCACTTGTGCCCAGGCCTTAAGCCTAGCCCGCACTTGTGCCCAGGCCTTAAGCCTAGCCCGCACTTGTGCCCAGGCCTTAAGCCTAGCCCGCACTTGTGCCCAGGCCTTGATCCTAGCCAGCACTTGTGCCCAGGCCTTAAGCCTAGCCCGCACTTGTGCCCAGGCCTTAAGCCTAGCCCGCACTTGTGCCCCCTGCCTTGATCCTAGCCAGCACTTGTGCCCAGGCCTTAAGCCTAGCCCGCACTTGTGCCCCTGCCTTAAGCCTAGCCCGCACTTGTGCCCCTGCCTTAAGCCTAGCCCGCACTTGTGCCCCCTGCCTTGATCCTAGCCAGCACTTGTGCCCAGGCCTTAAGCCTAGCCCGCACTTGTGCCCAGGCCTTAAGCCTAGCCTGCACTTTTGAGCCCCTTGAATGCTTGTTTGTTTGTTTTTGTCTTCAGCTTCATGTTGGTTATGCACATAGGGCCAGCTTTACGCTCTTCGCTCTTGTCCCGTCTGAATGCGCATGCACGACTGTAATTGGGGAAGAAGGCATTACCCATTTACGGAGGACAGACAAGAAGTGCCTGGTCGCTTGGAGCATGGGGTTATGGAGAGGCTCCGCACTGTACAACAAAGGATCTAGTCCTAAATGTCCAAGTACAGAGTAGAGGGGTGAAAGCTAGCTCTTCACCCCTATGGGTGCCTAACCCTTTATGCAAAGAGTGCAAAGAGTTAGCTGAATGCCTTAAGCCTAGCCAGCACTTGTGCCCCCTGCCTTGATCCTGGCCAGCACTGCACTTGTGCCCATGCCTTAAGCCTGGCTGGCACTTGTGCCCATGCCTTAAGCCTAGCCGGCACTTGTGGCCCCTGCCTTGATCCTAGCCAGCACTGCACTTGTGCCCAGGCCTTAAGCCTAGCCTGCACTTGTGCCCCGGCCTTAAGCCTAGCCCGCACTTGTGCCCAGGCCTTAAGCCTAGCCCGCACTTGTGCCCAGGCCTTAAGCCTAGCCCGCACTTGTGCCCAGGCCTTAAGCCTAGCCCGCACTTGTGCCCAGGCCTTAAGCCTAGCCCGCACTTGTGCCCCGGCCTTAAGCCTAGCCCGCACTTGTGCCCAGGCCTTAAGCCTAGCCCGCACTTGTACCCAGGCCTTAAGCCTAGCCCGCACTTGTGCCCCGGCCTTAAGCCTAGCCCGCACTTGTGCCCCGGCCTTAAGCCTAGCCCGCACTTGTGCCCCGGCCTTAAGCCTAGCCCGCACTTGTGCCCCGGCCTTAAGCCTAGCCCGCACTTGTGCCCCGGCCTTAAGCCTAGCCCGCACTTGTGCCCATGCCTTAAGCCTAACCCGCACTTGTGCCCAGGCCTTAAGCCTAGCCCGCACTTGTGCCCCGGCTTTAAGCTTAGCCCGCACTTGTGCCCCGGCTTTAAGCTTAGCCCGCACTTGTGCCCCGGCTTTAAGCTTAGCCCGCACTTGTGCCCCGGCTTTAAGCTTAGCCCGCACTTGTGCCCAGGCCTTAAGCCTAGCCCGCACTTGTGCCTTGGCCTTAAGCCGAGCCCACACTTGTGCCCCGGCCTTAAGCCGAGCCCGCACTTGTGCCCCGGCCTTAAGCCGAGCCCGCACTTGTGCCCCGGCCTTAAGCCGAGCCCGCACTTGTGCCCCTGCCTTAAGCCGAGCCCGCACTTGTGCCCCTGCCTTAAGCCGAGCCCGCACTTGTGCCCCTGCCTTAAGCCTAGCCCGCACTTGTGCCCAGGCCTTAAGCCTAGCCCACACTTGTGCCCAGGCCTTAAGCCTAGCCCGCACTTGTGCCCCTGCCTTAAGCCTAGCCCGCACTTGTGCCCCTGCCTTAAGCCTAGCCCGCACTTGTGCCCAGGCCTAAAGCCTAGCCCGCACTTGTGCCCAGGCCTTAAGCCTAACCCGCACTTGTGCCCAGGCCTTAAGCCTAGCCCGCACTTGTGCCCAGGCCTTAAGCCTAGCCCGCACTTGTGCCCAGGCCTTAAGCCTAGCCCGCTCTTGTGCCCAGGCCTTAAGCCTAGCCCGCATTTGTGCCCAGGCCTTAAGCCTAGCCCGCACTTGTGCCCAGGCCTTAAGCCTAGCCCGCACTTGTGCCCCCTGCCTTGATCCTAGCCAGCACTTGTGCCCAGGCCTTAAGCCTAGCCCGCACTTGTGCCCAGGCCTTAAGCCAAGCCCGCACTTGTGCCCCTGCCTTAAGCCTAGCCCGCACTTGTGCCCCTGCCTTAAGCCTAGCCCGCACTTGTGCCCAGGCCTTAAGCCTAGCCCGCACATGTGTCCAGGCCTTAAGCCTAGCCCGCACTTGTGCCCAGGCCTTAAGCCTAGCCCGCACTTGTGCCCAGGCCTTAAGCCTAGCCCGCACTTGTGCCCAGGCCTTAAGCCTAGCCCGCACTTGTGCCCAGGCCTTAAGCCTAGCCCGCACTTGTGCCCAGGCCTTAAGCCTAGCCCGCACTTGTGCCCAGGCCTTAAGCCTAGCCCGCACTTGTGCCCAGGCCTTAAGCCTAGCCCGCACTTGTGCCCAGGCCTTAAGCCTAGCCCGCACTTGTGCCCAGGCCTTAAGCCTAGCCTGCACTTGTTCCCAGGCCTTAAGCCTAGCCTGCACTTGTGCCCAGGCCTTAAGCCTAGCCCGCACTTGTGCCCAGGCCTTAAGCCTAGCCCGCACTTGTGCCCAGGCCTTAAGCCTATCCCGCACTTGTGCCCAGGCCTTAAGCCTAGCCCGCACTTGTGCCCCAGGCCTTAAGCCTAGCCCGCACTTGTGCCCCCTGCCTTGATCCTAGCCAGCACTTGTGCCAAGGCCTTAAGCCTAGCCCGCACTTGTGCCCAGGCCTTAAGCCTAGCCCGCACTTGTGCCCCGGCCTTAAGCCTAGCCCGCACTTGTGCCCATGCCTTAAGCCTAACCCGCACTTGTGCCCAGGCCTTAAGCCTAGCCCGCACTTGTGCCCCGGCTTTAAGCTTAGCCCGCACTTGTGCCCCGGCTTTAAGCCTAGCCCGCACTTGTGCCCAGGCCTTAAGCCTAGCCTGCACTTTTGAGCCCCTTGAATGCTTGTTTGTTTGTTTTTGTCTTCAGCTTCATGTTGGTTATGCACATAGGGCCAGCTTTACGCTCTTCGCTCTTGTCCCGTCTGAATGCGCATGCACGACTGTAATTGGGGAAGAAGGCATTACCCATTTACGGAGGACAGACAAGAAGTGCCTGGTCGCTTGGAGCATGGGGTTATGGAGAGGCTCCGCACTGTACAACAAAGGATCTACTCCTAAATGTCCAAGTACAGAGTAGAGAGGTGAAAGCTAGCTCTTCACCCCTATGGGTGCCTAACCCTTTATGCAAAGAGTGCAAAGAGTTAGCTGAATGCCTTAAGCCTAGCCAGCACTTGTGCCCCCTGCCTTGATCCTGGCCAGCACTGCACTTGTGCCCATGCCGTAAGCCTAGCCCGCACTTGTGGCCCCTGCCTTGATCCTAGCCAGCACTGCACTTGTGCCCAGGCCTTAAGCCTAGCCTGCACTTGTGCCCCGGCCTTAAGCCTAGCCCGCACTTGTGCCCCGGCCTTAAGCCTAGCCCGCACTTGTGCCCCGGCCTTAAGCCTAACCCGCACTTGTGCCCAGGCCTTAAGCCTAGCCCGCACTTGTGTCCAGGCCTTAAGCTTAGCCCACACTTGTGCCCCGGCTTTAAGCTTAGCCCACACTTGTGCCCCGGCTTTAAGCTTAGCCCGCACTTGTGCCCAGGCCTTAAGCCTAGCCCGCACTTGTGCCCCGGCCTTAAGCCGAGCCCGCACTTGTGCCCCGGCCTTAAGCCGAGCCCGCACTTGTGCCCCGGCCTCAAGCCGAGCCCGCACTTGTGCCCCTGCCTTAAGCCGAGCCCGCACTTGTGCCCCTGCCTTAAGCCGAGCCCGCACTTGTGCCCCTGCCTTAAGCCGAGCCCGCACTTGTGCCCCTGCCTTAAGCCGAGCCCGCACTTGTGCCCCTGCCTTAAGCCTAGCCCGCACTTGTGCCCAGGCCTTAAGCCTAGCCCGCACTTGTGCCCCGGCCTTAAGCCAAGCCCGCACTTGTGCCCCGGCCTTAAGCCGAGCCCGCACTTGTGCCCCGGCCTTAAGCCGAGCCCGCACTTGTGCCCCGGCCTTAAGCCTAGCCCGCACTTGTGCCCAGGCCTTAAGCCTAGCCCGCACTTGTCCTCAGGCCATAAGCCTAGCCCGCACTTGTGCCCCGGCCTTAAGCCTAGCCCGCACTTGTGCCCCGGCCTTAAGCCTAGCCCGCACTTGTGCCCCTGCCTTAAGCCGAGCCCGCACTTGTGCCCCTGCCTTAAGCCGAGCCCGCACTTGTGCCCCTGCCTTAAGCCTAGCCCGCACTTGTGCCCAGGCCTTAAGCCTAGCCCGCACTTGTGCCCAGGCCTTAAGCCTAGCCCGCACTTGTGCCCAGGCCTTAAGCCTAGCCCGCACTTGTGCCCAGGCCTTAAGCCTAGCCCGTACTTGTGCCCAGGCCTAAAGCCTAACCCGCACTTGTGCCCAGGCCTTAAGCCTAGCCCGCACTTGTGCCCAGGCCTTAAGCCTAGCCCGCACTTGTGCCCAGGCCTTAAGCCTAGCCCGCACTTGTGCCCCGGCCTTAAGCCTAGCCCGCACTTGTGCCCAGGCCTTAAGCCTAGCCCGCACTTGTGCCCAGGCCTTAAGCCTAGCCCGCACTTGTGCCCAGGCCTTAAGCCTAGCCCGCACTTGTGCCCAGGCGTTAAGCCTAGCCCGCACTTGTGCCCCCTGCCTTGATCCTAGCCAGCACTTGTGCCCAGGCCTTAAGCCTAGCCCGCACTTGTGCCCAGGCCTTAAGCCTAGCCCGCACTTGTGCCCAGGCCTTAAGCCTAGCCCGCACTTGTGCCCAGGCCTTAAGCCTAGCCCGCACTTGTGCCCAGGCCTTAAGCCTAGCCCGCACTTGTGCCCCGGCCTTAAGCCTAACCCGCACTTGTGCCCAGGCCTTAAGCCTAGCCCGCACTTGTGCCCCGGCCTTAAGCCTAGCCCGCACTTGTGCCCCGGCTTTAAGCTTAGCCCGCACTTGTGCCCCGACTTTAAGCTTAGCCCGCACTTGTGCCCAGGCCTTAAGCCGAGCCCGCACTTGTGCCCCGGCCTTAAGCCGAGCCCGCACTTGTGCCCCGGCCTTAAGCCGAGCCCGCACTTGTGCCCCGGCCTTAAGCCTAGCCCGCACTTTTGAGCCCCTTGAATGCTTGTTTGTTTGTTTTTGTCTTCAGCTTCATGTTGGTTATGCACATAGGGCCAGCTTTACGCTCTTCGCTCTTGTCCCGTCTGAATGCGCATGCACGACTGTAATTGGGGAAGAAGGCATTACCCATTTACGGAGGACAGACAAGAAGTGCCTGGTCGCTTGGAGCATGGGGTTATGGAGAGGCTCCGCACTGTACAACAAAGGATCTAGTCCTAAATGTCCAAGTACAGAGTAGAGGGGTGAAAGCTAGCTCTTCACCCCTATGGGTGCCTAACCCTTTATGCAAAGAGTGCAAAGAGTTAGCTGAATGCCTTAAGCCTAGCCAGCACTTGTGCCCCCTGCCTTGATCCTGGCCAGCACTGCACTTGTGCCCATGCCTTAAGCCTGGCTGGCACTTGTGCCCATGCCTTAAGCCTAGCCGGCACTTGTGGCCCCTGCCTTGATCCTAGCCAGCACTGCACTTGTGCCCAGGCCTTAAGCCTAGCCTGCACTTGTGCCCCGGCCTTAAGCCTAGCCCGCACTTGTGTCCAGGCCTTAAGCCTAGCCCGCACTTGTGCCCAGGCCTTAAGCCTAGCCCGCACTTGTGCCCAGGCCTTAAGCCTAGCCCGCACTTGTGCCCAGGCCTTAAGCCTAGCCCGCACTTGTGCCCCGGCCTTAAGCCTAGCCCGCACTTGTGCCCAGGCCTTAAGCCTAGCCCGCACTTGTACCCAGGCCTTAAGCCTAGCCCGCACTTGTGCCCCGGCCTTAAGCCTAGCTCGCACTTGTGCCCCGGCCTTAAGCCTAGCCCGCACTTGTGCCCCGGCCTTAAGCCTAGCCCGCACTTGTGCCCCGGCCTTAAGCCTAGCCCGCACTTGTGCCCCGGCCTTAAGCCTAGCCCGCACTTGTGCCCATGCCTTAAGCCTAACCCGCACTTGTGCCCAGGCCTTAAGCCTAGCCCGCACTTGTGCCCCGGCTTTAAGCTTAGCCCGCACTTGTGCCCCGGCTTTAAGCTTAGCCCGCACTTGTGCCCCGGCTTTAAGCTTAGCCCGCACTTGTGCCCCGGCTTTAAGCTTAGCCCGCACTTGTGCCCAGGCCTTAAGCCTAGCCCGCACTTGTGCCTTGGCCTTAAGCCGAGCCCACACTTGTGCCCCGGCCTTAAGCCGAGCCCGCACTTGTGCCCCGGCCTTAAGCCGAGCCCGCACTTGTGCCCCGGCCTTAAGCCGAGCCCGCACTTGTGCCCCTGCCTTAAGCCGAGCCCGCACTTGTGCCCCTGCCTTAAGCCGAGCCCGCACTTGTGCCCCTGCCTTAAGCCTAGCCCGCACTTGTGCCCAGGCCTTAAGCCTAGCCCGCACTTGTGCCCAGGCCTTAAGCCTAGCCCGCACTTGTGCCCCTGCCTTAAGCCTAGCCCGCACTTGTGCCCCTGCCTTAAGCCTAGCCCGCACTTGTGCCCAGGCCTAAAGCCTAGCCCGCACTTGTGCCCAGGCCTTAAGCCTAACCCGCACTTGTGCCCAGGCCTTAAGCCTAGCCCGCACTTGTGCCCAGGCCTTAAGCCTAGCCCGCACTTGTGCCCAGGCCTTAAGCCTAGCCCGCTCTTGTGCCCAGGCCTTAAGCCTAGCCCGCATTTGTGCCCAGGCCTTAAGCCTAGCCCGCACTTGTGCCCAGGCCTTAAGCCTAGCCCGCACTTGTGCCCCCTGCCTTGATCCTAGCCAGCACTTGTGCCCAGGCCTTAAGCCTAGCCCGCACTTGTGCCCAGGCCTTAAGCCAAGCCCGCACTTGTGCCCCTGCCTTAAGCCTAGCCCGCACTTGTGCCCCTGCCTTAAGCCTAGCCCGCACTTGTGCCCAGGCCTTAAGCCTAGCCCGCACATGTGTCCAGGCCTTAAGCCTAGCCCGCACTTGTGCCCAGGCCTTAAGCCTAGCCCGCACTTGTGCCCAGGCCTTAAGCCTAGCCCGCACTTGTGCCCAGGCCTTAAGCCTAGCCCGCACTTGTGCCCAGGCCTTAAGCCTAGCCCGCACTTGTGCCCAGGCCTTAAGCCTAGCCCGCACTTGTGCCCAGGCCTTAAGCCTAGCCCGCACTTGTGCCCAGGCCTTAAGCCTAGCCCGCACTTGTGCCCAGGCCTTAAGCCTAGCCTGCACTTGTTCCCAGGCCTTAAGCCTAGCCTGCACTTGTGCCCAGGCCTTAAGCCTAGCCCGCACTTGTGCCCCCTGCCTTGATCCTAGCCAGCACTGCACTTGTGCCCAGGCCTTAAGCCTAGCCTGCACTTGTGCCCAGGCCTTAAGCCTAGCCCGCACTTGTGCCCAGGCCTTAAGCCTAGCCCGCACTTGTGCCCCGGCCTTAAGCCTAGCCCGCACTTGTGCCCCGGCCTTAAGCCTAGCCCGCACTTGTGCCCCGGCCTTAAGCCTAGCCCGCACTTGTGCCCATGCCTTAAGCCTAACCCGCACTTGTGCCCAGGCCTTAAGCCTAGCCCGCACTTGTGCCCCTGCCTTAAGCCTAGCCCACACTTGTGCCCAGGCCTTAAGCCTAGCCCGCACTTGTGCCCAGGCCTTAAGCCTAGCCCGCACTTGTGCCCAGGCCTAAAGCCTAGCCCGCACTTGTGCCCAGGCCTTAAGCCTAGCCCGCACTTGTGCCCTGGCCTTAAGCCTAGCCCGCACTTGTCCTCAGGCCATAAGCCTAGCCCGCACTTGTGCCCAGGCCTTAAGCCTAGCCCGCACTTGTCCTCAGGCCATAAGCCTAGCCCGCACTTGTGCCCCGGCCTTAAGCCTAGCCCGCACTTGTGCCCAGGCCTTAAGCCTAGCCCGCACTTGTGCCCAGGCCTTAAGCCTATCCCGCACTTGTGCCCAGGCCTTAAGCCTAGCCCGCACTTGTGCCCCAGGCCTTAAGCCTAGCCCGCACTTGTGCCCCCTGCCTTGATCCTAGCCAGCACTTGTGCCAAGGCCTTAAGCCTAGCCCGCACTTGTGCCCAGGCCTTAAGCCTAGCCCGCACTTGTGCCCCGGCCTTAAGCCTAGCCCGCACTTGTGCCCATGCCTTAAGCCTAACCCGCACTTGTGCCCAGGCCTTAAGCCTAGCCCGCACTTGTGCCCCGGCTTTAAGCTTAGCCCGCACTTGTGCCCCGGCTTTAAGCCTAGCCCGCACTTGTGCCCAGGCCTTAAGCCTAGCCTGCACTTTTGAGCCCCTTGAATGCTTGTTTGTTTGTTTTTGTCTTCAGCTTCATGTTGGTTATGCACATAGGGCCAGCTTTACGCTCTTCGCTCTTGTCCCGTCTGAATGCGCATGCACGACTGTAATTGGGGAAGAAGGCATTACCCATTTACGGAGGACAGACAAGAAGTGCCTGGTCGCTTGGAGCATGGGGTTATGGAGAGGCTCCGCACTGTACAACAAAGGATCTACTCCTAAATGTCCAAGTACAGAGTAGAGAGGTGAAAGCTAGCTCTTCACCCCTATGGGTGCCTAACCCTTTATGCAAAGAGTGCAAAGAGTTAGCTGAATGCCTTAAGCCTAGCCAGCACTTGTGCCCCCTGCCTTGATCCTGGCCAGCACTGCACTTGTGCCCATGCCGTAAGCCTAGCCCGCACTTGTGGCCCCTGCCTTGATCCTAGCCAGCACTGCACTTGTGCCCAGGCCTTAAGCCTAGCCTGCACTTGTGCCCCGGCCTTAAGCCTAGCCCGCACTTGTGCCCCGGCCTTAAGCCTAGCCCGCACTTGTGCCCCGGCCTTAAGCCTAACCCGCACTTGTGCCCAGGCCTTAAGCCTAGCCCGCACTTGTGTCCAGGCCTTAAGCTTAGCCCACACTTGTGCCCCGGCTTTAAGCTTAGCCCACACTTGTGCCCCGGCTTTAAGCTTAGCCCGCACTTGTGCCCAGGCCTTAAGCCTAGCCCGCACTTGTGCCCCGGCCTTAAGCCGAGCCCGCACTTGTGCCCCGGCCTTAAGCCGAGCCCGCACTTGTGCCCCGGCCTCAAGCCGAGCCCGCACTTGTGCCCCTGCCTTAAGCCGAGCCCGCACTTGTGCCCCTGCCTTAAGCCGAGCCCGCACTTGTGCCCCTGCCTTAAGCCGAGCCCGCACTTGTGCCCCTGCCTTAAGCCGAGCCCGCACTTGTGCCCAGGCCTTAAGCCTAGCCCGCACTTGTGCCCAGGCCTTAAGCCTAGCCCGCACTTGTGCCCCGGCCTTAAGCCAAGCCCGCACTTGTGCCCCGGCCTTAAGCCGAGCCCGCACTTGTGCCCCGGCCTTAAGCCGAGCCCGCACTTGTGCCCCGGCCTTAAGCCTAGCCCGCACTTGTGCCCAGGCCTTAAGCCTAGCCCGCACTTGTCCTCAGGCCATAAGCCTAGCCCGCACTTGTGCCCCGGCCTTAAGCCTAGCCCGCACTTGTGCCCCGGCCTTAAGCCTAGCCCGCACTTGTGCCCCTGCCTTAAGCCGAGCCCGCACTTGTGCCCCTGCCTTAAGCCGAGCCCGCACTTGTGCCCCTGCCTTAAGCCTAGCCCGCACTTGTGCCCAGGCCTTAAGCCTAGCCCGCACTTGTGCCCAGGCCTTAAGCCTAGCCCGCACTTGTGCCCAGGCCTTAAGCCTAGCCCGCACTTGTGCCCAGGCCTTAAGCCTAGCCCGTACTTGTGCCCAGGCCTAAAGCCTAACCCGCACTTGTGCCCAGGCCTTAAGCCTAGCCCGCACTTGTGCCCAGGCCTTAAGCCTAGCCCGCACTTGTGCCCAGGCCTTAAGCCTAGCCCGCACTTGTGCCCCGGCCTTAAGCCTAGCCCGCACTTGTGCCCAGGCCTTAAGCCTAGCCCGCACTTGTGCCCAGGCCTTAAGCCTAGCCCGCACTTGTGCCCAGGCCTTAAGCCTAGCCCGCACTTGTGCCCAGGCGTTAAGCCTAGCCCGCACTTGTGCCCCCTGCCTTGATCCTAGCCAGCACTTGTGCCCAGGCCTTAAGCCTAGCCCGCACTTGTGCCCAGGCCTTAAGCCTAGCCCGCACTTGTGCCCAGGCCTTAAGCCTAGCCCGCACTTGTGCCCAGGCCTTAAGCCTAGCCCGCACTTGTGCCCAGGCCTTAAGCCTAGCCCGCACTTGTGCCCCGGCCTTAAGCCTAACCCGCACTTGTGCCCAGGCCTTAAGCCTAGCCCGCACTTGTGCCCCGGCCTTAAGCCTAGCCCGCACTTGTGCCCCGGCTTTAAGCTTAGCCCGCACTTGTGCCCCGACTTTAAGCTTAGCCCGCACTTGTGCCCAGGCCTTAAGCCGAGCCCGCACTTGTGCCCCGGCCTTAAGCCGAGCCCGCACTTGTGCCCCGGCCTTAAGCCGAGCCCGCACTTGTGCCCCGGCCTTAAGCCGAGCCCGCACTTGTGCCCCGGCCTTAAGCCTAGCCCGCACTTGTGCCCCGGCCTTAAGCCTAGCCCGCACTTGTGCCCCGGCCTTAAGCCTAGCCCGCACTTGTGCCCCGGCCTTAAGCCTAGCCTGCACTTTTGAGCCCCTTGAATGCTTGTTTGTTTTTGTCTTCAGCTTCATGTTGGTTATGCAGATAGGGCCAGCTTTACGCTCTTCGCTCTTGTCCCGTCTGAATGCGCATGCACGACTGTAATTGGGGAAGAAGGCATTACCCATTTACGGAGGACAGACAAGAAGTGCCTGGTCGCTTGGAGCATGGGGTTATGGAGAGGCTCCGCACTGTACAACAAAGGATCTAGTCCTAAATGTCCAAGTACAGAGTAGAGGGGTGAAAGCTAGCTCTTCACCCCTATGGGTGCCTAACCCTTTATGCAAAGAGTGCAAAGAGTTAGCTGAATGCCTTAAGCCTAGCCAGCACTTGTGCCCCCTGCCTTGATCCTGGCCAGCACTGCACTTGTGCCCATGCCTTAAGCCTGGCTGGCACTTGTGCCCATGCCTTAAGCCTAGCCGGCACTTGTGGCCCCTGCCTTGATCCTAGCCAGCACTGCACTTGTGCCCAGGCCTTAAGCCTAGCCTGCACTTGTGCCCAGGCCTTAAGCTTAGCCCGCACTTGTGCCCCGGCTTTAAGCTTAGCCCGCACTTGTGCCCCGGCTTTAAGCTTAGCCCGCACTTGTGCCCAGGCCTTAAGCCTAGCCCGCACTTGTGCCTCGGCCTTAAGCCGAGCCCGCACTTGTGCCCCGGCCTTAAGCCGAGCCCGCACTTGTGCCCCGGCCTTAAGCCGAGCCCGCACTTGTGCCCCGGCCTTAAGCCGAGCCCGCACTTGTGCCCCTGCCTTAAGCCGAGCCCGCACTTGTGCCCCTGCCTTAAGCCGAGCCCGCACTTGTGCCCCTGCCTTAAGCCTAGCCCGCACTTGTGCCCAGGCCTTAAGCCTAGCCCGCACTTGTGCCCAGGCCTTAAGCCTAGCCCGCACTTGTGCCCCTGCCTTAAGCCTAGCCCGCACTTGTGCCCCTGCCTTAAGCCTAGCCCGCACTTGTGCCCAGGCCTTAAGCCTAGCCCGCACTTGTGCCCAGGCCTTAAGCCTAGCCTGCACTTTTGAGCCCCTTGAATGCTTGTTTGTTTGTTTTTGTCTTCAGCTTCATGTTGGTTATGCACATAGGGCCAGCTTTACGCTCTTCGCTCTTGTCCCGTCTGAATGCGCATGCACGACTGTAATTGGGGAAGAAGGCATTACCCATTTACGGAGGACAGACAAGAAGTGCCTGGTCGCTTGGAGCATGGGGTTATGGAGAGGCTCCGCACTGTACAACAAAGGATCTAGTCCTAAATGTCCAAGTACAGAGTAGAGGGGTGAAAGCTAGCTCTTCACCCCTATGGGTGCCTAACCCTTTATGCAAAGAGTGCAAAGAGTTAGCTGAATGCCTTAAGCCTAGCCAGCACTTGTGCCCCCTGCCTTGATCCTGGCCAGCACTGCACTTGTGCCCATGCCTTAAGCCTGGCTGGCACTTGTGCCCATGCCTTAAGCCTAGCCGGCACTTGTGGCCCCTGCCTTGATCCTAGCCAGCACTGCACTTGTGCCCAGGCCTTAAGCCTAGCCTGCACTTGTGCCCCGGCCTTAAGCCTAGCCTGCACTTGTGTCCAGGCCTTAAGCCTAGCCCGCACTTGTGCCCAGGCCTTAAGCCTAGCCCGCACTTGTGCCCAGGCCTTAAGCCTAGCCCGCACTTGTGCCCAGGCCTTAAGCCTAGCCCGCACTTGTGCCCCGGCCTTAAGCCTAACCCGCACTTGTGCCCAGGCCTTAAGCCTAGCCCGCACTTGTGCCCCGGCCTTAAGCCTAGCCCGCACTTGTGCCCCGGCTTTAAGCTTAGCCCGCACTTGTGCCCCGGCTTTAAGCTTAGCCCGCACTTGTGCCCAGGCCTTAAGCCTAGCCCGCACTTGTGCCCAGGCCTTAAGCCTAGCCTGCACTTGTTCCCAGGCCTTAAGCCTAGCCTGCACTTGTGCCCAGGCCTTAAGCCTAGCCCGCACTTGTGCCCCCTGCCTTGATCCTAGCCAGCACTGCACTTGTGCCCAGGCCTTAAGCCTAGCCTGCACTTGTGCCCAGGCCTTAAGCCTAGCCCGCACTTGTGCCCAGGCCTTAAGCCTAGCCCGCACTTGTGCCCCGGCCTTAAGCCTAGCCCGCACTTGTGCCCCGGCCTTAAGCCTAGCCCGCACTTGTGCCCCGGCCTTAAGCCTAGCCCGCACTTGTGCCCATGCCTTAAGCCTAACCCGCACTTGTGCCCAGGCCTTAAGCCTAGCCCGCACTTGTGCCCCTGCCTTAAGCCTAGCCCGCACTTGTGCCCCTGCCTTAAGCCTAGCCCGCACTTGTGCCCAGGCCTTAAGCCTAGCCCGCACTTGTGCCCAGGCCTTAAGCCTAGCCCGCACTTGTGCCCCCTGCCTTGATCCTAGCCAGCACTTGTGCCAAGGCCTTAAGCCTAGCCCGCACTTGTGCCCAGGCCTTAAGCCTAGCCCGCACTTGTGCCCCGGCCTTAAGCCTAGCCCGCACTTGTGCCCATGCCTTAAGCCTAACCCGCACTTGTGCCCAGGCCTTAAGCCTAGCCCGCACTTGTGCCCCGGCTTTAAGCTTAGCCCGCACTTGTGCCCCAGCTTTAAGCCTAGCCCGCACTTGTGCCCAGGCCTTAAGCCTAGCCTGCACTTTTGAGCCCCTTGAATGCAAAGAGTGCAAAGAGTTAGCTGAATGCCTTAAGCCTAGCCAGCACTTGTGCCCCCTGCCTTGATCCTGGCCAGCACTGCACTTGTGCCCATGCCTTAAGCCTGGATGGCACTTGTGGCCCCTGCCTTGATCCTAGCCAGCACTGCACTTGTGCCCAGGCCTTAAGCCTAGCCTGCACTTGTGCCCCGGCCTTAAGCCTAGCCCGCACTTGTGTCCAGGCCTTAAGCCTAGCCCGCACTTGTGCCCAGGCCTTAAACCTAGCCCGCACTTGTGCCCAGGCCTTAAGCCTAGCCCGCTCTTGTGCCCAGGCCTTAAGCCTAGCCCGCACTTGTGCCCCGGCCTTAAGCCTAGCCCGCACTTGTGCCCCGGCCTTAAGCCTAGCCCGCACTTGTGCCCAGGCCTTAAGCCTAGCCCGCACTTGTGTCCAGGCCTTAAGCCTAGCCCGCACTTGTGCCCAGGCCTTAAGCCTAGCCCGCACTTGTGCCCAGGCCTTAAGCCTAGCCCGCACTTGTGCCCAGGCCTTAAGCCTAGCCCGCACTTGTGCCCCGGCCTTAAGCCTAACCCGCACTTGTGCCCAGGCCTTAAGCCTAGCCCGCACTTGTGCCCAGGCCTTAAGCCTAGCCCGCACTTGTGCCCCGGCTTTAAGCTTAGCCCGCACTTGTGCCCCGGCTTTAAGCTTAGCCCGCACTTGTGCCCAGGCCTTAAGCCGAGCCCGCACTTGTGCCCCGGCCTTAAGCCGAGCCCGCACTTGTGCCCCGGCCTTAAGCCGAGCCCGCACTTGTGCCCCGGCCTTAAGCCGAGCCCGCACTTGTGCCCCGGCCTTAAGCCGAGCCCGCACTTGTGCCCCGGCCTTAAGCCTAGCCCGCACTTGTGCCCAGGCCTTAAGCCTAGCCCGCACTTGTGCCCAGGCCTTAAGCCGAGCCCGCACTTGTGCCCAGGCCTTAAGCCTAGCCCGCACTTGTGCCCAGGCCTTAAGCCTAGCCCGCACTTGTGCCCCGGCTTTAAGCTTAGCCCGCACTTGTGCCCCGGCTTTAAGCTTAGCCCGCACTTGTGCCCAGGCCTTAAGCCTAGCCCGCACTTGTGCCCAGGCCTTAAGCCTAGCCCGCACTTGTGCCCCTGCCTTAAGCCTAGCCCGCACTTGTGCCCCTGCCTTAAGCCTAGCCCGCACTTGTGCCCAGGTCTTAAGCCTAGCCCGCACTTGTGCCCAGGCCTTAAGCCTACCCCGCACTTGTGCCCAGGCCTAAAGCCTAGCCCGCACTTGTGCCCAGGCCTTAAGCCTAGCCCGCACTTGTGCCCCGGCCTTAAGCCTAGCCCGCACTTGTGCCCCGGCCTTAAGCCTAGCCCGCACTTGTCCTCAGGCCATAAGCCTAGCCCGCACTTGTGCCCCGGCCTTAAGCCTAGCCCGCACTTGTGCCCCGGCCTTAAGCCTAGCCCGCACTTGTGCCCAGGCCTTAAGCCTAGCCCGCACTTGTGCCCAGGCCTTAAGCCTAGCCCGCACTTGTGCCCAGGCCTTAAGCCTAGCCCGCACTTGTGCCCCCTGCCTTGATCCTAGCCAGCACTTGTGCCCAGGCCTTAAGCCTAGCCCGCACTTGTGCCCAGGCCTTAAGCCAAGCCCGCACTTGTGCCCCTGCCTTAAGCCTAGCCCGCACTTGTGCCCCTGCCTTAAGCCTAGCCCGCACTTGTGTCCAGGCCTTAAGCCTAGCCCGCACTTGTGCCCAGGCCTTAAGCCTAGCCCGCACTTGTGCCCAGGCCTTAAGCCTAGCCCGCACTTGTGCCCAGGCCTTAAGCCTAGCCCGCACTTGTGCCCTGGCCTTAAGCCTAGCCCGCACTTGTGCTTTGGCCTTAAGCCTAGCCCGCACTTGTGCCCTGGCCTTAAGCCTAGCCCGCACTTGTGCCCAGGCCTTAAGCCTAGCCCGCACTTGTCCTCAGGCCATAAGCCTAGCCCGCACTTGTGCCCCGGCCTTAAGCCTAGCCCGCACTTGTGCCCCGGCCTTAAGCCTAGCCCGCACTTGTGCCCCGGCCTTAAGCCTAGCCCGCACTTGTGCCCAGGCCTTAAGCCTAGCCTGCACTTTTGAGCCCCTTGAATGCTTGTTTGTTTTTGTCTTCAGCTTCATGTTGGTTATGCAGATAGGGCCAGCTTTACGCTCTTCGCTCTTGTCCCGTCTGAATGCGCATGCACGACTGTAATTGGGGAAGAAGGCATTACCCATTTACGGAGGACAGACAAGAAGTGCCTGGTCGCTTGGAGCATGGGGTTATGGAGAGGCTCCGCACTGTACAACAAAGGATCTAGTCCTAAATGTCCAAGTACAGAGTAGAGGGGTGAAAGCTAGCTCTTCACCCCTATGGGTGCCTAACCCTTTATGCAAAGAGTGCAAAGAGTTAGCTGAATGCCTTAAGCCTAGCCAGCACTTGTGCCCCCTGCCTTGATCCTGGCCAGCACTGCACTTGTGCCCATGCCTTAAGCCTGGATGGCACTTGTGGCCCCTGCCTTGATCCTAGCCAGCACTGCACTTGTGCCCAGGCCTTAAGCCTAGCCTGCACTTGTGCCCCGGCCTTAAGCCTAGCCCGCACTTGTGTCCAGGCCTTAAGCCTAGCCCGCACTTGTGCCCAGGCCTTAAGCCTAGCCCGCACTTGTGCCCAGGCCTTAAGCCTAGCCCGCACTTGTGCCCAGGCCTTAAGCCTAGCCCGCACTTGTGCCCCGGCCTTAAGCCTAACCCGCACTTGTGCCCAGGCCTTAAGCCTAGCCCGCACTTGTGCCCAGGCCTTAAGCCGAGCCCGCACTTGTGCCCCTGCCTTAAGCCGAGCCCGCACTTGTGCCCCTGCCTTAAGCCGAGCCCGCACTTGTGCCCCTGCCTTGATCCTAGCCAGCACTTGTGCCCAGGCCTTAAGCCTAGCCCGCACTTGTGCCCAGGCCTTAAGCCTAGCCCGCACTTGTGCCCCCTGCCTTGATCCTAGCCAGCACTGCACTTATGCCCAGGCCTTAAGCCTAGCCTGCACTTGTGCCCAGGCCTTAAGCCTAGCCCGCACTTGTGCCCAGGCCTTAAGCCTAGCCCGCACTTGTGCCCAGGCCTTAAGCCTAGCCCGCACTTGTGCCCAGGCCTTAAGCCTAGCCCGCACTTGTGCCCAGGCCTTAAGCCTAGCCCGCACTTGTGCCCAGGCCTTAAGCCTAGCCCGCACTTGTGCCCAGGCCTTAAGCCTAGCCCGCACTTGTGCCCAGGCCTTAAGCCTAGCCCGCACTTGTGCCCAGGCCTTAAGCATAGCCCGCACTTGTGCCCAGGCCTTAAGCCTAGCCCGCACTTGTGCCCAGGCCTTGATCCTAGCCAGCACTTGTGCCCAGGCCTTAAGCCTAGCCCGCACTTGTGCCCAGGCCTTAAGCCTAGCCCGCACTTGTGCCCCCTGCCTTGATCCTAGCCAGCACTTGTGCCCAGGCCTTAAGCCTAGCCCGCACTTGTGCCCCTGCCTTAAGCCTAGCCTGCACTTGTGCCCCTGCCTTAAGCCTAGCCCGCACTTGTGCCCCCTGCCTTGATCCTAGCCAGCACTTGTGCCCAGGCCTTAAGCCTAGCCCGCACTTGTGCCCAGGCCTTAAGCCTAGCCTGCACTTTTGAGCCCCTTGAATGCTTGTTTGTTTGTTTTTGTCTTCAGCTTCATGTTGGTTATGCACATAGGGCCAGCTTTACGCTCTTCGCTCTTGTCCCGTCTGAATGCGCATGCACGACTGTAATTGGGGAAGAAGGCATTACCCATTTACGGAGGACAGACACGAAGTGCCTGGTCGCTTGGAGCATGGGGTTATGGAGAGGCTCCGCACTGTACAACAAAGGATCTAGTCCTAAATGTCCAAGTACAGAGTAGAGGGGTGAAAGCTAGCTCTTCACCCCTATGGGTGCCTAACCCTTTATGCAAAGAGTGCAAAGAGTTAGCTGAATGCCTTAAGCCTAGCCAGCACTTGTGCCCCCTGCCTTGATCCTGGCCAGCACTGCACTTGTGCCCATGCCTTAAGCCTGGCTGGCACTTGTGCCCATGCCTTAAGCCTAGCCGGCACTTGTGGCCCCTGCCTTGATCCTAGCCAGCACTGCACTTGTGCCCAGGCCTTAAGCCTAGCCTGCACTTGTGCCCCGGCCTTAAGCCTAGCCTGCACTTGTGTCCAGGCCTTAAGCCTAGCCCGCACTTGTGCCCAGGCCTTAAGCCTAGCCCGCACTTGTGCCCAGGCCTTAAGCCTAGCCCGCACTTGTGCCCAGGCCTTAAGCCTAGCCCGCACTTGTGCCCCGGCCTTAAGCCTAACCCGCACTTGTGCCCAGGCCTTAAGCCTAGCCCGCACTTGTGCCCCGGCCTTAAGCCTAGCCCGCACTTGTGCCCCGGCTTTAAGCTTAGCCCGCACTTGTGCCCCGGCTTTAAGCTTAGCCCGCACTTGTGCCCAGGCCTTAAGCCGAGCCCGCACTTGTGCCCCGGCCTTAAGCCGAGCCCGCACTTGTGCCCCGGCCTTAAGCCGAGCCCGCACTTGTGCCCCTGCCTTAAGCCTAGCCCACACTTGTGCCCCTGCCTTAAGCCTAGCCCGCACTTGTGCCCAGGCCTTAAGCCTAGCCCGCACTTGTGCCCCGGCCTTAAGCCTAGCCCGCACTTGTCCTCAGGCCATAAGCCTAGCCCGCACTTGTGCCCTGGCCTTAAGCCTAGCCCGCACTTGTGCCCCGGCCTTAAGCCTAGCCCGCACTTGTGTCAAGGCCTTAAGCCTAGCCCGCACTTGTGCCCAGGCCTTAAGCCTAGCCCGCACTTGTGCCCAGGCCTTAAGCCTAGCCCGCACTTGTGCCCAGGCCTTAAGCCTAGCCCGCACTTGTGCCCCGGCCTTGCACTATTGCTGACTGACTAAATACTTTTTTGCCCCACTGTATATATATATATGTCAGTAGACACATACAGTGGGGCAAAAAAGTATTTAGTCAGTCAGCAATAGTGCAAGTTCCACCACTTAAAAAGATGAGAGGCGTCTGTAATTTACATCATAGGCAGACCTCAACTATGGGAGACAAACTGAGAAAAAAAAATCCAGAAAATCACATTGTCTGTTTTTTTAACATTTTATTTGCATATTATGGTGGAAAATAAGTATTTGGTCAGAAACAAAATTTCATCTCAATACTTTGTAATATATCCTTTGTTGGCAATGACAGAGGTCAAACGTTTTCTGTAAGTCTTCACAAGGTTGCCACACACTGTTGTTGGTATGTTGGCCCATTCCTCCATGCAGATCTCCTCTAGAGCAGTGATGTTTTTGGCTTTTCGCTTGGCAACACGGACTTTCAACTCCCTCCAAAGGTTTTCTATAGGGTTGAGATCTGGAGACTGGCTAGGCCACTCCAGGACCTTGAAATGCTTCATGTTGAAAGACCCAGCCACGTTTCATCTTCAATGCCCTTGCTGATGGAAGGAGGTTTGCACTCAAAATCTCATGATACATGGCCCCATTCATTCTTTCATGTACCCGGATCAGTCGTCCTGGCCCCTTTGCAGAGAAACAGCCCCAAAGCATGATGTTTCCACCACCATGCTTTACAGTAGGTATGGCGTTTGATGGATGCAACTCAGTATTCTTTTTCCTCCAAACACGACAAGTTGTGTTTCTACCAAACAGTTCCAGTTTGGTTTCATCAGACCATAGGACATTCTCCCAAAACTCCTCTGGATCATCCAAATGCTCTCTAGCAAACTTCAGACGGGCCCGGACATGTACTGGCTTAAGCAGTGGGACACGTCTGGCACTGCAGGATCTGAGTCCATGGTGGCGTAGTGTGTTACTTATGGTAGGCCTTGTTACATTGGTCCCAGCTCTCTGCAGTTCATTCACTAGGTCCCCCCGCGTGGTTCTGGGATTTTTGCTCACCGTTCTTGTGATCATTCTGACCCCACGGGGTGGGATTTTGCGTGGAGCCCCAGATCGAGGGAGATTATCAGTGGTCTTGTATGTCTTCCATTTTCTAATTATTGCTCCCACTGTTGATTTCTTCACTCCAAGCTGGTTGGCTATTGCAGATTCAGTCTTCCCAGCCTGGTGCAGGGCTACAATTTTGTTTCTGGTGTCCTTTGACAGCTCTTTGGTCTTCACCATAGTGGAGTTTGGAGTCAGACTGTTTGAGGGTGTGCACAGGTGTCTTTTTATACTGATAACAAGTTTAAACAGGTGCCATTACTACAGGTAATGAGTGGAGGAAAGAGGAGACTCTTAAAGAAGAAGTTACAGGTCTGTGAGAGCCAGAAATCTTGATTGTTTGTTTCTGACCAAATACTTATTTTCCACCATAATATGCAAATAAAATGTAAAAAAAAACAGACAATGTGATTTTCTGGATTTTTTTTTCTCAGTTTGTCTCCCATAGTTGAGGTCTACCTATGATGTAAATTACAGACGCCTCTCATCTTTTTAAGTGGTGGAACTTGCACTATTGCTGACTGACTAAATACTTTTTTGCCCCACTGTATATGTATACAGGTCCTTCTCAAAAAATTAGCATATAGTGTTAAATTTCATTATTTACCATAATGTAATGATTACAATTAAACTTTCATATATTATAGATTCATTATCCACCAACTGAAATTTGTCAGGTCTTTTATTGTTTTAATACTGATGATTTTGGCATACAACTCCTGATAACCCAAAAAACCTGTCTCAATAAATTAGCATATCAAGAAAAGGTTCTCTAAACGACCTATTACCCTAATCTTCTGAATCAACTAATTAACTCTAAACACATGCAAAAGATACCTGAGGCTTTTATAAACTCCCTGCCTGGTTCATTACTCAAAACCCCCATCATGGGTAAGACTAGCGACCTGACAGATGTCAAGAAGGCCATCATTGACACCCTCAAGCAAGAGGGTAAGACCCAGAAAGAAATTTCTCAATAGGCTGTTCCCAGAGTGCTGTATCAAGGCACCTCAATGGTAAGTCTGTTGGAAGGAAACAATGTGGCAGAAAACGCTGTACAACGAGAAGAGGAGACCGGACCCTGATGAAGATTGTGGAGAAGGACCGATTCCAGACCTTGGGGAACCTGAGGAAGCAGTGGACTGAGTCTGGTGTGGAAACATCCAGAGCCACCGTGCACAGGCGTGTGCAGGAAATGGGCTACAGGTGCCGCATTCCCCAGGTAAAGCCACTTTTGAACCATAAACAGCGGCAGAGGCGCCTGACCTGGGCTACAGAGAAGCAGCACTGGACTGTTGCTAAGTGGTCACAAGTACTTTTTTCTGATGAAAGCAAATTTTGCATGTCATTCGGAAATCAAGGTGCCAGAGTCTGGAGGAAGACTGGGGAGAAGGAAATGCCAAAATGCCTGAAGTCCAGTGTCAAGTACCCACAGTCAGTGATGGTGTGGGGTGCCATGTCAGCTGCTGGTGTTGGTCCACTGTGTTTCATCAAGGGCAGGGTCAATGCAGCTAGCTATCAGGAGATTTTGGAGCACTTCATGCTTCCATCGGCTGAAATGCTTTATGGAGATGAAGATTTCATTTTTCAGCACGACCTGGCACCTGCTCACAGTGCCAAAACCACTGGTAAATGGTTTACTGACCATGGTATTACTGTGCTCAATTGGCCTGCCAACTCTCCTGACCTGAACCCCATAGAGAATCTGTGGGATATTGTGAAGAGAAAGTTGAGAGACGCAAGACCCAACACTCTGGATGAGCTTAAGGCCGCTATTGAAGCATCCTGGGCCTCCATAACATCTCAGCAGTGTCACAGGCTGATTGCCTCCATGCCACGCCGCATTGAAGCAGTCATTTCTGCCAAAGGATTCCCGACCAAGTATTGAGTGCATAACTGAACATTATTATTTGATGGTTTTTTTGTTTGTTATTAAAAAACACTTTTATTTGATTGGATGGGTGAAATATGCTAATTTATTGAGACAGGTTTTTTGGGTTATCAGGAGTTGTATGCCAAAATCATCAGTATTAAAACAATAAAAGACCTGACAAATTTCAGTTGGTGGATAATGAATCTATAATATATGAAAGTTTAATTGTAATCATTACATTATGGTAAATAATGAAATTTAACACTATATGCTAATTTTTTGAGAAGGACCTGTATATATATTATTACTTCATACAGCGCGAGATAGCAGAAAGCCGGTAATTCAATTACCGGCTTTTGCTTTCTCCTTCCTAAACCCGACATGATATGAGACATGGTTTGCATACAGTAAACCATCTCATATGACCATTTTTTTGCATATTCCACACTACTAATGTTAGTAGTGTGTATATGCAAAATTTGGCCGTTCTAGCTAGTAAAATAAGGGGTTAAATGGCAGAAAAAATTGGCGTGGGCTCCCACACAATTTTCTCCGCCAGAGTGGTAAAGCCAGTGACTGAGGGCAGATATTAATAGCCTGGAGAGGGTCCATGGTTATTGGCCCCCCCCTGGCTAAAAACACCTGCCCCCAGCCACCCCAGAAAAGGCACATCTGGAAGATGCGCCTATTCTGGCACTTGGCCACTCTCTTCCCATTCCCGTGTAGCGGTGGGATATGGGGTAATGAAGGGTTAATGCCACCTTGCTATTGTAAGGTGACATTAAGCCTAATTAATAATGAAGAGGCGTCAATTATGACACCTATCCATTATTAATCCAATACTAGTAAAGGGTTGAAAAAAACACACACATTATTAAAAATTAATTTATTGAAAAAATCACAAAGGCTGTTGTATTAATTTATTCTACTCTCAATCCACTCACTGAAGACCCTCGATCTGTAAATTAAAAAAAAATAATAAACCAACAATATACATACCTTCCGAGGATCTGTAAGGTCCAACGATGTAGATCCATCTGAAGGGGTTAAAATATTTTGCAGACACGAGCTACGCTAATGCAGGCTGCTCATGTCTGCAAAACCCCGGCGAATGAAGGTAAAGTAGGTCAATGACCTATATTTAGCTTCATTTGCGGTGAGGCACCCTCTGCTGGCTGTTCCTAGATCGTGGGAACTTTCCTAGAAAGCTCCCTGGCTTGAGTTCATATGAGGACAACCAGCAGAGGGCGCCTCACCGCAAACGAAGCTAAATATAGGTCATTGACCTACTTTACCTTCATTCGCCGGGGTTTTGCAGACATGAGCAGCCTGCATTAGCGGAGCTCGTGTCTGCAAAAAATGGTCATATGAGATGGTTTACGGTATGTAATCATGTCTGATATCATGTCTGGTTTAGGAAGGAGAAAGCAAAAGCCGGTAATTGAATTGCCGGCTTTTCTCTCTAACACCGCTGCGTATTCCTCGCTAGTCACACTGCTGGTCCGTGTGTAATCCGTATTTTTGGGGCTTCCATAGACTTTCATTGACGTTTTATTTGCGCAATATGGTGACAAACGCAGCATGGTGCGATTTTCTACGGCCGTAGAAAGCCGTATAATACTGATCAGTTTAATACGGCAGATAGGAGCAGAGGCATAGAGAATAATTGTGCCGTATTTTTAGCGAGTTTTACAGACGTAGTTTCTGCGCTCTTACGTCCGTAAAACTCGCAAGTGTGACGCCGGCCTCAGGAGGTGCAGGGGCGATGTGCTGCAGACATGTACAGGGGTCAGGGGTAGAATACTCTGCAGAGTTGCTGTGTATCAGGAGGTGCAGGGTGCGATGTGCTGCAGACATGTACAGGGGTGGAATGCTCTGCAGACCCCCGTGTCAGTCGGTAGAGATTCTCTGCAGGAATGCCCGGTGTGTGGCGCTGAACCATCTCTGTATCTGCAGGCGCCAGTTATCTCTTCATGGGGAAGGTGGACGACTTTGGCCGCGGTCGGATCGTCGGCGACAGTTTTGTCATCAGTTACCGCGCTCAGCAGCATCAGATCCTCACCAGCATCGCCAAGAAGCCCTGCTAGAGGCCGCCGTGAAGTTAGTGCCGGCGCCAGGATCCCGCTGCCATGTTGCTATGGCGACAGCCTTCTTCCGCCTTGCCCTCCATATTGCATCTGATGTCTTTTCTGTACTCCTCCTCAACTGAAATAAACGGACCACAAACCATTCTGCTCCAATGTGTCTGCGCGTCACCGCCGTATGTACGTCCCCTGCAGGCATCGAGCCATCAGAGACTGATAACAGAGGACAATAGGGAGCAATTGTATCACCAAAGTCACTATGTCCACGCGTCACCGCCGTATGTGCACCCCTGTGCGAGCTGTCAGACTGATAACAGAGGACCATAGGGAGCAATGGTATCACCATAGCCAATGTGGGAAAATACCGGAGACAGTGGAGTTCTACGGCTCCAGGGCAAAATAATGCCACCAAACCAATAGGACCACCGCAGAGAGCCAGAATATGACCACCATCCGGTGACTAAATAAAACCCACCAATAATACCGCATAAAATAATGCCACATACCGTAATAACATATACTACGCTGACTTAATACCGCCATACTGATCATTAATTTTGCAGTCTGGTATCTGGCAGATGACACTCTGCAGAGACTCTGTGTCTGCAGACTTTTAAATCCTTATACCTTGCAGTGCACACGCTGTCAGCATTCATTGATACCGCTGGTGAGAGTCGGCAATTTGCACGCTTGCATTCATGTGCCGATTAGATGTGCTCAGCTTCCCTAAATTCACTTATAGAGAGGTAGATCAGGCAAATGAGCGAATCCCCGGAACAGACTGGCAACAGTGGTGAGTACTTAAAGTGTGCACAGTCACAGTGTCTCTGCAGAATTTCTCAAGAAGAAATGACTACCCTTTTAATAAAAAAACACACTACTAATACTAAATTTATCACCAGTGACATTATACACAGGAGCTCTGTATATAGTGTACAGGTAATACAGTGATCACCAGTGACATTATACACAGGAGCTCTGTCTATAATGTCTGTGTACAGGTAATACAGTGACCATGAGTGACATTATACACAGGAACTCTATATATAGTATCAGTGTACAGGTAATACAGGGATTACCATTGACATCATACACAGGAGCTCTGTATGTAGTGTATAGTGTAGAGGTAATACAGTGATCACCAGTGACATTATACACAGGAGCTCTGTATATAGTATAGTGTATATGTAATACAGTAATCACCAGTGACATTATACGCAGGAGCCAGGTATATAGCGTACAGGTGTTACAGTGATCACCAGTGACATTATGCACAGGAGCTCTGTATATAGTGTACAGGTAATATAATGATCACCAGTGACATTAGACTCAGGAGCTCTGTATATAGTGTATAATGTACAGGTAATACAGTGATCACTGGTTACATTATACACAGGAGCTCTGTATATAGTGTACAGGTGTTACAGTGAACACCAGTGGCATTATACACAGGAGCTCTGTATATAGTGTACGGGTAATACAGTGATCACCCGTGACATTATACACAGGAGCTCTGTATATATTGTACAGATAATACAGGGATCACCCGTGACATTATACACAGGAGCTCTGTATATACATAGTGTATAGTGTACAGGTAATACAATGATCACCAGTGACATACACAGGAGCTCTGTATATATTGTACAGATAATACAGGGATCACCCGTGACATTATACACAGGAGCTCTGTATATACATAGTGTATAGTGTACAGGTAATACAATGATGACCTGTGACATTATACACATGAGCTCTGTATATAGTGTACAGGTAATACAGGGATCACCAGTGACATACACAGGAGCTCTGTATATAGTGTATACTGTAGAGGTAATACAGGGATCACCAGTGACATTATACAACTGAGTGCTGTACATAGTGTGTAGTTTACGTAAAATACAAGGATCACTAGTGACAATTGTAAGGCAGTGACTTTTGTGTCTGTGCAGCAATGGGGCCATGATCCAAGAAAGTTTAACTTAAACGTCTTTTATTTTCCAACATACAAACAAATCCAAAACTTTATTCTCTGTTTCCCTTCACCCCCTATCCTGTTTGCACCTTCATGACCAGGCCAAATTTTAAAATTCTGACCACTGTCACTTTATGAGGTCATAATGCTGAAACTGGTCAGTGGATCTCACTGATTAGGAGACTGTTTTATCATGAGATATTGTACTTTATAATAGTCATAAAATTTATTCAACATGATTTGCGTTTATTTGTGAAACAATCAGAAATTTGGCAAAAATTTCACAATTTTCTAACTTTTAATTTTAATTTCCTTAAATCTGAGAATCACATCACACAAAATAGTTAATAAATAACATTTCCCCCATGTCTACTTTACATCCGCACAATTTTGGAACCATACTTTTTTTTCGTTAGGAATTTAGAAGGGTTAAAAGTTGACCAGCGATTTCTCATTTTTCCAACTAAATTTACAAAACTATTTTTTGGGGGACCACCTGACATTTGAAGTGACTTTGAGGGGCCTATATGACAGAAAATACCCAAAGGTGGCACTATTCTAAATACTGCACCCCTCAAGAAGTTTATTTACCCTTTAGGTCAGTGGTTCTCAACCTTTCTAATGCCGTGACCCCGCAATACAGTTCCTCATGTTGCGGTGACCCCCAACCCAAAAAATAATTTTGGTGGCTACTTTAAAACTGTAATTTTATTAGTTATGATTCGGAATGTAAATATCTGATATGCATTATGTATAGAGGTAATACAGAGATCACTGGTGACATTATACACAGGACCTCTATATAGTATACAGTGTATAGTGTCAGTGTATAGGTAACACTGACTCACCAGTGACATCTCTAGGTGAAGTCCTTCATCTTTCATCCAGCACAGACCGCCATCATTCCTTCCAGCCAGGACTCGTTTCTGCAGGAAATAACAGTTATCTAGAGCTCCGCTTGCAGAACACATTACTTAATTTTTCACAACTTCTACATTACACCACATGAAGATAAAAAGGCGATATAGTGTCACTCTGCACAGTAACAGGACCGCCCCCCCATTTAAAACAGTATACTCAAAAAATAAAATAAATACATCACTGCAGTAATAATATCCCTTAATTATCCCCTATTATGCCTATGGTAACACTATTCCCCACCCTGGCCCCGTTTATCTCATTCCTGGCTCCAGCCATATGTTCTCGCATCCTGCCCTCATGAGTATCCATTCTACTCCATATGATCTCCCCATCCTGCCCCACCAGCCTCCATCGTATCCGTCCTGCCCCATGATCCAATCCTGCCCCGTGTCTCCAATCATGCCCCGTATCTACATTCTGCCCATGCCTCAAGTCCTGCCCCCAGTGTGTCCAGCATATTACCCCCATGTTGTCCAGCAATCTGCCCCAGTGTGTCCAGCATATTACCCCCAGTGTGTCCAGCAATCTGCCCCAGTGTTCAGCATTGCCCCAGTGTGTCCAGAAGTCTGCCCCAGGGTCTCCAGCATTGCCTCAATGTGTCCAGAAATCTGCCAAAGGGTCTCCAGTATTGCCCCAGTGTGTCCAGCAATCTGCCCCATAGTCTCCTGTATTGCCCCAGTGTGTCCAGCAATCTGCCCCATGGTCTCCAGTATTGCCCCAGTGTGTCCAGCATTCTGCCCCATGGTCTCCTGTATTGCCCCAGTGTGTCCAGCATTCTGCCCCATGGTCTCCTGTATTGCCCCAGTGTGTCCAGCAATATGCCCCATAGTCTCCTGTATTGCCCCAGTGTGTCCAGCAATCTGCCCCATGGTCTCCTGTATTGCCCCAGTGTGTCCAGCATTCTGCCACATGGTCTCCTGTATTGCCCCAGTGTGTCCAGCAATCTGCCCCATGGTCTCCAGTATTGCCCCAGTGTTTCCAGCATTCTGCCCCATGGTCTCCTGTATTGCCCCAGTGTGTCCAGCATTCTGCCCCATGGTCTCCTGTATTGCCCCAGTGTGTCCAGCAATCTGCCCCATGGTCTCCTGTATTGCCCCAGTGTGTCCAGCATTCTGCCACATGGTCTCCTGTATTGCCCCAGTGTGTCCAGCAATCTGCCCCATGGTCTCCAGTATTGCCCCAGTGTGTCCAGCAATCTGCCCCATAGTAGTCTCCTGTATTGCCCCAGTGTGTCCAGCAATCTGCCCCATGGTCTCCTGTATTGCCCCAGTGTGTCCAGCATTCTGCCCCAGTGTGTCCAGCAATCTGCCCCATAGTCTCCTGTATTGCCCCAGTGTGTCCAGCAATCTGCCCCAGTGTGTCCAGCAATCTGCCCCATAGTAGTCTCCTGTATTGCCCCAGTGTGTCCAGCAATCTGCCCCATGGTCTCCAGTATTGCCCCAGTGTGTCCAGCAATCTGCCCCATGGTCTCCTGTATTGCCCCAGTGTGTCCAGCATTCTGCCCCATGGTCTCCAGTATTGCCCCAGTGTGTCCAGCAATCTGCCCCATAGTCTCCTGTATTGCCCCAGTGTGTCCAGCAATCTGCCCCATGGTCTCCTGTATTGCCCCAGTGTGTCCAGCAATCTGCCCCAAAGTAGTCTCCTGTATTGCCCCAGTGTGTCCAGCAATCTGCCCCATGGTCTCCTGTATTGCCCCAGTGTGTCCAGCATTCTGCCCCATGGTCTCCAGTATTGCCCCAGTGTGTCCAGCAATCTGCCCCATAGTAGTCTCCTGTATTGCCCCAGTGTGTCCAGCATTCTGCCCCATGGTCTCCAGTATTGCCCCAGTGTGTCCAGCAATCTGCCGCATAGTCTCCTGTATTGCCCCAGTGTGTCCAGCAATCTGCCCCATGGTCTCCAGTATTGCCCCAATGTGTCCAGCAATCTGCCCCAGTGTGTCCAGCATTCTGCCCCATGGTCTCCTGTATTGCCCCAGTGTGTCCAGCATTCTGCCACATGGTCTCCTGTATTGCCCCAGTGTGTCCAGCAATCTGCCCCATGGTCTCCAGTATTGCCCCAGTGTGTCCAGCATTGCCCCCAGACAGTCAGACATAAAGAAAAAAAAAAAAAGTAAAATCCTCACCTCTCCCGTTCCTAGCGCAGGTCCGGTGCAGCCAGTCAGCGTCTCTCCGGCTCTGCGACGCTCAGAACAGAGAGGCAGAGCGGCGCGCACAGTAGTGACGTCATCGCGCCCTCTGCTCTGAGACGTCGCAGAGTCAGAGGACGCTGCAGCTGCCGGCGCCGCAGGAACCAATAGAGGTGAGTATTAGAGCGGGGGCGGGGCCCGGGGGTGGGGGGAGCTGGCCCTGGTCGTGGTGGCGGACGGCGCCGCCCGAAGATTTAAAGGGGCGTCTTTTTTTTTTTCTTCTTCTCCCCCCTTCCTACGCCACTGGTGGCGACCCCTGTGCTTTGGTCGTTCGACCCCCAGGTTGAGAACCGCTGCTTTAGGTGCTTCACAGGAACTAAAGCAATGTGGAAGGAAAGAATGAACATTTAACTTTTTTCACAAAAAGTTTATGTTATACCCATATTTTTTATTTTCACAAGAGTAACAAGAAAAAACGACCCAGAACATTTGTTGTGCGATTTCTCGAGTACAGAGATACCCAATATGTTGGGGAAAACTACTGTTTGAGTACACGGCAGAGCTCGGAAAGGAAGGAACACTGTTTGACTTTTTTTAATGCAAAATTGTCTGGAATTGAGATCGGACGCCATGTCACATTTGGAGAGCCGCTGATGTGCCTAAACAGTGGTACCCCCGCACACGTGACCCAATTTTGGAAGCTATACCCCTCAGCGAACTGATCTAGATATGTGCTGAGCATCTTTGAACCACCAGATGCTTCACAAAAGTGTATAACACACAGCCGTGAAAATAAAAATCTATTTTTTTCACAAGCATGATCTTTTAGCCGTCATTTTTTTTTTATTTTTACAAGGGTAAGACCCCAAAAATTGTTGTGGAATTTCTTTTGAGTACGCAGATACCTGCCTGGCTGGGGGGACGGGCAGGTGGTGAGCGGCCCACTGCGGGACTTAACGCTGGCTCCTTGGGAGGTCTGTTCTAGACCCCCCCCTCTTCTTGAGTAACATCATCTTCCACCTCCTCCCCACCATCCGTGGCATTGTCCATCTCCCTGCCTCTGGCCCTGCCACCGGCCATCCTTGTAATCTTTGGTCACTGACACAGAGCTGATGCCCCCCCACACCTCACAGTATTTGCACAACAACTACCTAGTGTTGATCTAAGGACGCCAGCGGGAAAAAGCTACCGCCTGTGGTCATTAGTGCCTGGGACAGGTGAGGAATATGGTTTTTAGTATTTTCATTTTTACAGTAATTAATGAGAAAAATATGGCAGGGGAGTATTATTAAATAAAGGACTTTATTCTTGCTGTGCATTTATTTCAATACTTACTATAGTGTTACTAATGGGGACATCCTATAGATGCCTCTCCATTACTAACCTCTGGGCTTGATGCCTGCTGACAGCACAAAGGTGACATCAACCCCCAACCCTATTATCCCACTTGCCACCGTGCCAGGACAAGTTGGAAGAGCGAGGCTAAGTGCCAGATTTGGCGCACACCTTATGGATACGTCATTTCTGGGGCAACTGAGGGCTGATGTTGGTAGCCTTGGAAGGCGGCCAGTATCCATGGCCCCTTCCCAGGCTATAAATATCAACCCACAGCTGTTTGTTTAGCCTTTGCTGGTTAGAATTTATAGGGGAACCCTACGTCAGTTTTTTTCTGGGGTCCCCCATAAACTCCCCAGGAAAGGCTAGGTATGCAGCTGTGAGCTGATATTAGCAGCCTCGGAACTTTATAGGATGTTGTCCCTTTCCACAGATTAGTAACATCTGCCCCAGCCGTCGGCTTTTCATCTGCTGGTTATGAAATTTATGCAGGAGGCCACGACTTTTTTTTAATTTTAATTCTACTTTTACACAGAATGTGCACAGCGGGTGCTGAATACAACTCCCATCAGTCATCTGGACACGCTGATCACATGGAGACTAGGCAACAATGATGAGAGCTGCCTTCAGCAGTCGGCGCATGGGAACAGCGCAAACTGTGCCACTTGTTCCCAGGTGCCGGTACGTGTCACATTGACGACACATGGATGTCATCTGTCCGTCATCATTGTGCAGCATGCATTTTGTCCATTATATTGTAAGGGGTTACAAAGACTGAAAGACCCCCACCCTTCTCTTGGTGAAATGTTCTTACTGTAGAAGTTTTACTACTAGATGCAGCTATGTATATTGTATTATCTACCTGATTGCTGTGATGTGTATATTATGAATAGGGAAAGTGCAGTATTTTGATTAGGACACTTGATGGAGATACCTCAGTACAGAAGTATTCTCTGTTCCCAGGCGCCAGGTGCTCTCATCATTGTCCGCTGCTCTCTCTGAGATCAGCGCGAGCAGGAGACAATGTTGAGAGTTGTACTGAAATGTAAAATTAAGAATAAAATAAAAAATCACATTATACTCACACCTAATCCCCTGAAGCCATTGTCACCTGTAAACAAATAAAACTAAAAACAACAATATCCCTCCCCTGTTCGAAGTTGAAATGTTACCTCTGGTTACAGGCGTGGGCTGATGGGACTACTACTCCCATCAGCCTATGCCTGCTGCCGCTCCTAACAGTATTCATCAGCCGGCTCCTGAACTATAAATAAATGTTAAAAAATGCCATGGGTTCCCCTGTATTTTTGATAACCAACCAGGCAAAACTGGGGCAGCAACCCTCAGGGCTATCATGGCTGGTTATCAAGAATAGAGGAGTCACCCCCTTTTTTGACAACCATGATCGCTAAAGCAGACAGCTGGGGGCTGGTATTCTCAGGCTGGTAAGGGGCCATGGATATTGACCCCCTCCAGCCTACAAATAGCAGCCCTCAGCTACCCAGAAAAGGCACATCTATTAGATGCTCCAATTCTGGCGCTTTGCCCGACTCTTCTCAGTTGCCCTGTAGCGGTGGCACGTGGGGTTCGTATTTGTGGGGTTGATGTCACCTCTGTATTGTCCAGTGACATCAAGCCCACTGGTTAGTAATGGAGAAGCGTCTATAAGACACCTCTCCATTACTAATCCTATAGTTACATGGTAAATAAAGACACAGACAGAATAAAGTCCTTTATTAGAAATCAGACTAAACACAGTATTACTCGCCTAACACCTAATTCCACCGAAGCCCTCATCTCCTGTAAGAAAACAAAAAGAAAATATAACCATATTGGCCACGTTCGCAACGATCAGGAATAATAGCGTCTTCGACGCGGCGTTCTGATCACGCAGGTAAATCCGCAGGTGCTCAGTGATCCGGTGTGCTCAGTGATCCGGTACGCTCAGTGATGCAGTGCGCTCAGTGGTCCAGTGCGCTCAGTGAACTGCTGCGCTCAGTGATCCGATGCTCTCAGTGATTGGCTGCACTCAGTGATCCAGTGCGCTCAGTGATCCGCTGTGCTCAGTGATCCAGTGCACTTAGTGATCCAGTGCGCTCAGTGATCCAGTCCGCTCAGTGATCCGATGCTCTCAGTGATCCAGTGCGCTCAGTGATCCAGTGCGCTCAGTGATCCGCTGCACTCAGTGATCCAGTGTGCTCAGTGATCTGCTGCGCTCAGTGATCCGCTGCACTCAGTGATCCAGTGCGCTCAGTGATCTGCTACGCTCAGTGATGCAGTGCGCTCAGTGATCCGATGCTCTCAGTGATCCGCTTTGCTCAGTGATCGGCTGCACTCAGTGATCCAGTGCACTTAGTGATCCAGTGCACTCAGTGATCCAGTCCGCTCAGTGATCCGATGCACTCAGTGGTCCAGTGCGCTCAGTGATCCGATGCGCTCAGTGATCCAGTGCGTTCAGTGATCCAGTGCGCTCAGTGATCAGATGCGCTCACTGATCCGATCCCCGCCATAAGGGACCCCCTATCCATCCATACACACCACCCCCCCAGTAAGGGACCCCCTATCCATCCATACACGGGCCCCTGCCATAAGAGACCCCCTATCCATCCATACACAGACCCCCACCATAACGGACCCCCTTATCTATCCGTACTCACCCCCCCAGTAAGGGACCCCCTATCCATCCGTACTCACCCCTCCCCCCGCAGTAAGGGACCCCCTATCTATCCATACACGGGCCCCCGTCATAAGGGACCCCCTATCCATCCATACACTGACCCCCGCCATAACGTACCCCCCTATCTATCCGTGCTCACCCCCCGCGCCCTCTCCCCCCTCTCTGAGCCCCCCGCACCCTCTCACCCCCAAAGGGTTAATACCGGTAGCAGTGTTGGCACCCCCCCTAAAGGGTTAATACCGGTAGCAGTGTTGGCACCCCCCCTAAAGGGTTAATACCGGTAGCAGTGTTGGCACCCCCCTAAAGGGTTAATACCGGTAGCAGTGTTGGCACCCCCCTAAAGGGTTAATACCGGTAGCAGTGTTGGCACCCCCCCTAAAGGGTTAATACCGGTAGCAGTGTTGGCACCCCCCCTAAAGGGTTAATACCGGTAGCAGTGTTGGCACCCCCCCAAAGGGTTAATACCGGTAGCAGTGTTAGCACCCCCCCTAAAGGGTTAATACCGGTAGCAGTCTTAGCACCCCCCCTAAAGGGTTAATACCGGTAGCAGTGTCACTGTCCGCTGTCTGGCATGCCGCCAAAACGAGAAGGCGGGAGAAGGGGTTTGGGGCGTGTTTCGCTGGGAGAGAACCCGCCCAGGAGACCACTCGCCCACCACAAGGCATTGCTATTACACGCCCACCACAAGGCATTGCTATTACAGCCTCGGGTGGCGCGCAGCTACTGCGCATGCGCCAGGTGCGCGCGGCCGTGCAGCCTCGGGCGGCGCGCAGTAGCCCTAGCTACTGCAGCGCCAGGTTCGCGCGGCCGTGAGTGCCGCGCGTGCATGTGGCGCATGCGCAGTTAACATATAATACTGCCTACAATGCCTTGTGCCATTACAACTGGTGACCACCCACGTGACACGGCAGCATAGATGACGCATTTCCGGTGCCACATGTCATTTCCGGTGCCGCGCTCTATGAATGCCTGCCACGTGCATTGTTATACATGTCAAAAGCGCGGGAGCACGCCAACTGCACGTCAGAGCAAGGTAAGACCTGCTGCACGCCCTAATTGGGCTGGCACACTTGGTATTTCTCTAGGGCCCGTTGCCAGGTTCTTCCATCGCGCATTCATCTGTATCAGCGCGATACATGCCGATACACATGAAAGCGATGATGGAGGAGAGAGAGCGTCCGGCTACGCTCCCTTTACGTCACTGCACTGCGCGCCACCCTGCTGAGGAGCAGCAGAGAAATGGGGATACGAAAGCAATGTATTTTTTGTAATTGTTTCATTGGCGGCGTTGTGTTCTCTACCTACCTCCGTGGGGAGCCCCTCATTGCCGCTTTTCATTGTGTACTGTATATGTGAGCACTGCATTGTGTGTACTACTTGGGGGCCTCTTAATTGCCCTCTCCGTGGGGCGCTCTGCATTGGCCGCTCTGTGGGGTGCTCTGCATTCCCCTCTCCGTGGGAAGCCCCTCATTGCCCGCTCTTCACTGTGTACTGTATATGTGATCTCTGTATACTGCATTGTGTTCTTCTTGGGGGGCCTCTGCATTGCCCGCTCTGTGGGGCGCCCTGCATTGCCCGCTCTGTGGGGCGCCCTGCATTGCCCGCTCTGTGGGGCGCCCTGCATTGCCCGCTCTGTGGGGCGCCCTGCATTGCCCGCTCTGTGGGGCGCCCTGCATTGCCCGCTCTGTGGGGCGCCCTGCCGTGAGTGCCGCGCGTGCATGTGGCGCATGCGCAGTTAACATATAATACTGCCTACAATGCCTTGTGCCATTACAACTGGTGACCACCCACGTGACACGGCAGCATAGATGACGCATTTCCGGTGCCGCGCTCTATGAATGCCTGCCACGTGCATTGTTATACATGTCAAAAGCGCGGGAGCACGCCAACTGCACGTCAGAGCAAGGTAAGACCTGCTGCACGCCCTAATTGGGCTGGCACACTTGGTATTTCTCTAGGGCCCGTTGCCAGGTTCTTCCATCGCGCATTCATCTGTATCAGCGGGATACATGCCGATACACATGAAAGAGATGATGGAGGAGAGAGAGCGTCCGGCTACGCTCCCTTTACGTCACTGCACTGCGCGCCACCCTGCTGAGGAGCAGCGGAGAAATGGGGATACGAAAGCAATGTATTTTTTGTAATTGTTTCATTGGCGGCGTTGTGTTCTCTACCTACCTCCGTGGGGAGCCCCTCATTGCCGCTTTTCATTGTGTACTGTATATGTGAGCACTGCATTGTGTGTACTACTTGGGGGCCTCTTAATTGCCCTCTCCGTGGGGCGCTCTGCATTGGCCGCTCTGTGGGGTGCTCTGCATTCCCCTCTCCGTGGGAAGCCCCTCATTGCCCGCTCTTCACTGTGTACTGTATATGTGAGCTCTGTATACTGCATTGTGTTCTTCTTGGGGGCCTCTGCATTGGCCGCTCTGTGGGGTGCTCTGCATTCCCCTCTCCGTGGGGAGCCCCTCATTGCCCGCTCTTCACTGTGTACTGTATATGTGATCTCTGTATACTGCATTGTTTTTCATGGGGACCTCTGCATTGGCCGCTCTGTGGGGCGCTCTGCATTCCCCTCTCCGTGGGGAGCCCCTCATTGCCCGCTCTTCACTGTATACTGTATATGTGATCTCTGTATACTGCATTGTGTTTTTCTTGGGGGCCTCTGCATTGGCCGCTCTGTGGGGCGCTCTGCATTCCCCTCTCTGTGGGGAGCCCCTCATTGCCCGCTCTTCACTGTGTACTGTATATGTGAGCTCTGCTTTGTGTACTGCATTGTGTGTTGTTCTTGAGGGGCCTCTGCACTGGCCGCTCCGTGGGGTGCTCTGCATTCCCCTCTCCGTGGGGAGCCCCTCATTGCCCGCTCTTCACTGTGTACTGTATATGTGATCTCTGTATACTGCATTGTGTTTTTCTTGGGGGCCTCTGCATTGCCCTCTCCGTGGGGCTCTCTGCATTGGCCGCTCTGTGGGGTGCTCTGCATTCCCCTCTCCGTGGGAAGCCCCTCATTGCCCGCTCTTCACTGTGTACTGTATATGTGATCTCTGTATACTGCATTGTGTTCTTCTTGGGGGGCCTCTGCATTGCCCGCTCTGTGGGGCGCCCTGCATTGCCCGCTCTGTGGGGCGCCCTGCATTGCCCGCTCTGTGGGGCGCCCTGCATTGCCCGCTCTGTGGGGCGCCCTGCATTGCCCGCTCTGTGGGGCGCCCTGCATTGCCCGCTCTGTGGGGCGCCCTGCATTGCCCGCTCTGTGGGGCGCCCTGCATTGCCCGCTCTGTGGGGCGCCCTGCATTGCCCGCTCTGTGGGGCGCCCTGCATTGCCCGCTCTGTGGGGCGCCCTGCATTGCCCCGCTCTGTGGGGCGCCCTGCATTGCCCCGCTCTGTGGGGCGCCCTGCATTGCCCCGCTCTGTGGGGCGCCCTGCATTGCCCCGCTCTGTGGGGCGCCCTGCATTGCCCCGCTCTGTGGGGCGCCCTGCATTGCCCCGCTCTGTGGGGCGCCCTGCATTGCCCCGCTCTGTGGGGCGCCCTGCATTGCCCCGCTCTGTGGGGCGCCCTGCATTGCCCCGCTCTGTGGGGCGCCCTGCATTGCCCCGCTCTGTGGGGCGCCCTGCATTGCCCCGCTCTGTGGGGCGCCCTGCATTGCCCCGCTCTGTGGGGCGCCCTGCATTGCCCCGCTCTGTGGGGCGCCCTGCATTGCCCCGCTCTGTGGGGCGCCCTGCATTGCCCCGCTCTGTGGGGCGCCCTGCATTGGCCCGCTCTTCACGGAGTACTGTATATGTGAGCTCTGCTTTGTGTACTGCATTGTGTGTTCTTCTTGGGGGCCTCTGCATTGGCCGCTCCGTGGGGCGCTCTGCATTCTATACTGTGTATGTATGAGCTCTGTGTTGTGTAGTGCATTATGTGTACCTCCTGGGGGCCTCTGCATTTGTTCTTTGTTGCAATGGGGAGGGAGGACTCTGCATTGCCCGCTCTTTGGGGCGCCCTGCATTGGTCGCTCTTTGGGGCGCCCTGCATTGGTCGCTCTGTGGGGCGCTCTGCATTGCTCGCTCTGTGGGGCGCTCTGCATTGCTCGCTCTGTGGGGCGCTCTGCATTGCTCGCTCTGTGGGGCACTCTGCATTGCTCGCTCTGTGGGGCGCTCTGCATTGCTCGCTCTGTGGGGCGCTCTGCATTGCTCGCTCTGTGGGGCGCTCTGCATTGCTCGCTCTGTGGGGCGCTCTGCATTGCTCGCTCTGTGGGGCGCTCTGCATTGCTCGCTCTGTGGGGCGCTCTGCATTGCTCGCTCTGTGGGGCGCTTTGCATTGCTCGCTCTGTGGGGCGCTTTGCATTGCTCGCTCTGTAGGGCGCTCTGCATTGCCCGCTCTGTTAGGCGCCCTGCATTGTGTACTGTGTATGTTTGAGCTCTGTGTTGTGTAGTCCATTATGTGTACCTCCTGGGGGCCTCTGCATTTGCTCTTTGTTGCAATGGGAAGGGAGGACTCTGCATTTCCCGCTCTGTGGGGCGCCCTGCATTGCTTGCTCTGTGGGGCTCTCTGCATTGCTCGCTCTGTGCACTTGTGCCCCCTGCCTTGATCCTAGCCAGCACTGCACTTGTGCCCAGGCCTTAAGCCTAGCCTGCACTTGTGCCCAGGCCTTAAGCCTAGCCCGCACTTGTGCCCCCTGCCTTGATCCTAGCCAGCACTTGTTCCCCTGCCTTAAGCCTAGCCCGCACTTGTGCCCAGGCCTTAAGCCTACAGGCCTTAAGCCTAGCCCGCACTTGTGCCCAGGCCTTAAGCCTAGCCCGCACTTGTGCCCAGGCCTTAAGCCTAGCCCGCACTTGTGCCCAGGCCTTAAGCCTAGCCTGCACTTGTGCCCAGGCCTTAAGCCTAGCCCGCACTTGTGCCCAGGCCTTAAGCCTAGCCCGCACTTGTGCCCCCTGCCTTGATCCTAGCCAGCACTTGTGCCCAGGCCTTAAGCCTAGCCCGCACTTGTGCCCAGGCCTTAAGCCTAGCCTGCACTTTTGAGCCCCTTGAATGCTTGTTTGTTTGTTTTTGTCTTCAGCTTCATGTTGGTTATGCACATAGGGGCAGCTTTACGCTCTTCGCTCTTGTCCCGTCTGAATGCGCATGCACGACTGTAATTGGGGAAGAAGGCATTACCCATTTACGGAGGACAGACAAGAAGTGCCTGGTCGCTTGGAGCATGGGGTTATGGAGAGGCTCCGCACTGTACAACAAAGGATCTAGTCCTAAATGTCCAAGTACAGAGTAGAGGGGTGAAAGCTAGCTCTTCACCCCTATGGGTGCCTAACCCTTTATGCAAAGAGTGCAAAGAGTTAGCTGAATGACTTAAGCCTAGCCCGCACTTGTGCCCAGGCCTTAAGCCTAGCCCGCACTTGTGCCCAGGCCTTAAGCCTAGCCCGCACTTGTGCCCAGGCCTTAAGCCAAGCCCGCACTTGTGCCCAGGCCTTAAGCCAAGCCCGCACTTGTGCCCAGGCCTTAAGCCAAGCCCGCACTTGTGCCCAGGCCTTAAGCCTAGCCCGCACTTGTGCCCAGGCCTTAAGCCTAGCCCGCACTTGTGCCCAGGCCTTAAGCCTAGCCTGCACTTGTGCCCAGGCCTTAAGCCTAGCCTGCACTTGTGCCCAGGCCTTAAGCCTAGCCTGCACTTGTGCCCAGGCCTTAAGCCTAGCCTGCACTTGTGCCCAGGCCTTAAGCCTAGCCTGCACTTGTGCCCAGGCCTTAAGCCTAGCCTGCACTTGTGCCCAGGCCTTAAGCCTAGCCTGCACTTGTGCCCAGGCCTTAAGCCTAGCCCGCATTTGTGCCCAGGCCTTAAGCCTAGCCCGCACTTTAGCCCAGGCCTTAAGCCTGGCTGGCACTTATGCCCATGCCTTAAGCCTAGCCGGCACTTGTGGCCCCTGCCTTGATCCTAGCCAGCACTGCACTTGTGCCCCGGCCTTAAGCTTAGCCCGCACTTGTGCCCAGGCCTTAAGCCTAGCCCGCACTTGTGCCCCGGCCTTAAGCCTAGCCCGCCCTTGTGCCCCGGCCTTAAGCCTAGCCCGCACTTGTGCCCCGGCCTTGATCCTAGCCCGCACTTGTGCCCAGGCCTTGATCCTAGCCCGCACTTGTGCCCAGGCCTTGATCCTAGCCCGCACTTGTGCCCAGGCCTTGATCCTAGCCCGCACTTGTGCCCAGGCCTTGATCCTAGCCCGCACTTGTGCCCAGGCCTTAAGCCTAGCCTGCACTTGTGCCCAGGCCTTAAACCTAGCCTGCACTTGTGCCCAGGCCTTAAGCCTAGCCTGCACTTGTGCCCAGGCCTTAATCCTAGCCCGCATTTGTGCCCAGGCCTTAAGCCTAGCCCGCACTTTAGCCCAGGCCTTAAGCCTGGCTGGCACTTGTGCCCATGCCTTAAGCCTAGCCGGCACTTGTGGCCCCTGCCTTGATCCTAGCCAGCACTTGTGCCCAGGCCTTGATCCTAGCCCGCACTTGTGCCCAGGCCTTGATCCTAGCCTGCACTTTTGAGCCCCTTGAATGCTTGTTTGTTTGTTTTTGTCTTCAGCTTCATGTTGGTTATGCACATAGGGCCAGCTTTACGCTCTTCGCTCTTGTCGCGTCTGAATGCGCATGCACGACTGTAATTGGGGAAGAAGGCATTACCCATTTACGGAGGACAGACAAGAAGTGCCTGGTCGCTTGGAGCATGGGGTTATGGAGAGGCTCCGCACTGTACAACAAAGGATCTAGTTCTAAATGTCCAAGTACAGAGTAGAGGGGTGAAAGCTAGCTCTTCACCCCTATGGGTGCCTAACCCTTTATGCAAAGAGTGCAAAGAGTTAGCTGAATGCCTTAAGCCTAGCCAGCACTTGTGCCCCCTGCCTTGATCCTGGCCAGCACTGCCCTTGTACCCATGCCTTAAGCCTAGCCCGCACTTGTGCCCAGGCCTTAAGCCTGGCTGGCACTTGTGCCCATGCCTTAAGCCTAGCCCGCACTTGTGCCCAGGCCTTAAGCCTAGCCCGCACTTGTGCCCAGGCCTTAAGCCTAGCCCGCACTTGTGCCCAGGCCTTAAGCCTAGCCCGCACTTGTGCCCCCTGCCTTGATCCTAGCCAGCACTTGTGCCCAGGCCTTAAGCCTAGCCCGCACTTGTGCCCAGACCTTAAGCCAAGCCCGCACTTGTGCCCCTGCCTTAAGCCTAGCCCGCACTTGTGCCCAGGCCTTAAGCCTAGCCCGCACTTGTGTCCAGGCCTTAAGCCTAGCCCGCACTTGTGCCCAGGCCTTAAGCCTAGCCCGCACTTGTGGCCAGGCCTTAAGCCTAGCCCGCACTTGTGCCCAGGCCTTAAGCCTAGGCCGCACTTGTGCCCAGGCCTTGATCCTAGCCCGCACTTGTGCCCAGGCCTTGATCCTAGCCCGCACTTGTGCCCAGGCCTTGATCCTAGCCCGCACTTGTGCCCAGGCCTTGATCCTAGCCCGCACTTGTGCCCAGGCCTTGATCCTAGCCCGCACTTGTGCCCAGGCCTTGATCCTAGCCCGCACTTGTGCCCAGGCCTTGATCCTAGCCCGCACTTGTGCCCAGGCCTTGATCCTAGCCCGCACTTGTGCCCAGGCCTTGATCCTAGCCCGCACTTGTGCCCAGGCCTTGATCCTAGCCCGCACTTGTGCCCAGGCCTTGATCCTAGCCCGCACTTGTGCCCAGGCCTTGATCCTAGCCCGCACTTGTGCCCAGGCCTTGATCCTAGCCCGCACTTGTGCCCAGGCCTTGATCCTAGCCCGCACTTGTGCCCAGGCCTTGATCCTAGCCCGCACTTGTGCCCAGGCCTTGATCCTAGCCCGCACTTGTGCCCAGGCCTTGATCCTAGCCCGCACTTGTGCCCAGGCCTTGATCCTAGCCCGCACTTGTGCCCAGGCCTTGATCCTAGCCCGCACTTGTGCCCAGGCCTTGATCCTAGCCCGCACTTGTGCCCAGGCCTTGATCCTAGCCCGCACTTGTGCCCAGGCCTTGATCCTAGCCCGCACTTGTGCCCAGGCCTTGATCCTAGCCTGCACTTTTGAGCCCCTTGAATGCTTGTTTGTTTGTTTTTGTCTTCAGCTTCATGTTGGTTATGCACATAGGGCCAGCTTTACGCTCTTTGCTCTTGCCCCGTCTGAATGCGCATGCACGACTGTAATTGGGGAAGAAGGCATTACCCATTTACGGAGGACAGACAAGAAGTGCCTGGTCGCTTGGAGCATGGGGTTATGGAGAGGCTCCGCACTGTACAACAAAGGATCTAGTTCTAAATGTCCAAGTACAGAGTAGAGGGGTGAAAGCTAGCTCTTCACCCCTATGGGTGCCTAACCCTTTATGCAAAGAGTGCAAAGAGTTAGCTGAATGCCTTAAGCCTAGCCAGCACTTGTGCCCCCTGCCTTGATCCTGGCCAGCACTGCACTTGTGCCCATACCTTAAGCCTAGCCCGCACTTGTGCCCAGGCCTTAAGCCTAGCCCGCACTTGTGCCCAGGCCTTAAGCCTGGCTGGCACTTGTGCCCATGCCTTAAGCCTAGCCCGCACTTGTGCCCAGGCCTTAAGCCTAGCCCGCACTTGTGCCCAGGCCTTAAGCCTAGCCCGCACTTGTGCCCCCTGCCTTGATCCTAGCCAGCACTTGTGCCCAGGCCTTAAGCCTAGCCCGCACCTGTGCCCCTGCCTTAAGCCTAGCCCGCACTTGTGCCCCTGCCTTAAGCCTAGCCCGCACTTGTGCCCAGGCCTTAAGCCTAGCCCGCACTTGTGTCCAGGCCTTAAGCCTAGCCCGCACTTGTGCCCAGGCCTTAAGCCTAGCCCGCACTTGTGGCCAGGCCTTAAGCCTTTGCCGCACTTGTGCCCAGGCCTTAAGCCTAGCCCGCACTTGTGCCCAGGCCTTAAGCCAAGCCCGCACTTGTGCCCATGCCTTAAGCCTAGCCGGCACTTGTGGCCCCTGCCTTGATCCTAGCCAGCACTGCACTTGTGCCCAGGTTTTAAGCCTAGCCCGCACTTGTGCCCCGGCCTTAAGCCTAGCCCGCACTTGTGCCCAGGCCTTGATCCTAGCCCGCACTTGTGCCCAGGCCTTGATCCTAGCCCGCACTTGTGCCCAGGCCTTGATCCTAGCCCGCACTTGTGCCCAGGCCTTGATCCTAGCCCGCACTTGTGCCCAGGCCTTGATCCTAGCCCGCACTTGTGCCCAGGCCTTGATCCTAGCCTGCACTTTTGAGCCCCTTGAATGCTTGTTTGTTTGTTTTTGTCTTCAGCTTCATGTTGGTTATGCACATAGGGCCAGCTTTACGCTCTTTGCTCTTGCCCCGTCTGAATGCGCATGCACGACTGTAATTGGGGAAGAAGGCATTACCCATTTACGGAGGACAGACAAGAAGTGCCTGGTCGCTTGGAGCATGGGGTTATGGAGAGGCTCCGCACTGTACAACAAAGGATCTAGTTCTAAATGTCCAAGTACAGAGTAGAGGGGTGAAAGCTAGCTCTTCACCCCTATGGGTGCCTAACCCTTTATGCAAAGAGTGCAAAGAGTTAGCTGAATGCCTTAAGCCTAGCCAGCACTTGTGCCCCCTGCCTTGATCCTGGCCAGCACTGCACTTGTGCCCATGCCTTAAGCCTAGCCCGCACTTGTGCCCAGGCCTTAAGCCTAGCCCGCACTTGTGCCCAGGCCTTAAGCCTGGCTGGCACTTGTGCCCATGCCTTAAGCCTAGCCCGCACTTGTGCCCAGGCCTTAAGCCTAGCCCGCACTTGTGCCCAGGCCTTAAGCCTAGCCCGCACTTGTGCCCCCTGCCTTGATCCTAGCCAGCACTTGTGCCCAGGCCTTAAGCCTAGCCCGCACCTGTGCCCCTGCCTTAAGCCTAGCCCGCACTTGTGCCCCTGCCTTAAGCCTAGCCCGCACTTGTGCCCAGGCCTTAAGCCTAGCCCGCACTTGTGTCCAGGCCTTAAGCCTAGCCCGCACTTGTGCCCAGGCCTTAAGCCTAGCCCGCACTTGTGGCCAGGCCTTAAGCCTTTGCCGCACTTGTGCCCAGGCCTTAAGCCTAGCCCGCACTTGTGCCCAGGCCTTAAGCCAAGCCCGCACTTGTGCCCATGCCTTAAGCCTAGCCGGCACTTGTGGCCCCTGCCTTGATCCTAGCCAGCACTGCACTTGTGCCCAGGTTTTAAGCCTAGCCCGCACTTGTGCCCCGGCCTTAAGCCTAGCCCGCACTTGTGCCCCGGCCTTAAGCCTAGCCCGCACTTGTGCCCCGGCCTTAAGCCTAGCCCGCACTTGTGCCCCGGCCTTAAGCCTAGCCCGCATTTGTGCCCAGGCCTTAAGCCTAGCCCGCACTTGTGCCGCGGCTTTAAGCTTAGCCCGCACTTGTGCCCCGGCTTTAAGCTTAGCCCGCACTTGTGCCCAGGCCTTAAGCCTAGCCCGCACTTGTGCCCCGGCCTTAAGCCGAGCCCGCACTTGTGCCCCTGCCTTAAGCCGAGCCCGCACTTGTGCCCCTGCCTTAAGCCTAGCCCGCACTTGTGCCCAGGCCTTAAGCCTAGCCCGCACTTGTGCCCAGGCCTTAAGCCTAGCCCGCACTTGTGCCCCTGCCTTAAGCCTAGCCCGCACTTGTGCCCAGGCCTTAAGCCTAGCCCGCACTTGTGCCCAGGCCTTAAGCCTAGCCCGCACTTGTGCCCAGGCCTTAAGCCTAGCCCGCACTTGTGCCCAGGCCTTAAGCCTAGCCCGCACTTGTGCCCAGGCCTTAAGCCTAGCCCGCACTTGTGCCCAGGCCTTAAGCCTAGCCCGCACTTGTGCCCAGGCCTTAAGCCTAGCCCGCACTTGTGCCCAGGCCTTAAGCCTAGCCCGCACTTGTGCCCAGGCCTTAAGCCTAGCCCGCACTTGTGCCCCCTGCCTTGATCCTAGCCAGCACTTGTGCCCAGGCCTTAAGCCTAGCCCGCACTTGTGCCCAGGCCTTAAGCCAAGCCCGCACTTGTGCCCCTGCTTTAAGCCTAGCCCGCACTTGTGCCCCTGCCTTAAGCCTAGCCCGCACTTGTGTCCAGGCCGCACTTGTGCCCAGGCCTTAAGCCTAGCCCGCACTTGTGGCCAGGCCTTAAGCCTAGCCCGCACTTGTGGCCAGGCCTTAAGCCTAGCCCGCACTTGTGCCCCGGCCTTAAGCCTAGCCCGAACTTGTCCTCAGGCCATAAGCCTAGCCCGCACTTGTGCCCCGGCCTTAAGCCTAGCCCGCACTTGTGCCCCGGCCTTAAGCCTAGCCCGCACTTGTGCCCCGGCCTTAAGCCTAGCCCGCACTTGTGCCCCGGCCTTAAGCCTAGCCCGCACTTGTGCCCAGGCCTTAAGCCTAGCCCGCACTTGTGCCCAGGCCTTAAGCCTAGCCCGCACTTGTGCCCAGGCCTTAAGCCTAGCCCGCACTTGTGCCCCCTGCCTTGATCCTAGCCAGCACTTGTGCCCAGGCCTTAAGCCTAGCCCGCACTTGTGCCCAGGCCTTAAGCCTAGCCTGCACTTTTGAGCCCCTTGAATGCTTGTTTGTTTGTTTTTGTCTTCAGCTTCATGTTGGTTATGCACATAGGGCCAGCTTTACGCTCTTCGCTCTTGTCCCGTCTGAATGCGCATGCACGACTTTAATTGGGGAAGAAGGCATTACCCATTTACGGAGGACAAACAAGAAGTGCCTGGTCGCTTGGAGCATGGGGTTATGGAGAGGCTCCGCACTGTACAACAAAGGATCTAGTCCTAAATGTCCAAGTACAGAGTAGAGGGGTGAAAGCTAGCTCTTCACCCCTATGGGTGCCTAACCCTTTATGCAAAGAGTGCAAAGAGTTAGCTGAATGCCTTAAGCCTAGCCAGCACTTGTGCCCCCTGCCTTGATCCTGGCCAGCACTGCACTTGTGCCCATGCCGTAAGCCTAGCCCACACTTGTGCCCAGGCCTTAAGCCTAGCCCGCACTTGTGCCCAGGCCTTAAGCCTGGCTGGCACTTGTGCCCATGCCTTAAGCCTAGCCGGCACTTGTGGCCCCTGCCTTGATCCTAGCCAGCACTGCACTTGTGCCCAGGCCTTAAGCCTAGCCCGCACTTGTGCCCCGGCCTTAAGCCTAGCCCGCACTTGTGCCCCGGCCTTAAGCCTAGCCCGCACTTGTGCCCCGGCCTTAAGTCTAACCCGCACTTGTGCCCAGGCCTTAAGCCTAGCCCGCACTTGTACCCAGGCCTTAAGCCTAGCCCGCACTTGTGCCCCGGCCTTAAGCCTAGCCCGCACTTGTGCCCCGGCCTTAAGCCTAGCCCGCACTTGTGCCCCGGCCTTAAGCCTAGCCCGCACTTGTGCCCCGGCCTTAAGCCTAGCCCGCACTTGTGCCCCGGCCTTAAGCCTAGCCCGCACTTGTGCCCATGCCTTAAGCCTAACCCGCACTTGTGCCCAGGCCTTAAGCCTAGCCCGCACTTGTGCCCCGGCTTTAAGCTTAGCCCGCACTTGTGCCCCGGCTTTAAGCTTAGCCCGCACTTGTGCCCCGGCTTTAAGCTTAGCCCGCACTTGTGCCCAGGCCTTAAGCCTAGCCCGCACTTGTGCCCAGGCCTTAAGCCTAGCCCGCACTTGTGCCCAGGCTTTAAGCTTAGCCCGCACTTGTGCCCCGGCTTTAAGCTTAGCCCGCACTTGTGCCCAGGCCTTAAGCCTAGCCCGCACTTGTGCCTCGGCCTTAAGCCGAGCCCGCACTTGTGCCCCGGCCTTAAGCCGAGCCCGCACTTGTGCCCCGGCCTTAAGCCGAGCCCGCACTTGTGCCCCTGCCTTAAGCCGAGCCCGCACTTGTGCCCCTGCCTTAAGCCGAGCCCGCACTTGTGCCCCTGCCTTAAGCCGAGCCCGCACTTGTGCCCCTGCCTTAAGCCTAGCCCGCACTTGTGCCCAGGCCTTAAGCCTAGCCCGCACTTGTGCCCAGGCCTTAAGCCTAGCCCGCACTTGTGCCCCTGCCTTAAGCCTAGCCCGCACTTGTGCCCCTGCCTTAAGCCTAGCCCGCACTTGTGCCCAGGCCTAAAGCCTAGCCCGCACTTGTGCCCAGGCCTTAAGCCTAACCCGCACTTGTGCCCAGGCCTTAAGCCTAGCCCGCACTTGTGCCCAGGCCTTAAGCCTAGCCCGCACTTGTGCCCAGGCCTTAAGCCTAGCCCGCTCTTGTGCCCAGGCCTTAAGCCTAGCCCGCATTTGTGCCCAGGCCTTAAGCCTAGCCCGCACTTGTGCCCAGGCCTTAAGCCTAGCCCGCACTTTTGCCCAGGCCTTAAGCCTAGCCCGCACTTGTGCCCAGGCCTTAAGCCTAGCCCGCACTTGTGCCCAGGCCTTAAGCCTAGCCTGCACTTGTTCCCAGGCCTTAAGCCTAGCCCGCACTTGTGCCCAGGCCTTAAGCCTAGCCCGCACTTGTGCCCCCTGCCTTGATCCTAGCCAGCACTGCACTTGTGCCCAGGCCTTAAGCCTAGCCTGCACTTGTGCCCAGGCCTTAAGCCTAGCCCGCACTTGTGCCCAGGCCTTAAGCCTAGCCCGCACTTGTGCCCAGGCCTTAAGCCTAGCCCGCACTTGTGCCCAGGCCTTAAGCCTAGCCCGCACTTGTGCCCCCTGCCTTGATCCTAGCCAGCACTTGTGCCCAGGCCTTAAGCCTAGCCTGCACTTGTGCCCCGGCCTTAAGCCTAGCCCGCACTTGTGCCCAGGCCTTAAGCCTAGCCCGCACTTGTTCCGTGGCTTTAAGCTTAGCCCGCACTTGTGCCCCGGCTTTAAGCCTAGCCCGCACTTGTGCCCAGGCCTTAAGCCTAGCCCGCACTTGTGCCCCGGCCTTAAGCCGAGCCCGCACTTGTGCCCCGGCCTTAAGCCGAGCCCGCACTTGTGCCCCGGCTTTAAGCCGAGCCCGCACTTGTGCCCCTGCCTTAAGCCGAGCCCGCACTTGTGCCCCTGCCTTAAGCCGAGCCCGCACTTGTGCCCCTGCCTTAAGCCTAGCCCGCACTTGTGCCCAGGCCTTAAGCCTAGCCCGCACTTGTGCCCAGGCCTTAAGCCTAGCCCGCACTTGTGCCCAGGCCTTAAGCCTAGCCCGCACTTGTGCCCAGGCCTTAAGCTTAGCCCGCACTTGTGCCCCTGCCTTAAGCCTAGCCCGCACTTGTGCCCAGGCCTTAAGCCTAGCCCGCACTTGTGCCCAGGCCTTAAGCCTAGCCCGCACTTGTGCCCAGGCCTTAAGCCTAGCCCGCACTTGTGCCCAGGCCTTAAGCCTAGCCCGCACTTGTGCCCAGGCCTTAAGCCTAGCCCGCACTTGTGCCCAGGCCTTAAGCCTAGCCCGCACTTGTGCCCAGGCCTTAAGCCTAGCCCGCACTTGTGCCCAGGCCTTAAGCCTAGCCCGCACTTGTGCCCAGGCCTTAAGCCTAGCCCGCACTTGTGCCCAGGCCTTAAGCCTAGCCCGCACTTGTGCCCAGGCCTTAAGCCTAGCCTGCACTTGTGCCCCCTGCCTTGATCCTAGCCAGCACTTGTGCCCAGGCCTTAAGCCTAGCCCGCACTTGTGCCCAGGCCTTAAGCCAAGCCCGCACTTGTGCCCCTGCCTTAAGCCTAGCCCGCACTTGTGCCCCTGCCTTAAGCCTAGCCCGCACTTGTGTCCAGGCCGCACTTGTGCCCAGGCCTTAAGCCTAGCCCGCACTTGTGGCCAGGCCTTAAGCCTAGCCCGCACTTGTGCCCAGGCCTTAAGCCTAGCCCGCACTTGTGCCCCGGCCTTAAGCCTAGCCCGCACTTGTCCTCAGGCCATAAGCCTAGCCCGCACTTGTGCCCCGGCCTTAAGCCTAGCCCGCACTTGTGCCCCGGCCTTAAGCCTAGCCCGCACTTGTGCCCCGGCCTTAAGCCTAGCCCGCACTTGTGCCCCGGCCTTAAGCCTAGCCCGCACTTGTGCCCCGGCCTTAAGCCTAGCCCGCACTTGTGCCCAGGCCTTAAGCCTAGCCCGCACTTGTGCCCAGGCCTTAAGCCTAGCCCGCACTTGTGCCCCCTGCCTTGATCCTAGCCAGCACTTGTGCCCAGGCCTTAAGCCTAGCCCGCACTTGTGCCCAGGCCTTAAGCCTAGCCTGCACTTTTGAGCCCCTTGAATGCTTGTTTGTTTGTTTTTGTCTTCAGCTTCATGTTGGTTATGCACATAGGGCCAGCTTTACGCTCTTCGCTCTTGTCCCATCTGAATGCGCATGCACGACTTTAATTGGGGAAGAAGGCATTACCCATTTACGGAGGACAGACAAGAAGTGCCTGGTCGCTTGGAGCATGGGGTTATGGAGAGGCTCCGCACTGTACAACAAAGGATCTAGTCCTAAATGTCCAAGTACAGAGTAGAGGGGTGAAAACTAGCTCTTCACCCCTATGGGTGCCTAACCCTTAATGCAAAGAGTGCAAAGAGTTAGCTGAATGCCTTAAGCCTAGCCAACACTTGTGCCCCCAGCCTTGATCCTGGCCAGCACTGCACTTGTGCCCATGCCGTAAGCCTAGCCCACACTTGTGCCCAGGCCTTAAGCCTGGCCCGCACTTGTGCCCAGGCTTTAAGCCTGGCTGGCACTTGTGCCCATGCCTTAAGCCTAGCCGGCACTTGTGGCCCCTGCCTTGATCTTAGCCAGCACTGCACTTGTGCCCAGGCCTTAAGCCTAGCCCGCACTTGTGCCCAGGCCTTAAGCCTAGCCCGCACTTGTGCCCCGGCCTTAAGCCTAGCCCGCACTTGTGCCCCGGCCTTAAGCCTAGCCCGCACTTGTGCCCAGGCCTTAAGCCTAGCCCGCACTTGTGCCCAGGCCTTAAGCCTAGCCCGCACTTGTGCCCAGGCCTTAAGCCTAGCCCGCACTTGTGCCCCCTGCCTTGATCCTAGCCAGCACTTGTGCCCAGGCCTTAAGCCTAGCCCGCACTTGTGCCCAGGCCTTAAGCCTAGCCTGCACTTTTGAGCCCCTTGAATGCTTGTTTGTTTGTTTTTGACTTCAGCTTCATGTTGGTTATGCACATAGGGCCAGCTTTACGCTCTTCGCTCTTGTCCCGTCTGAATGCGCATGCACGACTTTAATTGGGGAAGAAGGCATTACCCATTTACGGAGGACAGACAAGAAGTGCCTGGTCGCTTGGAGCATGGGGTTATGGAGAGGCTCCGCACTGTACAACAAAGGATCTAGTCCTAAATGTCCAAGTACAGAGTAGAGGGGTGAAAGCTAGCTCTTCACCCCTATGGGTGCCTAACCCTTTATGCAAAGAGTGCAAAGAGTTAGCTGAATGCCTTAAGCCTAGCCAACACTTGTGCCCCCAGCCTTGATCCTGGCCAGCACTGCACTTGTGCCCATGCCGTAAGCCTAGCCCACACTTGTGCCCAGGCCTTAAGCCTAGCTCGCACTTGTGCCCAGGCTTTAAGCCTGGCTGGCACTTGTGCCCATGCCTTAAGCCTAGCCGGCACTTGTGGCCCCTGCCTTGATCCTAGCCAGCACTGCACTTGTGCCCAGGCCTTAAGCCTAGCCTGCACTTGTGCCCAGGCCTTAAGCCTAGCCCGCACTTGTGCCCCGGCCTTAAGCCTAGCCCGCACTTGTGCCCCGGCCTTAAGCCTAGCCCGCACTTGTGCCCCGGCCTTAAGCCTAGCCCGCACTTGTGCCCCGGCCTTAAGCCTAGCCCGCACTTGTGCCCCGGCCTTAAGTCTAACCCGCACTTGTGCCCAGGCCTTAAGCCTAGCCCGCACTTGTACCCAGGCCTTAAGCCTAGCCCGCGCTTGTGCCCCGGCCTTAAGCCTAGCCCGCACTTGTGCCCCGGCCTTAAGCCTAGCCCGCACTTGTGCCCCGGCCTTAAGCCTAGCCCGCACTTGTGCCCCGGCCTTAAGCCTAGCCCGCACTTGTGCCCCGGCCTTAAGCCTAGCCCGCACTTGTGCCCATGCCTTAAGCCTAACCCGCACTTGTGCCCAGGCCTTAAGCCTAGCCCGCACTTGTGCCCCGGCTTTAAGCTTAGCCCGCACTTGTGCCCCGGCTTTAAGCTTAGCCCGCACTTGTGCCCCGGCTTTAAGCTTAGCCCGCACTTGTGCCCAGGCCTTAAGCCTAGCCCGCACTTGTGCCTCGGCCTTAAGCTGAGCCCGCACTTGTGCCCCGGCCTTAAGCCGAGCCCGCACTTGTGCCCCAGGCTTAAGCCGAGCCCGCACTTGTGCCCCTGCCTTAAGCCGAGCCCGCACTTGTGCCCCTGCCTTAAGCCGAGCCCGCACTTGTGCCCCTGCCTTAAGCCGAGCCCGCACTTGTGCCCCTGCCTTAAGCCTAGCCCGCACTTGTGCCCAGGCCTTAAGCCTAGCCCGCACTTGTGCCCAGGCCTTAAGCCTAGCCCGCACTTGTGCCCCTGCCTTAAGCCTAGCCCGCACTTGTGCCCCTGCCTTAAGCCTAGCCCGCACTTGTGCCCAGGCCTAAAGCCTAGCCCGCACTTGTGCCCAGGCCTTAAGCCTAGCCCGCACTTGTGCCCAGGCCTTAAGCCTAGCCCGCACTTGTGCCCAGGCCTTAAGCCTAGCCCGCATTTGTGCCCAGGCCTTAAGCCTAGCCCGCACTTGTGCCCAGGCCTTAAGCCTAGCCCGCACTTGTGCCCAGGCCTTAAGCCTAGCCCGCACTTGTGCCCAGGCCTTAAGCCTAGCCCGCACTTGTGCCCAGGCCTTAAGCCTAGCCTGCACTTGTTCCCAGGCCTTAAGCCTAGCCTGCACTTGTGCCCAGGCCTTAAGCCTAGCCCGCACTTGTGCCCCCTGCCTTGATCCTAGCCAGCACTGCACTTGTGCCCAGGCCTTAAGCCTAGCCTGCACTTGTGCCCAGGCCTTAAGCCTAGCCCGCACTTGTGCCCAGGCCTTAAGCCTAGCCCGCACTTGTGCCCAGGCCTTAAGCCTAGCCCGCACTTGTGCCCAGGCCTTAAGCCTAGCCCGCACTTGTGCCCCCTGCCTTGATCCTAGCCAGCACTTGTGCCCAGGCCTTAAGCCTAGCCTGCACTTGTGCCCCGGCCTTAAGCCTAGCCCGCACATGTGCCCCGGCCTTAAGCCTAGCCCGCACTTGTGCCCCGGCCTTAAGCCTAACCCGCACTTGTGCCCAGGCCTTAAGCCTAGCCCGCACTTGTGCCCAGGCCTTAAGCCTAGCCCGCACTTGTGCCCCAGCTTTAAGCTTAGCCCGCACTTGTGCCCCGGCTTTAAGCCTAGCCCGCACTTGTGCCCCGGCTTTAAGCCTAGCCCGCACTTGTGCCCAGGCCTTAAGCCTAGCCCGCACTTGTGCCCCGGCCTTAAGCCGAGCCCGCACTTGTGCCCCGGCCTTAAGCCGAGCCCGCACTTGTGCCCCGGCCTTAAGCCGAGTCCGCACTTGTGCCCCGGCCTTAAGTCGAGCCCGCACTTGTGCCCCTGCCTTAAGCCGAGCCCGCACTTGTGCCCCTGCCTTAAGCCGAGCCCGCACTTGTGCCCCTGCCTTAAGCCTAGCCCGCACTTGTGCCCAGGCCTTAAGCCTAGCCCGCACTTGTGCCCAGGCCTTAAGCCTAGCCCGCACTTGTGCCCCTGCCTTAAGCCTAGCCCGCACTTGTGCCCCTGCCTTAAGCCTAGCCCGCACTTGTGCCCAGACCTAAAGCCTAGCCCGCACTTGTGCCCAGGCCTTAAGCCTAGCCCGCACTTGTGCCCAGGCCTTAAGCCTAGCCCGCACTTGTGCCCAGGCCTTAAGCCTAGCCCGCTCTTGTGCCCAGGCCTTAAGCCTAGCCCGCACTTGTGCCCAGGCCTTAAGCCTAGCCCGCACTTGTGCCCAGGCCTTAAGCCTAGCCCGCACTTGTGCCCCCTGCCTTGATCCTAGCCAGCACTTGTGCCCAGGCCTTAAGCCAAGCCCGCACTTGTGCCCCTGCCTTAAGCCTAGCCCGCACTTGTGCCCAGGCCTTAAGCCTAGCCCGCACTTGTGCCCAGGCCTTAAGCCTAGCCCGCACTTGTGCCCAGGCCTTAAGCCTAGCCCGCACTTGTGCCCAGTCCTTAAGCCTAGCCCGCACTTGTGCCCAGGCCTTAAGCCTAGCCCGCACTTGTGCCCAGGCCTTAAGCCTAGCCCGCACTTGTGCCCAGGCCTTAAGCCTAGCCCGCACTTGTGCCCAGGCCTTAAGCCTAGCCTGCACTTGTTCCCAGGCCTTAAGCCTAGCCTGCACTTGTGCCCAGGCCTTAAGCCTAGCCCGCACTTGTGCCACCTGCCTTGATCCTAGCCAGCACTGCACTTGTGCCCAGGCCTTAAGCCTAGCCTGCACTTGTGCCCAGGCCTTAAGCCTAGCCCGCACTTGTGCCCAGGCCTTAAGCCTAGCCCGCACTTGTGCCCAGGCCTTAAGCCTAGCCTGCACTTGTGCCCAGGCCTTAAGCCTAGCCCGCACTTGTGCCCCCTGCCTTGATCCTAGCCAGCACTTGTGCCCAGGCCTTAAGCCTAGCCCGCACTTGTGCCCAGGCCTTAAGCCTAGCCCGCACTTGTGCCCCCTGCCGTGATCCTAGCCAGCACTGCACTTATGCCCAGGCCTTAAGCCTAGCCTGCACTTGTGCCCAGGCCTTAAGCCTAGCCCGCACTTGTGCCCAGGCCTTAAGCCTAGCCCGCACTTGTGCCCAGGCCTTAAGCCTAGCCCGCACTTGTGCCCAGGCCTTAAGCCTAGCCCGCACTTGTGCCCCCTGCCTTGATCCTAGCCAGCACTTGTGCCCAGGCCTTAAGCCTAGCCCGCACTTGTGCCCAGGCCTTAAGCCTAGCCCGCACTTGTGCCCCCTGCCGTGATCCTAGCCAGCACTGCACTTATGCCCAGGACTTAAGCCTAGCCTGCACTTGTGCCCAGGCCTTAAGCCTAGCCCGCACTTGTGCCCAGGCCTTAAGCCTAGCCCGCACTTGTGCCCAGGCCTTAAGCCTAGCCCGCACTTGTGCCCAGGCCTTAAGCCTAGCCCGCACTTGTGCCCAGGCCTTAAGCCTAGCCCGCACTTGTGCCCCCTGCCTTGATCCTAGCCAGCACTTGTGCCCAGGCCTTAAGCCTAGCCCGCACTTGTGCCCAGGCCTTAAGCCAAGCCCGCACTTGTGCCCCTGCCTTAAGCCTAGCCCGCACTTGTGCCCCTGCCTTAAGCCTAGCCCGCACTTGTGCCCAGGCCTTAAGCCTAGCCCGCACTTGTGCCCAGGCCTTAAGCCTAGCCCGCACTTGTGCCCAGGCCTAAAGCCTAGCCCGCACTTGTGCCCAGGCCTTAAGCCTAGCCCGCACTTGTGCCCTGGCCTTAAGCCTAGCCCGCACTTGTGCCCTGGCCTTAAGCCTAGCCCGCACTTGTGCCCTGGCCTTAAGCCTAGCCCGCACTTGTGCCCAGGCCTTAAGCCTAGCCCGCACTTGTCCTCAGGCCATAAGCCTAGCCCGCACTTGTGCCCCGGCCTTAAGCCTAGCCCGCACTTGTGCCCCGGCCTTAAGCCTAGCCCGCACTTGTGCCCCGGCCTTAAGCCTAGCCCGCACTTGTGCCCCGGCCTTAAGCCTAGCCCGCACTTGTGCCCAGGCCTTAAGCCTAGCCCGCACTTGTGCCCAGGCCTCAAGCCTAGCCCGCACTTGTGCCCAGGCCTTAAGCCTAGCCCGCACTTGTGCCCAGGCCTAAAGCCTAACCCGCACTTGTGCCCAGGCCTTAAGCCTAGCCCGCACTTGTGCCCAGGCCTTAAGCCTAGCCCGCACTTGTGCCCAGGCCTTAAGCCTAGCCCGCACTTGTGCCCCGGCCTTAAGCCTAGCCCGCACTTGTGCCCAGGCCTTAAGCCTAGCCCGCACTTGTGCCCAGGCGTTAAGCCTAGCCCGCACTTGTGCCCCCTGCCTTGATCCTAGCCAGCACTTGTGCCCAGGCCTTAAGCCTAGCCCGCACTTGTGCCCAGGCCTTAAGCCAAGCCCGCACTTGTGCCCCTGCCTTAAGCCTAGCCCGCACTTGTGCCCCTGCCTTAAGCCTAGCCCGCACTTGTGCCCAGGCCTTAAGCCTAGCCCGCACTTGTGCCCAGGCCTTAAGCCTAGCCCGCACTTGTGCCCAGGCCTTAAGCCTAGCCCGCACTTGTGCCCAGGCCTTAAGCCTAGCCCGCACTTGTGCCCTGGCCTTAAGCCTAGCCCGCACTTGTGCCCAGGCCTTAAGCCTAGCCCGCACTTGTCCTCAGGCCATAAGCCTAGCCCGCACTTGTGCCCCGGCCTTAAGCCTAGCCCGCACTTGTGCCCCGGCCTTAAGCCTAGCCCGCACTTGTGCCCCGGCCTTAAGCCTAGCCCGCACTTGTGCCCCGGCCTTAAGCCTAGCCCGCACTTGTGCCCAGGCCTTAAGCCTAGCCCGCACTTGTGCCCAGGCCTTAAGCCTAGCCCGCACTTGTGCCCCCTGCCTTGATCCTAGCCAGCACTTGTGCCCAGGCCTTAAGCCTAGCCCGCACTTGTGCCCAGGCCTTAAGCCTAGCCTGCACTTTTGAGCCCCTTGAATGCTTGTTTGTTTGTTTTTGTCTTCAGCTTCATGTTGGTTATGCACATAGGGCCAGCTTTACGCTCTTCGCTCTTGTCCCGTCTGAATGCGCATGCACGACTGTAATTGGGGAAGAAGGCATTACCCATTTACGGAGGACAGACAAGAAGTGCCTGGTCGCTTGGAGCATGGGGTTATGGAGAGGCTCCGCACTGTACAACAAAGGATCTAGTCCTAAGTGTCCAAGTACAGAGTAGAGGGGTGAAAGCTAGCTCTTCACCCCTATGGGTGCCTAACCCTTTATGCAAAGAGTGCAAAGAGTTAGCTGAATGCCTTAAGCCTAGCCAGCACTTGTGCCCCCTGCCTTGATCCTGGCCAGCACTGCACTTGTGCCCATGCCTTAAGCCTGGATGGCACTTGTGCCCATGCCTTAAGCCTAGCCGGCACTTGTGGCCCCTGCCTTGATCCTAGCCAGCACTGCACTTGTGCCCAGGCCTTAAGCCTAGCCTGCACTTGTGCCCCGGCCTTAAGCCTAGCCCGCACTTGTGCCCAGGCCTTAAGCCTAGCCCGCACTTGTGCCCAGGCCTTAAGCCTAGCCCGCACTTGTGCCCAGGCCTTAAGCCTAGCCCGCACTTGTGCCCAGGCCTTAAGCCTAGCCCGCACTTGTGCCCAGGCCTTAAGCCGAGCCCGCACTTGTGCCCCTGCCTTAAGCCGAGCCCGCACTTGTGCCCCTGCCTTAAGCCGAGCCCGCACTTGTGCCCCTGCCTTGATCCTAGCCAGCACTTGTGCCCAGGCCTTAAGCCTAGCCCGCACTTGTGCCCAGGCCTTAAGCCTAGCCCGCACTTGTGCCCCCTGCCTTGATCCTAGCCAGCACTGCACTTATGCCCAGGCCTTAAGCCTAGCCCGCACTTGTGCCCAGGCCTTAAGCCTAGCCCGCACTTGTGCCCAGGCCTTAAGCCTAGCCCGCACTTGTGCCCCTGCCTTAAGCCTAGCCCGCACTTGTGCCCCTGCCTTAAGCCTAGCCCGCACTTGTGCCCAGGCCTAAAGCCTAGCCCGCACTTGTGCCCAGGCCTTAAGCCTAGCCCGCACTTGTGCCCAGGCCTTAAGCCTAGCCCGCACTTGTGCCCAGGCCTTAAGCCTAGCCCGCACTTGTGCCCAGGCCTTAAGCCTAGCCCGCTCTTGTGCCCAGGCCTTAAGCCTAGCCCGCATTTGTGCCCAGGCCTTAAGCCTAGCCCGCACTTGTGCCCAGGCCTTAAGCCTAGCCCGCACTTGTGCCCATGCCTTAAGCCTAGCCGGCACTTGTGGCCCCTGCCTTGATCCTAGCCAGCACTGCACTTGTGCCCAGGCCTTAAGCCTAGCCCGCACTTGTGCCCCAGCTTTAAGCTTAGCCCGCACTTGTGCCCCGGCTTTAAGCCTAGCCCGCACTTGTGCCCCGGCTTTAAGCCTAGCCCGCACTTGTGCCCAGGCCTTAAGCCTAGCCCGCACTTGTGCCCCGGCCTTAAGCCGAGCCCGCACTTGTGCCCCGGCCTTAAGCCGAGCCCGCACTTGTGCCCCGGCCTTAAGCCGAGTCCGCACTTGTGCCCCGGCCTTAAGTCGAGCCCGCACTTGTGCCCCTGCCTTAAGCCGAGCCCGCACTTGTGCCCCTGCCTTAAGCCGAGCCCGCACTTGTGCCCCTGCCTTAAGCCTAGCCCGCACTTGTGCCCAGGCCTTAAGCCTAGCCCGCACTTGTGCCCAGGCCTTAAGCCTAGCCCGCACTTGTGCCCCTGCCTTAAGCCTAGCCCGCACTTGTGCCCCTGCCTTAAGCCTAGCCCGCACTTGTGCCCAGACCTAAAGCCTAGCCCGCACTTGTGCCCAGGCCTTAAGCCTAGCCCGCACTTGTGCCCAGGCCTTAAGCCTAGCCCGCACTTGTGCCCAGGCCTTAAGCCTAGCCCGCTCTTGTGCCCAGGCCTTAAGCCTAGCCCGCACTTGTGCCCAGGCCTTAAGCCTAGCCCGCACTTGTGCCCAGGCCTTAAGCCTAGCCCGCACTTGTGCCCCCTGCCTTGATCCTAGCCAGCACTTGTGCCCAGGCCTTAAGCCAAGCCCGCACTTGTGCCCCTGCCTTAAGCCTAGCCCGCACTTGTGCCCAGGCCTTAAGCCTAGCCCGCACTTGTGCCCAGGCCTTAAGCCTAGCCCGCACTTGTGCCCAGGCCTTAAGCCTAGCCCGCACTTGTGCCCAGTCCTTAAGCCTAGCCCGCACTTGTGCCCAGGCCTTAAGCCTAGCCCGCACTTGTGCCCAGGCCTTAAGCCTAGCCCGCACTTGTGCCCAGGCCTTAAGCCTAGCCCGCACTTGTGCCCAGGCCTTAAGCCTAGCCTGCACTTGTTCCCAGGCCTTAAGCCTAGCCTGCACTTGTGCCCAGGCCTTAAGCCTAGCCCGCACTTGTGCCACCTGCCTTGATCCTAGCCAGCACTGCACTTGTGCCCAGGCCTTAAGCCTAGCCTGCACTTGTGCCCAGGCCTTAAGCCTAGCCCGCACTTGTGCCCAGGCCTTAAGCCTAGCCCGCACTTGTGCCCAGGCCTTAAGCCTAGCCTGCACTTGTGCCCAGGCCTTAAGCCTAGCCCGCACTTGTGCCCCCTGCCTTGATCCTAGCCAGCACTTGTGCCCAGGCCTTAAGCCTAGCCCGCACTTGTGCCCAGGCCTTAAGCCTAGCCCGCACTTGTGCCCCCTGCCGTGATCCTAGCCAGCACTGCACTTATGCCCAGGCCTTAAGCCTAGCCTGCACTTGTGCCCAGGCCTTAAGCCTAGCCCGCACTTGTGCCCAGGCCTTAAGCCTAGCCCGCACTTGTGCCCAGGCCTTAAGCCTAGCCCGCACTTGTGCCCAGGCCTTAAGCCTAGCCCGCACTTGTGCCCCCTGCCTTGATCCTAGCCAGCACTTGTGCCCAGGCCTTAAGCCTAGCCCGCACTTGTGCCCAGGCCTTAAGCCTAGCCCGCACTTGTGCCCCCTGCCGTGATCCTAGCCAGCACTGCACTTATGCCCAGGACTTAAGCCTAGCCTGCACTTGTGCCCAGGCCTTAAGCCTAGCCCGCACTTGTGCCCAGGCCTTAAGCCTAGCCCGCACTTGTGCCCAGGCCTTAAGCCTAGCCCGCACTTGTGCCCAGGCCTTAAGCCTAGCCCGCACTTGTGCCCAGGCCTTAAGCCTAGCCCGCACTTGTGCCCCCTGCCTTGATCCTAGCCAGCACTTGTGCCCAGGCCTTAAGCCTAGCCCGCACTTGTGCCCAGGCCTTAAGCCAAGCCCGCACTTGTGCCCCTGCCTTAAGCCTAGCCCGCACTTGTGCCCCTGCCTTAAGCCTAGCCCGCACTTGTGCCCAGGCCTTAAGCCTAGCCCGCACTTGTGCCCAGGCCTTAAGCCTAGCCCGCACTTGTGCCCAGGCCTAAAGCCTAGCCCGCACTTGTGCCCAGGCCTTAAGCCTAGCCCGCACTTGTGCCCTGGCCTTAAGCCTAGCCCGCACTTGTGCCCTGGCCTTAAGCCTAGCCCGCACTTGTGCCCTGGCCTTAAGCCTAGCCCGCACTTGTGCCCAGGCCTTAAGCCTAGCCCGCACTTGTCCTCAGGCCATAAGCCTAGCCCGCACTTGTGCCCCGGCCTTAAGCCTAGCCCGCACTTGTGCCCCGGCCTTAAGCCTAGCCCGCACTTGTGCCCCGGCCTTAAGCCTAGCCCGCACTTGTGCCCCGGCCTTAAGCCTAGCCCGCACTTGTGCCCAGGCCTTAAGCCTAGCCCGCACTTGTGCCCAGGCCTCAAGCCTAGCCCGCACTTGTGCCCAGGCCTTAAGCCTAGCCCGCACTTGTGCCCAGGCCTAAAGCCTAACCCGCACTTGTGCCCAGGCCTTAAGCCTAGCCCGCACTTGTGCCCAGGCCTTAAGCCTAGCCCGCACTTGTGCCCAGGCCTTAAGCCTAGCCCGCACTTGTGCCCCGGCCTTAAGCCTAGCCCGCACTTGTGCCCAGGCCTTAAGCCTAGCCCGCACTTGTGCCCAGGCGTTAAGCCTAGCCCGCACTTGTGCCCCCTGCCTTGATCCTAGCCAGCACTTGTGCCCAGGCCTTAAGCCTAGCCCGCACTTGTGCCCAGGCCTTAAGCCAAGCCCGCACTTGTGCCCCTGCCTTAAGCCTAGCCCGCACTTGTGCCCCTGCCTTAAGCCTAGCCCGCACTTGTGCCCAGGCCTTAAGCCTAGCCCGCACTTGTGCCAAGGCCTTAAGCCTAGCCCGCACTTGTGCCCAGGCCTTAAGCCTAGCCCGCACTTGTGCCCAGGCCTTAAGCCTAGCCCCCACTTGTGCCCTGGCCTTAAGCCTAGCCCGCACTTGTGCCCAGGCCTTAAGCCTAGCCCGCACTTGTCCTCAGGCCATAAGCCTAGCCCGCACTTGTGCCCCGGCCTTAAGCCTAGCCCGCACTTGTGCCCCGGCCTTAAGCCTAGCCCGCACTTGTGCCCCGGCCTTAAGCCTAGCCCGCACTTGTGCCCCGGCCTTAAGCCTAGCCCGCACTTGTGCCCAGGCCTTAAGCCTAGCCCGCACTTGTGCCCAGGCCTTAAGCCTAGCCCGCACTTGTGCCCCCTGCCTTGATCCTAGCCAGCACTTGTGCCCAGGCCTTAAGCCTAGCCCGCACTTGTGCCCAGGCCTTAAGCCTAGCCTGCACTTTTGAGCCCCTTGAATGCTTGTTTGTTTGTTTTTGTCTTCAGCTTCATGTTGGTTATGCACATAGGGCCAGCTTTACGCTCTTCGCTCTTGTCCCGTCTGAATGCGCATGCACGACTGTAATTGGGGAAGAAGGCATTACCCATTTACGGAGGACAGACAAGAAGTGCCTGGTCGCTTGGAGCATGGGGTTATGGAGAGGCTCCGCACTGTACAACAAAGGATCTAGTCCTAAGTGTCCAAGTACAGAGTAGAGGGGTGAAAGCTAGCTCTTCACCCCTATGGGTGCCTAACCCTTTATGCAAAGAGTGCAAAGAGTTAGCTGAATGCCTTAAGCCTAGCCAGCACTTGTGCCCCCTGCCTTGATCCTGGCCAGCACTGCACTTGTGCCCATGCCTTAAGCCTGGATGGCACTTGTGCCCATGCCTTAAGCCTAGCCGGCACTTGTGGCCCCTGCCTTGATCCTAGCCAGCACTGCACTTGTGCCCAGGCCTTAAGCCTAGCCTGCACTTGTGCCCCGGCCTTAAGCCTAGCCCGCACTTGTGCCCAGGCCTTAAGCCTAGCCCGCACTTGTGCCCAGGCCTTAAGCCTAGCCCGCACTTGTGCCCAGGCCTTAAGCCTAGCCCGCACTTGTGCCCAGGCCTTAAGCCTAGCCCGCACTTGTGCCCAGGCCTTAAGCCGAGCCCGCACTTGTGCCCCTGCCTTAAGCCGAGCCCGCACTTGTGCCCCTGCCTTAAGCCGAGCCCGCACTTGTGCCCCTGCCTTGATCCTAGCCAGCACTTGTGCCCAGGCCTTAAGCCTAGCCCGCACTTGTGCCCAGGCCTTAAGCCTAGCCCGCACTTGTGCCCCCTGCCTTGATCCTAGCCAGCACTGCACTTATGCCCAGGCCTTAAGCCTAGCCCGCACTTGTGCCCAGGCCTTAAGCCTAGCCCGCACTTGTGCCCAGGCCTTAAGCCTAGCCCGCACTTGTGCCCCTGCCTTAAGCCTAGCCCGCACTTGTGCCCCTGCCTTAAGCCTAGCCCGCACTTGTGCCCAGGCCTAAAGCCTAGCCCGCACTTGTGCCCAGGCCTTAAGCCTAGCCCGCACTTGTGCCCAGGCCTTAAGCCTAGCCCGCACTTGTGCCCAGGCCTTAAGCCTAGCCCGCACTTGTGCCCAGGCCTTAAGCCTAGCCCGCTCTTGTGCCCAGGCCTTAAGCCTAGCCCGCATTTGTGCCCAGGCCTTAAGCCTAGCCCGCACTTGTGCCCAGGCCTTAAGCCTAGCCCGCACTTGTGCCCAGGCCTTAAGCCTAGCCCGCACTTGTGCCCAGGCCTTAAGCCTAGCCCGCACTTGTGCCCAGGCCTTAAGCCTAGCCTGCACTTGTTCCCAGGCCTTAAGCCTAGCCTGCACTTGTGCCCAGGCCTTAAGCCTAGCCCGCACTTGTGCCCCCTGCCTTGATCCTAGCCAGCACTGCACTTGTGCCCAGGCCTTAAGCCTAGCCTGCACTTGTGCCCAGGCCTTAAGCCTAGCCCGCACTTGTGCCCAGGCCTTAAGCCTAGCCCGCACTTGTGCCCAGGCCTTAAGCCTAGCCCGCACTTGTGCCCAGGCCTTAAGCCTAGCCCGCACTTGTGCCCCCTGCCTTGATCCTAGCCAGCACTTGTGCCCAGGCCTTAAGCCTAGCCTGCACTTGTGCCCCGGCCTTAAGCCTAGCCCGCACATGTGCCCCGGCCTTAAGCCTAGCCCGCACTTGTGCCCCGGCCTTAAGCCTAACCCGCACTTGTGCCCAGGCCTTAAGCCTAGCCCGCACTTGTGCCCAGGCCTTAAGCCTAGCCCGCACTTGTGCCCCAGCTTTAAGCTTAGCCCGCACTTGTGCCCCGGCTTTAAGCCTAGCCCGCACTTGTGCCCCGGCTTTAAGCCTAGCCCGCACTTGTGCCCAGGCCTTAAGCCTAGCCCGCACTTGTGCCCCGGCCTTAAGCCGAGCCCGCACTTGTGCCCCGGCCTTAAGCCGAGCCCGCACTTGTGCCCCGGCCTTAAGCCGAGCCCGCACTTGTGCCCCGGCCTTAAGTCGAGCCCGCACTTGTGCCCCTGCCTTAAGCCGAGCCCGCACTTGTGCCCCTGCCTTAAGCCGAGCCCGCACTTGTGCCCCTGCCTTAAGCCTAGCCCGCACTTGTGCCCAGGCCTTAAGCCTAGCCCGCACTTGTGCCCAGGCCTTAAGCCTAGCCCGCACTTGTGCCCCTGCCTTAAGCCTAGCCCGCACTTGTGCCCCTGCCTTAAGCCTAGCCCGCACTTGTGCCCAGACCTAAAGCCTAGCCCGCACTTGTGCCCAGGCCTTAAGCCTAGCCCGCACTTGTGCCCAGGCCTTAAGCCTAGCCCGCACTTGTGCCCAGGCCTTAAGCCTAGCCCGCTCTTGTGCCCAGGCCTTAAGCCTAGCCCGCACTTGTGCCCAGGCCTTAAGCCTAGCCCGCACTTGTGCCCAGGCCTTAAGCCTAGCCCGCACTTGTGCCCCCTGCCTTGATCCTAGCCAGCACTTGTGCCCAGGCCTTAAGCCAAGCCCGCACTTGTGCCCCTGCCTTAAGCCTAGCCCGCACTTGTGCCCAGGCCTTAAGCCTAGCCCGCACTTGTGCCCAGGCCTTAAGCCTAGCCCGCACTTGTGCCCAGGCCTTAAGCCTAGCCCGCACTTGTGCCCAGGCCTTAAGCCTAGCCCGCACTTGTGCCCAGGCCTTAAGCCTAGCCCGCACTTGTGCCCAGGCCTTAAGCCTAGCCCGCACTTGTGCCCAGGCCTTAAGCCTAGCCCGCACTTGTGCCCAGGCCTTAAGCCTAGCCTGCACTTGTTCCCAGGCCTTAAGCCTAGCCTGCACTTGTGCCCAGGCCTTAAGCCTAGCCCGCACTTGTGCCACCTGCCTTGATCCTAGCCAGCACTGCACTTGTGCCCAGGCCTTAAGCCTAGCCTGCACTTGTGCCCAGGCCTTAAGCCTAGCCCGCACTTGTGCCCAGGCCTTAAGCCTAGCCCGCACTTGTGCCCAGGCCTTAAGCCTAGCCCGCACTTGTGCCCAGGCCTTAAGCCTAGCCCGCACTTGTGCCCCCTGCCTTGATCCTAGCCAGCACTTGTGCCCAGGCCTTAAGCCTAGCCCGCACTTGTGCCCAGGCCTTAAGCCTAGCCCGCACTTGTGCCCCCTGCCGTGATCCTAGCCAGCACTGCACTTATGCCCAGGCCTTAAGCCTAGCCCGCACTTGTGCCCAGGCCTTAAGCCTAGCCCGCACTTGTGCCCAGGCCTTAAGCCTAGCCCGCACTTGTGCCCAGGCCTTAAGCCTAGCCCGCACTTGTGCCCAGGCCTTAAGCCTAGCCCGCACTTGTGCCCCCTGCCTTGATCCTAGCCAGCACTTGTGCCCAGGCCTTAAGCCTAGCCCGCACTTGTGCCCAGGCCTTAAGCCTAGCCCGCACTTGTGCCCCCTGCCGTGATCCTAGCCAGCACTGCACTTATGCCCAGGACTTAAGCCTAGCCTGCACTTGTGCCCAGGCCTTAAGCCTAGCCCGCACTTGTGCCCAGGCCTTAAGCCTAGCCCGCACTTGTGCCCAGGCCTTAAGCCTAGCCCGCACTTGTGCCCAGGCCTTAAGCCTAGCCCGCACTTGTGCCCAGGCCTTAAGCCTAGCCCGCACTTGTGCCCCCTGCCTTGATCCTAGCCAGCACTTGTGCCCAGGCCTTAAGCCTAGCCCGCACTTGTGCCCAGGCCTTAAGCCAAGCCCGCACTTGTGCCCCTGCCTTAAGCCTAGCCCGCACTTGTGCCCCTGCCTTAAGCCTAGCCCGCACTTGTGCCCAGGCCTTAAGCCTAGCCCGCACTTGTGCCCAGGCCTTAAGCCTAGCCCGCACTTGTGCCCAGGCCTAAAGCCTAGCCCGCACTTGTGCCCAGGCCTTAAGCCTAGCCCGCACTTGTGCCCTGGCCTTAAGCCTAGCCCGCACTTGTGCCCTGGCCTTAAGCCTAGCCCGCACTTGTGCCCTGGCCTTAAGCCTAGCCCGCACTTGTGCCCAGGCCTTAAGCCTAGCCCGCACTTGTCCTCAGGCCATAAGCCTAGCCCGCACTTGTGCCCCGGCCTTAAGCCTAGCCCGCACTTGTGCCCCGGCCTTAAGCCTAGCCCGCACTTGTGCCCCGGCCTTAAGCCTAGCCCGCACTTGTGCCCCGGCCTTAAGCCTAGCCCGCACTTGTGCCCAGGCCTTAAGCCTAGCCCGCACTTGTGCCCAGGCCTTAAGCCTAGCCTGCACTTGTGCCCCCTGCCTTGATCCTAGCCAGCACTTGTGCCAAGGCCTTAAGCCTAGCCCGCACTTGTGCCCAGGCCTTAAGCCTAGCCTGCACTTTTGAGCCCCTTGAATGCTTGTTTGTTTTTGTCTTCAGCTTCATGTTGGTTATGCACATAGGGCCAGCTTTACGCTCTTCGCTCTTGTCCCGTCTGAATGCGCATGCACGACTGTAATTGGGGAAGAAGGCATTACCCATTTACGGAGGACAGACAAGAAGTGCCTGGTCGCTTGGAGCATGGGGTTATGGAGAGGCTCCGCACTGTACAACAAAGGATCTAGTCCTAAATGTCCAAGTACAGAGTAGAGGGGTGAAAGCTAGCTCTTCACCCCTATGAGTGCCTAACCCTTTATGCAAAGAGTGCAAAGAGTTAGCTGAATGCCTTAAGCCTAGCCAGCACTTGTGCCCCCTGCCTTGATCCTGGCCAGCACTGCACTTGTGCCCATGCCGTAAGCCTAGCCCGCACTTGTGCCCAGGCCTTAAGCCTGGCTGGCACTTGTGCCCATGCCTTAAGCCTAGCCGGCACTTGTGGCCCCTGCCTTGATCCTAGCCAGCACTGCACTTGTGCCCAGGCCTTAAGCCTAGCCTGCACTTGTGCCCCGGCCTTAAGCCTAGCCCGCACTTGTGCCCAGGCCTTAAACCTAGCCCGCACTTGTGTCCAGGCCTTAAGCTTAGCCCACACTTGTGCCCCGGCTTTAAGCTTAGCCCACACTTGTGCCCCGGCTTTAAGCTTAGCCCGCACTTGTGCCCAGGCCTTAAGCCTAGCCCGCACTTGTGCCCCGGCCTTAAGCCGAGCCCGCACTTGTGCCCCGGCCTTAAGCCGAGCCCGCACTTGTGCCCCGGCCTTAAGCCGAGCCCGCACTTGTGCCCCGGCCTTAAGCCGAGCCCGCACTTGTGCCCCGGCCTTAAGCCGAGCCCGCACTTGTGCCCCGGCCTCAAGCCGAGCCCGCACTTGTGCCCCTGCCTTAAGCCGAGCCCGCACTTGTGCCCCTGCCTTAAGCCGAGCCCGCACTTGTGCCCCTGCCTTAAGCCGAGCCCGCACTTGTGCCCCTGCCTTAAGCCGAGCCCGCACTTGTGCCCAGGCCTTAAGCCTAGCCCGCACTTGTGCCCAGGCCTTAAGTCTAGCCCGCACTTGTGCCCCGGCCTTAAGCCAAGCCCGCACTTGTGCCCCGGCCTTAAGCCGAGCCCGCACTTGTGCCCCGGCCTTAAGCCGAGCCCGCACTTGTGCCCCGGCCTTAAGCCTAGCCCGCACTTGTGCCCAGGCCTTAAGCCTAGCCCGCACTTGTCCTCAGGCCATAAGCCTAGCCCGCACTTGTGCCCCGGCCTTAAGCCTAGCCCGCACTTGTGCCCCGGCCTTAAGCCTAGCCTGCACTTGTGCCCCTGCCTTAAGCCGAGCCCGCACTTGTGCCCCTGCCTTAAGCTGAGCCCGCACTTGTGCCCCTGCCTTAAGCCTAGCCCGCACTTGTGCCCAGGCCTTAAGCCTAGCCCGCACTTGTGCCCAGGCCTTAAGCCTAGCCCGCACTTGTGCCCAGGCCTAAAGCCTAACCCGCACTTGTGCCCAGGCCTTAAGCCTAGCCCGCACTTGTGCCCAGGCCTTAAGCCTAGCCCGCACTTGTGCCCAGGCCTTAAGCCTAGCCCGCACTTGTGCCCCGGCCTTAAGCCTAGCCCGCACTTGTGCCCAGGCCTTAAGCCTAGCCCGCACTTGTGCCCAGGCCTTAAGCCTAGCCCGCACTTGTGCCCAGGCCTTAAGCCTAGCCCGCACTTGTGCCCAGGCGTTAAGCCTAGCCCGCACTTGTGCCCCCTGCCTTGATCCTAGCCAGCACTTGTGCCCAGGCCTTAAGCCTAGCCCGCACTTGTGCCCAGGCCTTAAGCCAAGCCCGCACTTGTGCCCCTGCCTTAAGCCTAGCCCGCACTTGTGCCCCTGCCTTAAGCCTAGCCCGCACTTGTGCCCAGGCCTTAAGCCTAGCCCGCACTTGTGCCCAGGCCTTAAGCCTAGCCCGCACTTGTGCCCAGGCCTTAAGCCTAGCCCGCACTTGTGCCCAGGCCTTAAGCCTAGCCCGCACTTGTGCCCTGGCCTTAAGCCTAGCCCGCACTTGTGCCCTGGCCTTAAGCCTAGCCCGCACTTGTGCCCAGGCCTTAAGCCTAGCCCGCACTTGTCCTCAGGCCATAAGCCTAGCCCGCACTTGTGCCCCGGCCTTAAGCCTAGCCCGCACTTGTGCCCCGGCCTTAAGCCTAGCCCGCACTTGTGCCCCAGCCTTAAGCCTAGCCCGCACTTGTGCCCCGGCCTTAAGCCTAGCCCGCACTTGTGCCCAGGCCTTAAGCCTAGCCCGCACTTGTGCCCAGGCCTTAAGCCTAGCCCGCACTTGTGCCCAGGCCTTAAGCCTAGCCCACACTTGTGCCCCCTGCCTTGATCCTAGCCAGCACTTGTGCCCAGGCCTTAAGCCTAGCCCGCACTTGTGCCCAGGCCTTAAGCCTAGCCTGCACTTTTGAGCCCCTTGAATGCTTGTTTGTTTGTTTTTGTCTTCAGCTTCATGTTGGTTATGCACATAGGGCCAGCTTTACGCTCTTCGCTCTTGTCCCGTCTGAATGCGCATGCACGACTGTAATTGGGGAAGAAGGCATTACCCATTTACGGAGGACAGACAAGAAGTGCCTGGTCGCTTGGAGCATGGGGTTATGGAGAGGCTCCGCACTGTACAACAAAGGATCTAGTCCTAAATGTCCAAGTTCAGAGTAGAGGGGTGAAAGCTAGCTCTTCACCCCTATGGGTGCCTAACCCTTTATGCAAAGAGTGCAAAGAGTTAGCTGAATGCCTTAAGCCTAGCCAGCACTTGTGCCCCCTGCCTTGATCCTGGCCAGCACTGCACTTGTGCCCATGCCTTAAGCCTGGATGGCACTTGTGCCCATGCCTTAAGCCTAGCCGGCACTTGTGGCCCCTGCCTTGATCCTAGCCAGCACTGCACTTGTGCCCAGGCCTTAAGCCTAGCCTGCACTTGTGCCCCGGCCTTAAGCCTAGCCCGCACTTGTGCCCAGGCCTTAAGCCTAGCCCGCACTTGTGCCCAGGCCTTAAGCCTAGCCCGCACTTGTGCCCAGGCCTTAAGCCTAGCCCGCACTTGTGCCCAGGCCTTAAGCCGAGCCCGCACTTGTGCCCCTGCCTTAAGCCGAGCCCGCACTTGTGCCCCTGCCTTAAGCCGAGCCCGCACTTGTGCCCCTGCCTTGATCCTAGCCAGCACTTGTGCCCAGGCCTTAAGCCTAGCCCGCACTTGTGCCCAGGCCTTAAGCCTAGCCCGCACTTGTGCCCCCTGCCTTGATCCTAGCCAGCACTGCACTTATGCCCAGGCCTTAAGCCTAGCCCGCACTTGTGCCCAGGCCTTAAGCCTAGCCCGCACTTGTGCCCAGGCCTTAAGCCTAGCCCACACTTGTGCCCAGGCCTTAAGCCTAGCCCGCACTTGTGCCCAGGCCTTAAGCCTAGCCCGCACTTGTGCCCAGGCCTTAAGCCTAGCCCGCACTTGTGCCCAGGCCTTAAGCCTAGCCCGCACTTGTGCCCAGGCCTTGATCCTAGCCAGCACTTGTGCCCAGGCCTTAAGCCTAGCCCGCACTTGTGCCCAGGCCTTAAGCCTAGCCCGCACTTGTGCCCCCTGCCTTGATCCTAGCCAGCACTTGTGCCCAGGCCTTAAGCCTAGCCCGCACTTGTGCCCCTGCCTTAAGCCTAGCCCGCACTTGTGCCCCTGCCTTAAGCCTAGCCCGCACTTGTGCCCCCTGCCTTGATCCTAGCCAGCACTTGTGCCCAGGCCTTAAGCCTAGCCCGCACTTGTGCCCAGGCCTTAAGCCTAGCCTGCACTTTTGAGCCCCTTGAATGCTTGTTTGTTTGTTTTTGTCTTCAGCTTCATGTTGGTTATGCACATAGGGCCAGCTTTACGCTCTTCGCTCTTGTCCCGTCTGAATGCGCATGCACGACTGTAATTGGGGAAGAAGGCATTACCCATTTACGGAGGACAGACAAGAAGTGCCTGGTCGCTTGGAGCATGGGGTTATGGAGAGGCTCCGCACTGTACAACAAAGGATCTAGTCCTAAATGTCCAAGTACAGAGTAGAGGGGTGAAAGCTAGCTCTTCACCCCTATGGGTGCCTAACCCTTTATGCAAAGAGTGCAAAGAGTTAGCTGAATGCCTTAAGCCTAGCCAGCACTTGTGCCCCCTGCCTTGATCCTGGCCAGCACTGCACTTGTGCCCATGCCTTAAGCCTGGCTGGCACTTGTGCCCATGCCTTAAGCCTAGCCGGCACTTGTGGCCCCTGCCTTGATCCTAGCCAGCACTGCACTTGTGCCCAGGCCTTAAGCCTAGCCTGCACTTGTGCCCCGGCCTTAAGCCTAGCCCGCACTTGTGTCCAGGCCTTAAGCCTAGCCCGCTCTTGTGCCCAGGCCTTAAGCCTAGCCCGCATTTGTGCCCAGGCCTTAAGCCTAGCCCGCACTTGTGCCCAGGCCTTAAGCCTAGCCCGCACTTGTGCCCCCTGCCTTGATCCTAGCCAGCACTTGTGCCCAGGCCTTAAGCCTAGCCCGCACTTGTGCCCAGGCCTTAAGCCAAGCCCGCACTTGTGCCCCTGCCTTAAGCCTAGCCCGCACTTGTGCCCCTGCCTTAAGCCTAGCCCGCACTTGTGCCCAGGCCTTAAGCCTAGCCCGCACATGTGTCCAGGCCTTAAGCCTAGCCCGCACTTGTGCCCAGGCCTTAAGCCTAGCCCGCACTTGTGCCCAGGCCTTAAGCCTAGCCCGCACTTGTGCCCAGGCCTTAAGCCTAGCCCGCACTTGTGCCCAGGCCTTAAGCCTAGCCCGCACTTGTGCCCAGGCCTTAAGCCTAGCCCGCACTTGTGCCCAGGCCTTAAGCCTAGCCCGCACTTGTGCCCAGGCCTTAAGCCTAGCCTGCACTTGTTCCCAGGCCTTAAGCCTAGCCTGCACTTGTGCCCAGGCCTTAAGCCTAGCCCGCACTTGTGCCCCCTGCCTTGATCCTAGCCAGCACTGCACTTGTGCCCAGGCCTTAAGCCTAGCCTGCACTTGTGCCCAGGCCTTAAGCCTAGCCCGCACTTGTGCCCAGGCCTTAAGCCTAGCCCGCACTTGTGCCCCGGCCTTAAGCCTAGCCCGCACTTGTGCCCCGGCCTTAAGCCTAGCCCGCACTTGTGCCCCGGCCTTAAGCCTAGCCCGCACTTGTGCCCATGCCTTAAGCCTAACCCGCACTTGTGCCCAGGCCTTAAGCCTAGCCCGCACTTGTGCCCCTGCCTTAAGCCTAGCCCACACTTGTGCCCAGGCCTTAAGCCTAGCCCGCACTTGTGCCCAGGCCTTAAGCCTAGCCCGCACTTGTGCCCAGGCCTAAAGCCTAGCCCGCACTTGTGCCCAGGCCTTAAGCCTAGCCCGCACTTGTGCCCTGGCCTTAAGCCTAGCCCGCACTTGTGCCCTGGCCTTAAGCCTAGCCCGCACTTGTGCCCTGGCCTTAAGCCTAGCCCGCACTTGTGCCCAGGCCTTAAGCCTAGCCCGCACTTGTCCTCAGGCCATAAGCCTAGCCCGCACTTGTGCCCCGGCCTTAAGCCTAGCCCGCACTTGTGCCCAGGCCTTAAGCCTAGCCCGCACTTGTGCCCAGGCCTTAAGCCTATCCCGCACTTGTGCCCAGGCCTTAAGCCTAGCCCGCACTTGTGCCCAGGCCTTAAGCCTAGCCCGCACTTGTGCCCCCTGCCTTGATCCTAGCCAGCACTTGTGCCAAGGCCTTAAGCCTAGCCCGCACTTGTGCCCCGGCCTTAAGCCTAGCCCGCACTTGTGCCCATGCCTTAAGCCTAACCCGCACTTGTGCCCAGGCCTTAAGCCTAGCCCGCACTTGTGCCCCGGCTTTAAGCTTAGCCCGCACTTGTGCCCCGGCTTTAAGCCTAGCCCGCACTTGTGCCCAGGCCTTAAGCCTAGCCTGCACTTTTGAGCCCCTTGAATGCTTGTTTGTTTGTTTTTGTCTTCAGCTTCATGTTGGTTATGCACATAGGGCCAGCTTTACGCTCTTCGCTCTTGTCCCGTCTGAATGCGCATGCACGACTGTAATTGGGGAAGAAGGCATTACCCATTTACGGAGGACAGACAAGAAGTGCCTGGTCGCTTGGAGCATGGGGTTATGGAGAGGCTCCGCACTGTACAACAAAGGATCTACTCCTAAATGTCCAAGTACAGAGTAGAGAGGTGAAAGCTAGCTCTTCACCCCTATGGGTGCCTAACCCTTTATGCAAAGAGTGCAAAGAGTTAGCTGAATGCCTTAAGCCTAGCCAGCACTTGTGCCCCCTGCCTTGATCCTGGCCAGCACTGCACTTGTGCCCATGCCGTAAGCCTAGCCCGCACTTGTGCCCAGGCCTTAAGCCTGGCTGGCACTTGTGCCCATGCCTTAAGCCTAGCCGGCACTTGTGGCCCCTGCCTTGATCCTAGCCAGCACTGCACTTGTGCCCAGGCCTTAAGCCTAGCCTGCACTTGTGCCCCGGCCTTAAGCCTAGCCCGCACTTGTGCCCCGGCCTTAAGCCTAGCCCGCACTTGTGCCCCGGCCTTAAGCCTAGCCCGCACTTGTGCCCAGGCCTTAAGCCTAGCCCGCACTTGTGCCCAGGCCTTAAGCCTAGCCCGCACTTGTGCCCAGGCCTTAAGCCTAGCCCGCACTTGTGCCCAGGCCTTAAGCCTAGCCCGCACTTGTGCCCCCTGCCTTGATCCTAGCCAGCACTTGTGCCCAGGCCTTAAGCCTAGCCTGCACTTGTGCCCCGGCCTTAAGCCTAGCCCGCACATGTGCCCCGGCCTTAAGCCTAGCCCGCACTTGTGCCCCGGCCTTAAGCCTAACCCGCACTTGTGCCCAGGCCTTAAGCCTAGCCCGCACTTGTGCCCAGGCCTTAAGCCTAGCCCGCACTTGTGCCCCAGCTTTAAGCTTAGCCCGCACTTGTGCCCCGGCTTTAAGCCTAGCCCGCACTTGTGCCCCGGCTTTAAGCCTAGCCCGCACTTGTGCCCAGGCCTTAAGCCTAGCCCGCACTTGTGCCCCGGCCTTAAGCCGAGCCCGCACTTGTGCCCCGGCCTTAAGCCGAGCCCGCACTTGTGCCCCGGCCTTAAGCCGAGTCCGCACTTGTGCCCCGGCCTTAAGTCGAGCCCGCACTTGTGCCCCTGCCTTAAGCCGAGCCCGCACTTGTGCCCCTGCCTTAAGCCGAGCCCGCACTTGTGCCCCTGCCTTAAGCCTAGCCCGCACTTGTGCCCAGGCCTTAAGCCTAGCCCGCACTTGTGCCCAGGCCTTAAGCCTAGCCCGCACTTGTGCCCCTGCCTTAAGCCTAGCCCGCACTTGTGCCCCTGCCTTAAGCCTAGCCCGCACTTGTGCCCAGACCTAAAGCCTAGCCCGCACTTGTGCCCAGGCCTTAAGCCTAGCCCGCACTTGTGCCCAGGCCTTAAGCCTAGCCCGCACTTGTGCCCAGGCCTTAAGCCTAGCCCGCTCTTGTGCCCAGGCCTTAAGCCTAGCCCGCACTTGTGCCCAGGCCTTAAGCCTAGCCCGCACTTGTGCCCAGGCCTTAAGCCTAGCCCGCACTTGTGCCCCCTGCCTTGATCCTAGCCAGCACTTGTGCCCAGGCCTTAAGCCAAGCCCGCACTTGTGCCCCTGCCTTAAGCCTAGCCCGCACTTGTGCCCAGGCCTTAAGCCTAGCCTGCACTTGTGCCCAGGCCTTAAGCCTAGCCCGCACTTGTGCCCAGGCCTTAAGCCTAGCCCGCACTTGTGCCCAGTCCTTAAGCCTAGCCCGCACTTGTGCCCAGGCCTTAAGCCTAGCCCGCACTTGTGCCCAGGCCTTAAGCCTAGCCCGCACTTGTGCCCAGGCCTTAAGCCTAGCCCGCACTTGTGCCCAGGCCTTAAGCCTAGCCTGCACTTGTTCCCAGGCCTTAAGCCTAGCCTGCACTTGTGCCCAGGCCTTAAGCCTAGCCCGCACTTGTGCCACCTGCCTTGATCCTAGCCAGCACTGCACTTGTGCCCAGGCCTTAAGCCTAGCCTGCACTTGTGCCCAGGCCTTAAGCCTAGCCCGCACTTGTGCCCAGGCCTTAAGCCTAGCCCGCACATTTGCCCAGGCCTTAAGCCTAGCCTGCACTTGTGCCCAGGCCTTAAGCCTAGCCCGCACTTGTGCCCCCTGCCTTGATCCTAGCCAGCACTTGTGCCCAGGCCTTAAGCCTAGCCCGCACTTGTGCCCAGGCCTTAAGCCTAGCCCGCACTTGTGCCCCCTGCCGTGATCCTAGCCAGCACTGCACTTATGCCCAGGCCTTAAGCCTAGCCTGTACTTGTGCCCAGGCCTTAAGCCTAGCCCGCACTTGTGCCCAGGCCTTAAGCCTAGCCCGCACTTGTGCCCAGGCCTTAAGCCTAGCCCGCACTTGTGCCCAGGCCTTAAGCCTAGCCCGCACTTGTGCCCCCTGCCTTGATCCTAGCCAGCACTTGTGCCCAGGCCTTAAGCCTAGCCCGCACTTGTGCCCAGGCCTTAAGCCTAGCCCGCACTTGTGCCCCCTGCCGTGATCCTAGCCAGCACTGCACTTATGCCCAGGACTTAAGCCTAGCCTGCACTTGTGCCCAGGCCTTAAGCCTAGCCCGCACTTGTGCCCAGGCCTTAAGCCTAGCCCGCACTTGTGCCCAGGCCTTAAGCCTAGCCCGCACTTGTGCCCAGGCCTTAAGCCTAGCCCGCACTTGTGCCCAGGCCTTAAGCCTAGCCCGCACTTGTGCCCCCTGCCTTGATCCTAGCCAGCACTTGTGCCCAGGCCTTAAGCCTAGCCCGCACTTGTGCCCAGGCCTTAAGCCAAGCCCGCACTTGTGCCCCTGCCTTAAGCCTAGCCCGCACTTGTGCCCCTGCCTTAAGCCTAGCCCGCACTTGTGCCCAGGCCTTAAGCCTAGCCCGCACTTGTGCCCAGGCCTTAAGCCTAGCCCGCACTTGTGCCCAGGCCTAAAGCCTAGCCCGCACTTGTGCCCAGGCCTTAAGCCTAGCCCGCACTTGTGCCCTGGCCTTAAGCCTAGCCCGCACTTGTGCCCTGGCCTTAAGCCTAGCCCGCACTTGTGCCCTGGCCTTAAGCCTAGCCCGCACTTGTGCCCAGGCCTTAAGCCTAGCCCGCACTTGTCCTCAGGCCATAAGCCTAGCCCGCATTTGTGCCCCGGCCTTAAGCCTAGCCCGCACTTGTGCCCCGGCCTTAAGCCTAGCCCGCACTTGTGCCCCGGCCTTAAGCCTAGCCCGCACTTGTGCCCCGGCCTTAAGCCTAGCCCGCACTTGTGCCCAGGCCTTAAGCCTAGCCCGCACTTGTGCCCAGGCCTTAAGCCTAGCCCGCACTTGTGCCCAGGCCTTAAGCCTAGCCCGCACTTGTGCCCAGGCCTAAAGCCTAACCCGCACTTGTGCCCAGGCCTTAAGCCTAGCCCGCACTTGTGCCCAGGCCTTAAGCCTAGCCCGCACTTGTGCCCAGGCCTTAAGCCTAGCCCGCACTTGTGCCCCGGCCTTAAGCCTAGCCCGCACTTGTGCCCAGGCCTTAAGCCTAGCCCGCACTTGTGCCCAGGCGTTAAGCCTAGCCCGCACTTGTGCCCCCTGCCTTGATCCTAGCCAGCACTTGTGCCCAGGCCTTAAGCCTAGCCCGCACTTGTGCCCAGGCCTTAAGCCAAGCCCGCACTTGTGCCCCTGCCTTAAGCCTAGCCCGCACTTGTGCCCCTGCCTTAAGCCTAGCCCGCACTTGTGCCCAGGCCTTAAGCCTAGCCCGCACTTGTGCCCAGGCCTTAAGCCTAGCCCGCACTTGTGCCCAGGCCTTAAGCCTAGCCCGCACTTGTGCCCAGGCCTTAAGCCTAGCCCGCACTTGTGCCCTGGCCTTAAGCCTAGCCCGCACTTGTGCCCAGGCCTTAAGCCTAGCCCGCACTTGTCCTCAGGCCATAAGCCTAGCCCGCACTTGTGCCCCGGCCTTAAGCCTAGCCCGCACTTGTGCCCCGGCCTTAAGCCTAGCCCGCACTTGTGCCCCGGCCTTAAGCCTAGCCCGCACTTGTGCCCCGGCCTTAAGCCTAGCCCGCACTTGTGCCCAGGCCTTAAGCCTAGCCCGCACTTGTGCCCAGGCCTTAAGCCTAGCCCGCACTTGTGCCCCCTGCCTTGATCCTAGCCAGCACTTGTGCCCAGGCCTTAAGCCTAGCCCGCACTTGTGCCCAGGCCTTAAGCCTAGCCTGCACTTTTGAGCCCCTTGAATGCTTGTTTGTTTGTTTTTGTCTTCAGCTTCATGTTGGTTATGCACATAGGGCCAGCTTTACGCTCTTCGCTCTTGTCCCGTCTGAATGCGCATGCACGACTGTAATTGGGGAAGAAGGCATTACCCATTTACGGAGGACAGACAAGAAGTGCCTGGTCGCTTGGAGCATGGGGTTATGGAGAGGCTCCGCACTGTACAACAAAGGATCTAGTCCTAAGTGTCCAAGTACAGAGTAGAGGGGTGAAAGCTAGCTCTTCACCCCTATGGGTGCCTAACCCTTTATGCAAAGAGTGCAAAGAGTTAGCTGAATGCCTTAAGCCTAGCCAGCACTTGTGCCCCCTGCCTTGATCCTGGCCAGCACTGCACTTGTGCCCATGCCTTAAGCCTGGATGGCACTTGTGCCCATGCCTTAAGCCTAGCCGGCACTTGTGGCCCCTGCCTTGATCCTAGCCAGCACTGCACTTGTGCCCAGGCCTTAAGCCTAGCCTGCACTTGTGCCCCGGCCTTAAGCCTAGCCCGCACTTGTGCCCAGGCCTTAAGCCTAGCCCGCACTTGTGCCCAGGCCTTAAGCCTAGCCCGCACTTGTGCCCAGGCCTTAAGCCTAGCCCGCACTTGTGCCCAGGCCTTAAGCCTAGCCCGCACTTGTGCCCAGGCCTTAAGCCGAGCCCGCACTTGTGCCCCTGCCTTAAGCCGAGCCCGCACTTGTGCCCCTGCCTTAAGCCGAGCCCGCACTTGTGCCCCTGCCTTGATCCTAGCCAGCACTTGTGCCCAGGCCTTAAGCCTAGCCCGCACTTGTGCCCAGGCCTTAAGCCTAGCCCGCACTTGTGCCCCCTGCCTTGATCCTAGCCAGCACTGCACTTATGCCCAGGCCTTAAGCCTAGCCCGCACTTGTGCCCAGGCCTTAAGCCTAGCCCGCACTTGTGCCCAGGCCTTAAGCCTAGCCCGCACTTGTGCCCCTGCCTTAAGCCTAGCCCGCACTTGTGCCCCTGCCTTAAGCCTAGCCCGCACTTGTGCCCAGGCCTAAAGCCTAGCCCGCACTTGTGCCCAGGCCTTAAGCCTAGCCCGCACTTGTGCCCAGGCCTTAAGCCTAGCCCGCACTTGTGCCCAGGCCTTAAGCCTAGCCCGCACTTGTGCCCAGGCCTTAAGCCTAGCCCGCTCTTGTGCCCAGGCCTTAAGCCTAGCCCGCATTTGTGCCCAGGCCTTAAGCCTAGCCCGCACTTGTGCCCAGGCCTTAAGCCTAGCCCGCACTTGTGCCCAGGCCTTAAGCCTAGCCCGCACTTGTGCCCAGGCCTTAAGCCTAGCCCGCACTTGTGCCCAGGCCTTAAGCCTAGCCTGCACTTGTTCCCAGGCCTTAAGCCTAGCCTGCACTTGTGCCCAGGCCTTAAGCCTAGCCCGCACTTGTGCCCCCTGCCTTGATCCTAGCCAGCACTGCACTTGTGCCCAGGCCTTAAGCCTAGCCTGCACTTGTGCCCAGGCCTTAAGCCTAGCCCGCACTTGTGCCCAGGCCTTAAGCCTAGCCCGCACTTGTGCCCAGGCCTTAAGCCTAGCCCGCACTTGTGCCCAGGCCTTAAGCCTAGCCCGCACTTGTGCCCCCTGCGTTGATCCTAGCCAGCACTTGTGCCCAGGCCTTAAGCCTAGCCTGCACTTGTGCCCCGGCCTTAAGCCTAGCCCGCACATGTGCCCCGGCCTTAAGCCTAGCCCGCACTTGTGCCCCGGCCTTAAGCCTAACCCGCACTTGTGCCCAGGCCTTAAGCCTAGCCCGCACTTGTGCCCAGGCCTTAAGCCTAGCCCGCACTTGTGCCCCAGCTTTAAGCTTAGCCCGCACTTGTGCCCCGGCTTTAAGCCTAGCCCGCACTTGTGCCCCGGCTTTAAGCCTAGCCCGCACTTGTGCCCAGGCCTTAAGCCTAGCCCGCACTTGTGCCCCGGCCTTAAGCCGAGCCCGCACTTGTGCCCCGGCCTTAAGCCGAGCCCGCACTTGTGCCCCGGCCTTAAGCCGAGCCCGCACTTGTGCCCCGGCCTTAAGTCGAGCCCGCACTTGTGCCCCTGCCTTAAGCCGAGCCCGCACTTGTGCCCCTGCCTTAAGCCGAGCCCGCACTTGTGCCCCTGCCTTAAGCCTAGCCCGCACTTGTGCCCAGGCCTTAAGCCTAGCCCGCACTTGTGCCCAGGCCTTAAGCCTAGCCCGCACTTGTGCCCCTGCCTTAAACCTAGCCCGCACTTGTGCCCCTGCCTTAAGCCTAGCCCGCACTTGTGCCCAGACCTAAAGCCTAGCCCGCACTTGTGCCCAGGCCTTAAGCCTAGCCCGCACTTGTGCCCAGGCCTTAAGCCTAGCCCGCACTTGTGCCCAGGCCTTAAGCCTAGCCCGCTCTTGTGCCCAGGCCTTAAGCCTAGCCCGCACTTGTGCCCAGGCCTTAAGCCTAGCCCGCACTTGTGCCCAGGCCTTAAGCCTAGCCCGCACTTGTGCCCCCTGCCTTGATCCTAGCCAGCACTTGTGCCCAGGCCTTAAGCCAAGCCCGCACTTGTGCCCCTGCCTTAAGCCTAGCCCGCACTTGTGCCCAGGCCTTAAGCCTAGCCCGCACTTGTGCCCAGGCCTTAAGCCTAGCCCGCACTTGTGCCCAGGCCTTAAGCCTAGCCCGCACTTGTGCCCAGGCCTTAAGCCTAGCCCGCACTTGTGCCCAGGCCTTAAGCCTAGCCCGCACTTGTGCCCAGGCCTTAAGCCTAGCCCGCACTTGTGCCCAGGCCTTAAGCCTAGCCCGCACTTGTGCCCAGGCCTTAAGCCTAGCCTGCACTTGTTCCCAGGCCTTAAGCCTAGCCTGCACTTGTGCCCAGGCCTTAAGCCTAGCCCGCACTTGTGCCACCTGCCTTGATCCTAGCCAGCACTGCACTTGTGCCCAGGCCTTAAGCCTAGCCTGCACTTGTGCCCAGGCCTTAAGCCTAGCCCGCACTTGTGCCCAGGCCTTAAGCCTAGCCCGCACTTGTGCCCAGGCCTTAAGCCTAGCCCGCACTTGTGCCCAGGCCTTAAGCCTAGCCCGCACTTGTGCCCCCTGCCTTGATCCTAGCCAGCACTTGTGCCCAGGCCTTAAGCCTAGCCCGCACTTGTGCCCAGGCCTTAAGCCTAGCCCGCACTTGTGCCCCCTGCCGTGATCCTAGCCAGCACTGCACTTATGCCCAGGCCTTAAGCCTAGCCTGCACTTGTGCCCAGGCCTTAAGCCTAGCCCGCACTTGTGCCCAGGCCTTAAGCCTAGCCCGCACTTGTGCCCAGGCCTTAAGCCTAGCCCGCACTTGTGCCCAGGCCTTAAGCCTAGCCCGCACTTGTGCCCCCTGCCTTGATCCTAGCCAGCACTTGTGCCCAGGCCTTAAGCCTAGCCCGCACTTGTGCCCAGGCCTTAAGCCTAGCCCGCACTTGTGCCCCCTGCCGTGATCCTAGCCAGCACTGCACTTATGCCCAGGACTTAAGCCTAGCCTGCACTTGTGCCCAGGCCTTAAGCCTAGCCCGCACTTGTGCCCAGGCCTTAAGCCTAGCCCGCACTTGTGCCCAGGCCTTAAGCCTAGCCCGCACTTGTGCCCAGGCCTTAAGCCTAGCCCGCACTTGTGCCCAGGCCTTAAGCCTAGCCCGCACTTGTGCCCCCTGCCTTGATCCTAGCCAGCACTTGTGCCCAGGCCTTAAGCCTAGCCCGCACTTGTGCCCAGGCCTTAAGCCAAGCCCGCACTTGTGCCCCTGCCTTAAGCCTAGCCCGCACTTGTGCCCCTGCCTTAAGCCTAGCCCGCACTTGTGCCCAGGCCTTAAGCCTAGCCCGCACTTGTGCCCAGGCCTTAAGCCTAGCCCGCACTTGTGCCCAGGCCTAAAGCCTAGCCCGCACTTGTGCCCAGGCCTTAAGCCTAGCCCGCACTTGTGCCCTGGCCTTAAGCCTAGCCCGCACTTGTGCCCTGGCCTTAAGCCTAGCCCGCACTTGTGCCCTGGCCTTAAGCCTAGCCCGCACTTGTGCCCAGGCCTTAAGCCTAGCCCGCACTTGTCCTCAGGCCATAAGCCTAGCCCGCACTTGTGCCCCGGCCTTAAGCCTAGCCCGCACTTGTGCCCCGGCCTTAAGCCTAGCCCGCACTTGTGCCCCGGCCTTAAGCCTAGCCCGCACTTGTGCCCCGGCCTTAAGCCTAGCCCGCACTTGTGCCCAGGCCTTAAGCCTAGCCCGCACTTGTGCCCAGGCCTTAAGCCTAGCCTGCACTTGTGCCCCCTGCCTTGATCCTAGCCAGCACTTGTGCCAAGGCCTTAAGCCTAGCCCGCACTTGTGCCCAGGCCTTAAGCCTAGCCTGCACTTTTGAGCCCCTTGAATGCTTGTTTGTTTTTGTCTTCAGCTTCATGTTGGTTATGCACATAGGGCCAGCTTTACGCTCTTCGCTCTTGTCCCGTCTGAATGCGCATGCACGACTGTAATTGGGGAAGAAGGCATTACCCATTTACGGAGGACAGACAAGAAGTGCCTGGTCGCTTGGAGCATGGGGTTATGGAGAGGCTCCGCACTGTACAACAAAGGATCTAGTCCTAAATGTCCAAGTACAGAGTAGAGGGGTGAAAGCTAGCTCTTCACCCCTATGAGTGCCTAACCCTTTATGCAAAGAGTGCAAAGAGTTAGCTGAATGCCTTAAGCCTAGCCAGCACTTGTGCCCCCTGCCTTGATCCTGGCCAGCACTGCACTTGTGCCCATGCCGTAAGCCTAGCCCGCACTTGTGCCCAGGCCTTAAGCCTGGCTGGCACTTGTGCCCATGCCTTAAGCCTAGCCGGCACTTGTGGCCCCTGCCTTGATCCTAGCCAGCACTGCACTTGTGCCCAGGCCTTAAGCCTAGCCTGCACTTGTGCCCCGGCCTTAAGCCTAGCCCGCACTTGTGCCCAGGCCTTAAACCTAGCCCACACTTGTGCCCCGGCTTTAAGCTTAGCCCACACTTGTGCCCCGGCTTTAAGCTTAGCCCGCACTTGTGCCCCGGCTTTAAGCTTAGCCCGCACTTGTGCCCAGGCCTTAAGCCTAGCCCGCACTTGTGCCCCGGCCTTAAGCCGAGCCCGCACTTGTGCCCCGGCCTTAAGCCGAGCCCGCACTTGTGCCCCGGCCTTAAGCCGAGCCCGCACTTGTGCCCCGGCCTTAAGCCGAGCCCGCACTTGTGCCCCGGCCTTAAGCCGAGCCCGCACTTGTGCCCCGGCCTCAAGCCGAGCCCGCACTTGTGCCCCTGCCTTAAGCCGAGCCCGCACTTGTGCCCCTGCCTTAAGCCGAGCCCGCACTTGTGCCCCTGCCTTAAGCCGAGCCCGCACTTGTGCCCCTGCCTTAAGCCGAGCCCGCACTTGTGCCCAGGCCTTAAGCCTAGCCCGCACTTGTGCCCAGGCCTTAAGTCTAGCCCGCACTTGTGCCCCGGCCTTAAGCCAAGCCCGCACTTGTGCCCCGGCCTTAAGCCGAGCCCGCACTTGTGCCCCGGCCTTAAGCCGAGCCCGCACTTGTGCCCCGGCCTTAAGCCTAGCCCGCACTTGTGCCCAGGCCTTAAGCCTAGCCCGCACTTGTCCTCAGGCCATAAGCCTAGCCCGCACTTGTGCCCCGGCCTTAAGCCTAGCCCGCACTTGTGCCCCGGCCTTAAGCCTAGCCTGCACTTGTGCCCCTGCCTTAAGCCGAGCCCGCACTTGTGCCCCTGCCTTAAGCTGAGCCCGCACTTGTGCCCCTGCCTTAAGCCTAGCCCGCACTTGTGCCCAGGCCTTAAGCCTAGCCCGCACTTGTGCCCAGGCCTTAAGCCTAGCCCGCACTTGTGCCCAGGCCTAAAGCCTAACCCGCACTTGTGCCCAGGCCTTAAGCCTAGCCCGCACTTGTGCCCAGGCCTTAAGCCTAGCCCGCACTTGTGCCCAGGCCTTAAGCCTAGCCCGCACTTGTGCCCCGGCCTTAAGCCTAGCCCGCACTTGTGCCCAGGCCTTAAGCCTAGCCCGCACTTGTGCCCAGGCCTTAAGCCTAGCCCGCACTTGTGCCCAGGCCTTAAGCCTAGCCCGCACTTGTGCCCAGGCGTTAAGCCTAGCCCGCACTTGTGCCCCCTGCCTTGATCCTAGCCAGCACTTGTGCCCAGGCCTTAAGCCTAGCCCGCACTTGTGCCCAGGCCTTAAGCCAAGCCCGCACTTGTGCCCCTGCCTTAAGCCTAGCCCGCACTTGTGCCCCTGCCTTAAGCCTAGCCCGCACTTGTGCCCAGGCCTTAAGCCTAGCCCGCACTTGTGCCCAGGCCTTAAGCCTAGCCCGCACTTGTGCCCAGGCCTTAAGCCTAGCCCGCACTTGTGCCCAGGCCTTAAGCCTAGCCCGCACTTGTGCCCTGGCCTTAAGCCTAGCCCGCACTTGTGCCCTGGCCTTAAGCCTAGCCCGCACTTGTGCCCAGGCCTTAAGCCTAGCCCGCACTTGTCCTCAGGCCATAAGCCTAGCCCGCACTTGTGCCCCGGCCTTAAGCCTAGCCCGCACTTGTGCCCCGGCCTTAAGCCTAGCCCGCACTTGTGCCCCAGCCTTAAGCCTAGCCCGCACTTGTGCCCCGGCCTTAAGCCTAGCCCGCACTTGTGCCCAGGCCTTAAGCCTAGCCCGCACTTGTGCCCAGGCCTTAAGCCTAGCCCACACTTGTGCCCCCTGCCTTGATCCTAGCCAGCACTTGTGCCCAGGCCTTAAGCCTAGCCCGCACTTGTGCCCAGGCCTTAAGCCTAGCCTGCACTTTTGAGCCCCTTGAATGCTTGTTTGTTTGTTTTTGTCTTCAGCTTCATGTTGGTTATGCACATAGGGCCAGCTTTACGCTCTTCGCTCTTGTCCCGTCTGAATGCGCATGCACGACTGTAATTGGGGAAGAAGGCATTACCCATTTACGGAGGACAGACAAGAAGTGCCTGGTCGCTTGGAGCATGGGGTTATGGAGAGGCTCCGCACTGTACAACAAAGGATCTAGTCCTAAATGTCCAAGTTCAGAGTAGAGGGGTGAAAGCTAGCTCTTCACCCCTATGGGTGCCTAACCCTTTATGCAAAGAGTGCAAAGAGTTAGCTGAATGCCTTAAGCCTAGCCAGCACTTGTGCCCCCTGCCTTGATCCTGGCCAGCACTGCACTTGTGCCCATGCCTTAAGCCTGGATGGCACTTGTGCCCATGCCTTAAGCCTAGCCGGCACTTGTGGCCCCTGCCTTGATCCTAGCCAGCACTGCACTTGTGCCCAGGCCTTAAGCCTAGCCTGCACTTGTGCCCCGGCCTTAAGCCTAGCCCGCACTTGTGCCCAGGCCTTAAGCCTAGCCCGCACTTGTGCCCAGGCCTTAAGCCTAGCCCGCACTTGTGCCCAGGCCTTAAGCCTAGCCCGCACTTGTGCCCAGGCCTTAAGCCGAGCCCGCACTTGTGCCCCTGCCTTAAGCCGAGCCCGCACTTGTGCCCCTGCCTTAAGCCGAGCCCGCACTTGTGCCCCTGCCTTGATCCTAGCCAGCACTTGTGCCCAGGCCTTAAGCCTAGCCCGCACTTGTGCCCAGGCCTTAAGCCTAGCCCGCACTTGTGCCCCCTGCCTTGATCCTAGCCAGCACTGCACTTATGCCCAGGCCTTAAGCCTAGCCCGCACTTGTGCCCAGGCCTTAAGCCTAGCCCGCACTTGTGCCCAGGCCTTAAGCCTAGCCCACACTTGTGCCCAGGCCTTAAGCCTAGCCCGCACTTGTGCCCAGGCCTTAAGCCTAGCCCGCACTTGTGCCCAGGCCTTAAGCCTAGCCCGCACTTGTGCCCAGGCCTTAAGCCTAGCCCGCACTTGTGCCCAGGCCTTGATCCTAGCCAGCACTTGTGCCCAGGCCTTAAGCCTAGCCCGCACTTGTGCCCAGGCCTTAAGCCTAGCCCGCACTTGTGCCCCCTGCCTTGATCCTAGCCAGCACTTGTGCCCAGGCCTTAAGCCTAGCCCGCACTTGTGCCCCTGCCTTAAGCCTAGCCCGCACTTGTGCCCCTGCCTTAAGCCTAGCCCGCACTTGTGCCCCCTGCCTTGATCCTAGCCAGCACTTGTGCCCAGGCCTTAAGCCTAGCCCGCACTTGTGCCCAGGCCTTAAGCCTAGCCTGCACTTTTGAGCCCCTTGAATGCTTGTTTGTTTGTTTTTGTCTTCAGCTTCATGTTGGTTATGCACATAGGGCCAGCTTTACGCTCTTCGCTCTTGTCCCGTCTGAATGCGCATGCACGACTGTAATTGGGGAAGAAGGCATTACCCATTTACGGAGGACAGACAAGAAGTGCCTGGTCGCTTGGAGCATGGGGTTATGGAGAGGCTCCGCACTGTACAACAAAGGATCTAGTCCTAAATGTCCAAGTACAGAGTAGAGGGGTGAAAGCTAGCTCTTCACCCCTATGGGTGCCTAACCCTTTATGCAAAGAGTGCAAAGAGTTAGCTGAATGCCTTAAGCCTAGCCAGCACTTGTGCCCCCTGCCTTGATCCTGGCCAGCACTGCACTTGTGCCCATGCCTTAAGCCTGGCTGGCACTTGTGCCCATGCCTTAAGCCTAGCCGGCACTTGTGGCCCCTGCCTTGATCCTAGCCAGCACTGCACTTGTGCCCAGGCCTTAAGCCTAGCCTGCACTTGTGCCCCGGCCTTAAGCCTAGCCCGCACTTGTGTCCAGGCCTTAAGCCTAGCCCGCTCTTGTGCCCAGGCCTTAAGCCTAGCCCGCATTTGTGCCCAGGCCTTAAGCCTAGCCCGCACTTGTGCCCAGGCCTTAAGCCTAGCCCGCACTTGTGCCCCCTGCCTTGATCCTAGCCAGCACTTGTGCCCAGGCCTTAAGCCTAGCCCGCACTTGTGCCCAGGCCTTAAGCCAAGCCCGCACTTGTGCCCCTGCCTTAAGCCTAGCCCGCACTTGTGCCCCTGCCTTAAGCCTAGCCCGCACTTGTGCCCAGGCCTTAAGCCTAGCCCGCACATGTGTCCAGGCCTTAAGCCTAGCCCGCACTTGTGCCCAGGCCTTAAGCCTAGCCCGCACTTGTGCCCAGGCCTTAAGCCTAGCCCGCACTTGTGCCCAGGCCTTAAGCCTAGCCCGCACTTGTGCCCAGGCCTTAAGCCTAGCCCGCACTTGTGCCCAGGCCTTAAGCCTAGCCCGCACTTGTGCCCAGGCCTTAAGCCTAGCCTGCACTTGTTCCCAGGCCTTAAGCCTAGCCTGCACTTGTGCCCAGGCCTTAAGCCTAGCCCGCACTTGTGCCCCCTGCCTTGATCCTAGCCAGCACTGCACTTGTGCCCAGGCCTTAAGCCTAGCCTGCACTTGTGCCCAGGCCTTAAGCCTAGCCCGCACTTGTGCCCAGGCCTTAAGCCTAGCCCGCACTTGTGCCCCGGCCTTAAGCCTAGCCCGCACTTGTGCCCCGGCCTTAAGCCTAGCCCGCACTTGTGCCCCGGCCTTAAGCCTAGCCCGCACTTGTGCCCATGCCTTAAGCCTAACCCGCACTTGTGCCCAGGCCTTAAGCCTAGCCCGCACTTGTGCCCCTGCCTTAAGCCTAGCCCACACTTGTGCCCAGGCCTTAAGCCTAGCCCGCACTTGTGCCCAGGCCTTAAGCCTAGCCCGCACTTGTGCCCAGGCCTAAAGCCTAGCCCGCACTTGTGCCCAGGCCTTAAGCCTAGCCCGCACTTGTGCCCTGGCCTTAAGCCTAGCCCGCACTTGTGCCCTGGCCTTAAGCCTAGCCCGCACTTGTGCCCTGGCCTTAAGCCTAGCCCGCACTTGTGCCCAGGCCTTAAGCCTAGCCCGCACTTGTCCTCAGGCCATAAGCCTAGCCCGCACTTGTGCCCCGGCCTTAAGCCTAGCCCGCACTTGTGCCCAGGCCTTAAGCCTAGCCCGCACTTGTGCCCAGGCCTTAAGCCTATCCCGCACTTGTGCCCAGGCCTTAAGCCTAGCCCGCACTTGTGCCCAGGCCTTAAGCCTAGCCCGCACTTGTGCCCCCTGCCTTGATCCTAGCCAGCACTTGTGCCAAGGCCTTAAGCCGAGCCCGCACTTGTGCCCCTGCCTTAAGCCGAGCCCGCACTTGTGCCCCTGCCTTAAGCCTAGCCCGCACTTGTGCCCCGGCCTTAAGCCTAGCCCGCACTTGTGCCCATGCCTTAAGCCTAACCCGCACTTGTGCCCAGGCCTTAAGCCTAGCCCGCACTTGTGCCCCGGCTTTAAGCTTAGCCCGCACTTGTGCCCCGGCTTTAAGCCTAGCCCGCACTTGTGCCCAGGCCTTAAGCCTAGCCTGCACTTTTGAGCCCCTTGAATGCTTGTTTGTTTGTTTTTGTCTTCAGCTTCATGTTGGTTATGCACATAGGGCCAGCTTTACGCTCTTCGCTCTTGTCCCGTCTGAATGCGCATGCACGACTGTAATTGGGGAAGAAGGCATTACCCATTTACGGAGGACAGACAAGAAGTGCCTGGTCGCTTGGAGCATGGGGTTATGGAGAGGCTCCGCACTGTACAACAAAGGATCTACTCCTAAATGTCCAAGTACAGAGTAGAGAGGTGAAAGCTAGCTCTTCACCCCTATGGGTGCCTAACCCTTTATGCAAAGAGTGCAAAGAGTTAGCTGAATGCCTTAAGCCTAGCCAGCACTTGTGCCCCCTGCCTTGATCCTGGCCAGCACTGCACTTGTGCCCATGCCGTAAGCCTAGCCCGCACTTGTGCCCAGGCCTTAAGCCTGGCTGGCACTTGTGCCCATGCCTTAAGCCTAGCCGGCACTTGTGGCCCCTGCCTTGATCCTAGCCAGCACTGCACTTGTGCCCAGGCCTTAAGCCTAGCCTGCACTTGTGCCCCGGCCTTAAGCCTAGCCCGCACTTGTGCCCCGGCCTTAAGCCTAGCCCGCACTTGTGCCCCGGCCTTAAGCCTAACCCGCACTTGTGCCCAGGCCTTAAGCCTAGCCCGCACTTGTGTCCAGGCCTTAAGCTTAGCCCACACTTGTGCCCCGGCTTTAAGCTTAGCCCACACTTGTGCCCCGGCTTTAAGCTTAGCCCGCACTTGTGCCCAGGCCTTAAGCCTAGCCCGCACTTGTGCCCCGGCCTTAAGCCGAGCCCGCACTTGTGCCCCGGCCTTAAGCCGAGCCCGCACTTGTGCCCCGGCCTCAAGCCGAGCCCGCACTTGTGCCCCTGCCTTAAGCCGAGCCCGCACTTGTGCCCCTGCCTTAAGCCGAGCCCGCACTTGTGCCCCTGCCTTAAGCCGAGCCCGCACTTGTGCCCCTGCCTTAAGCCTAGCCCGCACTTGTGCCCAGGCCTTAAGCCTAGCCCGCACTTGTGCCCCGGCCTTAAGCCAAGCCCGCACTTGTGCCCCGGCCTTAAGCCGAGCCCGCACTTGTGCCCCGGCCTTAAGCCGAGCCCGCACTTGTGCCCCGGCCTTAAGCCTAGCCCGCACTTGTGCCCAGGCCTTAAGCCTAGCCCGCACTTGTCCTCAGGCCATAAGCCTAGCCCGCACTTGTGCCCCGGCCTTAAGCCTAGCCCGCACTTGTGCCCCGGCCTTAAGCCTAGCCCGCACTTGTGCCCCTGCCTTAAGCCGAGCCCGCACTTGTGCCCCTGCCTTAAGCCGAGCCCGCACTTGTGCCCCTGCCTTAAGCCTAGCCCGCACTTGTGCCCAGGCCTTAAGCCTAGCCCGCACTTGTGCCCAGGCCTTAAGCCTAGCCCGCACTTGTGCCCAGGCCTTAAGCCTAGCCCGCACTTGTGCCCAGGCCTTAAGCCTAGCCCGTACTTGTGCCCAGGCCTAAAGCCTAACCCGCACTTGTGCCCAGGCCTTAAGCCTAGCCCGCACTTGTGCCCAGGCCTTAAGCCTAGCCCGCACTTGTGCCCAGGCCTTAAGCCTAGCCCGCACTTGTGCCCCGGCCTTAAGCCTAGCCCGCACTTGTGCCCAGGCCTTAAGCCTAGCCCGCACTTGTGCCCAGGCCTTAAGCCTAGCCCGAACTTGTGCCCAGGCCTTAAGCCTAGCCCGCACTTGTGCCCCGGCTTTAAGCTTAGCCCGCACTTGTGCCCCGACTTTAAGCTTAGCCCGCACTTGTGCCCAGGCCTTAAGCCGAGCCCGCACTTGTGCCCCGGCCTTAAGCCGAGCCCGCACTTGTGCCCCGGCCTTAAGCCGAGCCCGCACTTGTGCCCCGGCCTTAAGCCTAGCCCGCACTTGTGCCCCGGCCTTAAGCCTAGCCCGCACTTGTGCCCCGGCCTTAAGCCTAGCCCGCACTTGTGCCCAGGCCTTAAGCCTAGCCTGCACTTTTGAGCCCCTTGAATGCTTGTTTGTTTTTGTCTTCAGCTTCATGTTGGTTATGCAGATAGGGCCAGCTTTACGCTCTTCGCTCTTGTCCCGTCTGAATGCGCATGCACGACTGTAATTGGGGAAGAAGGCATTACCCATTTACGGAGGACAGACAAGAAGTGCCTGGTCGCTTGGAGCATGGGGTTATGGAGAGGCTCCGCACTGTACAACAAAGGATCTAGTCCTAAATGTCCAAGTACAGAGTAGAGGGGTGAAAGCTAGCTCTTCACCCCTATGGGTGCCTAACCCTTTATGCAAAGAGTGCAAAGAGTTAGCTGAATGCCTTAAGCCTAGCCAGCACTTGTGCCCCCTGCCTTGATCCTGGCCAGCACTGCACTTGTGCCCATGCCTTAAGCCTGGCTGGCACTTGTGCCCATGCCTTAAGCCTAGCCGGCACTTGTGGCCCCTGCCTTGATCCTAGCCAGCACTGCACTTGTGCCCAGGCCTTAAGCCTAGCCTGCACTTGTGCCCAGGCCTTAAGCTTAGCCCGCACTTGTGCCCCGGCTTTAAGCTTAGCCCGCACTTGTGCCCCGGCTTTAAGCTTAGCCCGCACTTGTGCCCAGGCCTTAAGCCTAGCCCGCACTTGTGCCTCGGCCTTAAGCCGAGCCCGCACTTGTGCCCCGGCCTTAAGCCGAGCCCCCACTTGTGCCCCGGCCTTAAGCCGAGCCCGCACTTGTGCCCCGGCCTTAAGCCGAGCCCGCACTTGTGCCCCTGCCTTAAGCCGAGCCCGCACTTGTGCCCCTGCCTTAAGCCGAGCCCGCACTTGTGCCCCTGCCTTAAGCCTAGCCCGCACTTGTGCCCAGGCCTTAAGCCTAGCCCGCACTTGTGCCCAGGCCTTAAGCCTAGCCCGCACTTGTGCCCCTGCCTTAAGCCTAGCCCGCACTTGTGCCCCTGCCTTAAGCCTAGCCCGCACTTGTGCCCAGGCCTTAAGCCTAGCCCGCACTTGTGCCCAGGCCTTAAGCCTAGCCTGCACTTTTGAGCCCCTTGAATGCTTGTTTGTTTGTTTTTGTCTTCAGCTTCATGTTGGTTATGCACATAGGGCCAGCTTTACGCTCTTCGCTCTTGTCCCGTCTGAATGCGCATGCACGACTGTAATTGGGGAAGAAGGCATTACCCATTTACGGAGGACAGACAAGAAGTGCCTGGTCGCTTGGAGCATGGGGTTATGGAGAGGCTCCGCACTGTACAACAAAGGATCTAGTCCTAAATGTCCAAGTACAGAGTAGAGGGGTGAAAGCTAGCTCTTCACCCCTATGGGTGCCTAACCCTTTATGCAAAGAGTGCAAAGAGTTAGCTGAATGCCTTAAGCCTAGCCAGCACTTGTGCCCCCTGCCTTGATCCTGGCCAGCACTGCACTTGTGCCCATGCCTTAAGCCTGGCTGGCACTTGTGCCCATGCCTTAAGCCTAGCCGGCACTTGTGGCCCCTGCCTTGATCCTAGCCAGCACTGCACTTGTGCCCAGGCCTTAAGCCTAGCCTGCACTTGTGCCCCGGCCTTAAGCCTAGCCTGCACTTGTGTCCAGGCCTTAAGCCTAGCCCGCACTTGTGCCCAGGCCTTAAGCCTAGCCCGCACTTGTGCCCAGGCCTTAAGCCTAGCCCGCACTTGTGCCCAGGCCTTAAGCCTAGCCCGCACTTGTGCCCCGGCCTTAAGCCTAACCCGCACTTGTGCCCAGGCCTTAAGCCTAGCCCGCACTTGTGCCCCGGCCTTAAGCCTAGCCCGCACTTGTGCCCCGGCTTTAAGCTTAGCCCGCACTTGTGCCCCGGCTTTAAGCTTAGCCCGCACTTGTGCCCAGGCCTTAAGCCTAGCCCGCACTTGTGCCCAGGCCTTAAGCCTAGCCTGCACTTGTTCCCAGGCCTTAAGCCTAGCCTGCACTTGTGCCCAGGCCTTAAGCCTAGCCCGCACTTGTGCCCCCTGCCTTGATCCTAGCCAGCACTGCACTTGTGCCCAGGCCTTAAGCCTAGCCTGCACTTGTGCCCAGGCCTTAAGCCTAGCCCGCACTTGTGCCCAGGCCTTAAGCCTAGCCCGCACTTGTGCCCCGGCCTTAAGCCTAGCCCGCACTTGTGCCCCGGCCTTAAGCCTAGCCCGCACTTGTGCCCCGGCCTTAAGCCTAGCCCGCACTTGTGCCCATGCCTTAAGCCTAACCCGCACTTGTGCCCAGGCCTTAAGCCTAGCCCGCACTTGTGCCCCTGCCTTAAGCCTAGCCCGCACTTGTGCCCCTGCCTTAAGCCTAGCCCGCACTTGTGCCCAGGCCTTAAGCCTAGCCCGCACTTGTGCCCAGGCCTTAAGCCTAGCCCGCACTTGTGCCCCCTGCCTTGATCCTAGCCAGCACTTGTGCCAAGGCCTTAAGCCTAGCCCGCACTTGTGCCCAGGCCTTAAGCCTAGCCCGCACTTGTGCCCCGGCCTTAAGCCTAGCCCGCACTTGTGCCCATGCCTTAAGCCTAACCCGCACTTGTGCCCAGGCCTTAAGCCTAGCCCGCACTTGTGCCCCGGCTTTAAGCTTAGCCCGCACTTGTGCCCCAGCTTTAAGCCTAGCCCGCACTTGTGCCCAGGCCTTAAGCCTAGCCTGCACTTTTGAGCCCCTTGAATGCAAAGAGTGCAAAGAGTTAGCTGAATGCCTTAAGCCTAGCCAGCACTTGTGCCCCCTGCCTTGATCCTGGCCAGCACTGCACTTGTGCCCATGCCTTAAGCCTGGATGGCACTTGTGGCCCCTGCCTTGATCCTAGCCAGCACTGCACTTGTGCCCAGGCCTTAAGCCTAGCCTGCACTTGTGCCCCGGCCTTAAGCCTAGCCCGCACTTGTGTCCAGGCCTTAAGCCTAGCCCGCACTTGTGCCCAGGCCTTAAACCTAGCCCGCACTTGTGCCCAGGCCTTAAGCCTAGCCCGCTCTTGTGCCCAGGCCTTAAGCCTAGCCCGCATTTGTGCCCAGGCCTTAAGCCTAGCCCGCACTTGTGCCCAGGCCTTAAGCCTAGCCCGCACTTGTGCCCCCTGCCTTGATCCTAGCCAGCACTTGTGCCCATGCCTTAAGCCTAGCCCGCACTTGTGCCCAGGCCTTAAGCCAAGCCCGCACTTGTGCCCCTGCCTTAAGCCTAGCCCGCACTTGTGCCCCTGCCTTAAGCCTAGCCCGCACTTGTGCCCAGGCCTTAAGCCTAGCCCGCACTTGTGCCCAGGCCTTAAGCCTAGCCCGCACTTGTGCCCAGGCCTTAAGCCTAGCCCGCACTTGTGCCCAGGCCTTAAGCCTAGCCCGCACTTGTGCCCAGGCCTTAAGCCTAGCCCGCACTTGTGCCCAGGCCTTGATCCTAGCCAGCACTTGTGCCCAGGCCTTAAGCCTAGCCCGCACTTGTGCCCAGGCCTTAAGCCTAGCCCGCACTTGTGCCCCCTGCCTTGATCCTAGCCAGCACTTGTGCCCAGGCCTTAAGCCTAGCCCGCACTTGTGCCCCTGCCTTAAGCCTAGCCCGCACTTGTGCCCCTGCCTTAAGCCGAGCCCGCACTTGTGCCCCTGCCTTAAGCCGAGCCCACACTTGTGCCCCTGCCTTAAGCCTAGCCCGCACTTGTGCCCAGGCCTTAAGCCTAGCCCGCACTTGTGCCCAGGCCTTAAGCCTAGCCCGCACTTGTGCCCCTGCCTTAAGCCTAGCCCGCACTTGTGCCCCTGCCTAAAGCCTAGCCCGCACTTGTGCCCAGGCCTAAAGCCTAGCCCGCACTTGTGCCCAGGCCTTAAGCCTAGCCCGCACTTGTGCCCAGGCCTTAAGCCTAGCCCGCACTTGTGCCCAGGCCTTAAGCCTAGCCCGCACTTGTGCCCAGGCCTTAAGCCTAGCCCGCACTTGTGCCCAGGCCTTAAGCCTAGCCCGCACTTGTGCCCAGGCCTTAAGCCTAGCCCGCACTTGTGCCCAGGCCTTAAGCCTAGCCCGCACTTGTGCCCAGGCCTTAAGCCTAGCCCGCACTTGTGCCCCTGCCTTGATCCTAGCCAGCACTTGTGCCCCGGCCTTAAGCCTAGCCCGCACTTGTGCCCAGGCCTTAAGCCAAGCCCGCACTTGTGCCCCTGCCTTAAGCCTAGCCCACACTTGTGCCCCTGCCTTAAGCCTAGCCCGCACTTGTGCCCAGGCCTTAAGCCTAGCCCGCACTTGTGCCCCGGCCTTAAGCCTAGCCCGCACTTGTCCTCAGGCCATAAGCCTAGCCCGCACTTGTGCCCCGGCCTTAAGCCTAGCCCGCACTTGTGCCCCGGCCTTAAGCCTAGCCCGCACTTGTGCCCAGGCCTTAAGCCTAGCCCGCACTTGTGTCCAGGCCTTAAGCCTAGCCCGCACTTGTGCCCAGGCCTTAAGCCTAGCCCGCACTTGTGCCCAGGCCTTAAGCCTAGCCCGCACTTGTGCCCAGGCCTTAAGCCTAGCCCGCACTTGTGCCCCGGCCTTAAGCCTAACCCGCACTTGTGCCCAGGCCTTAAGCCTAGCCCGCACTTGTGCCCAGGCCTTAAGCCTAGCCCGCACTTGTGCCCCGGCTTTAAGCTTAGCCCGCACTTGTGCCCCGGCTTTAAGCTTAGCCCGCACTTGTGCCCAGGCCTTAAGCCGAGCCCGCACTTGTGCCCCGGCCTTAAGCCGAGCCCGCACTTGTGCCCCGGCCTTAAGCCGAGCCCGCACTTGTGCCCCGGCCTTAAGCCGAGCCCGCACTTGTGCCCCGGCCTTAAGCCGAGCCCGCACTTGTGCCCCGGCCTTAAGCCTAGCCCGCACTTGTGCCCAGGCCTTAAGCCTAGCCCGCACTTGTGCCCAGGCCTTAAGCCGAGCCCGCACTTGTGCCCAGGCCTTAAGCCTAGCCCGCACTTGTGCCCAGGCCTTAAGCCTAGCCCGCACTTGTGCCCCGGCTTTAAGCTTAGCCCGCACTTGTGCCCCGGCTTTAAGCTTAGCCCGCACTTGTGCCCAGGCCTTAAGCCTAGCCCGCACTTGTGCCCAGGCCTTAAGCCTAGCCCGCACTTGTGCCCCTGCCTTAAGCCTAGCCCGCACTTGTGCCCCTGCCTTAAGCCTAGCCCGCACTTGTGCCCAGGTCTTAAGCCTAGCCCGCACTTGTGCCCAGGCCTTAAGCCTACCCCGCACTTGTGCCCAGGCCTAAAGCCTAGCCCGCACTTGTGCCCAGGCCTTAAGCCTAGCCCGCACTTGTGCCCCGGCCTTAAGCCTAGCCCGCACTTGTGCCCCGGCCTTAAGCCTAGCCCGCACTTGTCCTCAGGCCATAAGCCTAGCCCGCACTTGTGCCCCGGCCTTAAGCCTAGCCCGCACTTGTGCCCCGGCCTTAAGCCTAGCCCGCACTTGTGCCCAGGCCTTAAGCCTAGCCCGCACTTGTGCCCAGGCCTTAAGCCTAGCCCGCACTTGTGCCCAGGCCTTAAGCCTAGCCCGCACTCGTGCCCCCTGCCTTGATCCTAGCCAGCACTTGTGCCCAGGCCTTAAGCCTAGCCCGCACTTGTGCCCAGGCCTTAAGCCAAGCCCGCACTTGTGCCCCTGCCTTAAGCCTAGCCCGCACTTGTGCCCCTGCCTTAAGCCTAGCCCGCACTTGTGTCCAGGCCTTAAGCCTAGCCCGCACTTGTGCCCAGGCCTTAAGCCTAGCCCGCACTTGTGCCCAGGCCTTAAGCCTAGCCCGCACTTGTGCCCAGGCCTTAAGCCTAGCCCGCACTTGTGCCCTGGCCTTAAGCCTAGCCCGCACTTGTGCTTTGGCCTTAAGCCTAGCCCGCACTTGTGCCCTGGCCTTAAGCCTAGCCCGCACTTGTGCCCAGGCCTTAAGCCTAGCCCGCACTTGTCCTCAGGCCATAAGCCTAGCCCGCACTTGTGCCCCGGCCTTAAGCCTAGCCCGCACTTGTGCCCCGGCCTTAAGCCTAGCCCGCACTTGTGCCCCGGCCTTAAGCCTAGCCCGCACTTGTGCCCAGGCCTTAAGCCTAGCCTGCACTTTTGAGCCCCTTGAATGCTTGTTTGTTTTTGTCTTCAGCTTCATGTTGGTTATGCAGATAGGGCCAGCTTTACGCTCTTCGCTCTTGTCCCGTCTGAATGCGCATGCACGACTGTAATTGGGGAAGAAGGCATTACCCATTTACGGAGGACAGACAAGAAGTGCCTGGTCGCTTGGAGCATGGGGTTATGGAGAGGCTCCGCACTGTACAACAAAGGATCTAGTCCTAAATGTCCAAGTACAGAGTAGAGGGGTGAAAGCTAGCTCTTCACCCCTATGGGTGCCTAACCCTTTATGCAAAGAGTGCAAAGAGTTAGCTGAATGCCTTAAGCCTAGCCAGCACTTGTGCCCCCTGCCTTGATCCTGGCCAGCACTGCACTTGTGCCCATGCCTTAAGCCTGGATGGCACTTGTGGCCCCTGCCTTGATCCTAGCCAGCACTGCACTTGTGCCCAGGCCTTAAGCCTAGCCTGCACTTGTGCCCCGGCCTTAAGCCTAGCCCGCACTTGTGTCCAGGCCTTAAGCCTAGCCCGCACTTGTGCCCAGGCCTTAAGCCTAGCCCGCACTTGTGCCCAGGCCTTAAGCCTAGCCCGCACTTGTGCCCAGGCCTTAAGCCTAGCCCGCACTTGTGCCCCGGCCTTAAGCCTAACCCGCACTTGTGCCCAGGCCTTAAGCCTAGCCCGCACTTGTGCCCAGGCCTTAAGCCGAGCCCGCACTTGTGCCCCTGCCTTAAGCCGAGCCCGCACTTGTGCCCCTGCCTTAAGCCGAGCCCGCACTTGTGCCCCTGCCTTGATCCTAGCCAGCACTTGTGCCCAGGCCTTAAGCCTAGCCCGCACTTGTGCCCAGGCCTTAAGCCTAGCCCGCACTTGTGCCCCCTGCCTTGATCCTAGCCAGCACTGCACTTATGCCCAGGCCTTAAGCCTAGCCTGCACTTGTGCCCAGGCCTTAAGCCTAGCCCGCACTTGTGCCCAGGCCTTAAGCCTAGCCCGCACTTGTGCCCAGGCCTTAAGCCTAGCCCGCACTTGTGCCCAGGCCTTAAGCCTAGCCTGCACTTTTGAGCCCCTTGAATGCTTGTTTGTTTGTTTTTGTCTTCAGCTTCATGTTGGTTATGCACATAGGGCCAGCTTTACGCTCTTCGCTCTTGTCCCGTCTGAATGCGCATGCACGACTGTAATTGGGGAAGAAGGCATTACCCATTTACGGAGGACAGACAAGAAGTGCCTGGTCGCTTGGAGCATGGGGTTATGGAGAGGCTCCGCACTGTACAACAAAGGATCTAGTCCTAAATGTCCAAGTACAGAGTAGAGGGGTGAAAGCTAGCTCTTCACCCCTATGGGTGCCTAACCCTTTATGCAAAGAGTGCAAAGAGTTAGCTGAATGCCTTAAGCCTAGCCAGCACTTGTGCCCCCTGCCTTGATCCTGGCCAGCACTGCACTTGTGCCCATGCCTTAAGCCTGGCTGGCACTTGTGCCCATGCCTTAAGCCTAGCCGGCACTTGTGGCCCCTGCCTTGATCCTAGCCAGCACTGCACTTGTGCCCAGGCCTTAAGCCTAGCCTGCACTTGTGCCCCGGCCTTAAGCCTAGCCTGCACTTGTGTCCAGGCCTTAAGCCTAGCCCGCACTTGTGCCCAGGCCTTAAGCCTAGCCCGCACTTGTGCCCAGGCCTTAAGCCTAGCCCGCACTTGTGCCCAGGCCTTAAGCCTAGCCCGCACTTGTGCCCCGGCCTTAAGCCTAACCCGCACTTGTGCCCAGGCCTTAAGCCTAGCCCGCACTTGTGCCCCGGCCTTAAGCCTAGCCCGCACTTGTGCCCCGGCTTTAAGCTTAGCCCGCACTTGTGCCCCGGCTTTAAGCTTAGCCCGCACTTGTGCCCCGGCCTTAAGCCTAGCCCGCACTTGTGCCCCGGCCTTAAGCCTAGCCCGCACTTGTGCCCATGCCTTAAGCCTAACCCGCACTTGTGCCCAGGCCTTAAGCCTAGCCCGCACTTGTGCCCCTGCCTTAAGCCTAGCCCACACTTGTGCCCAGGCCTTAAGCCTAGCCCGCACTTGTGCCCAGGCCTTAAGCCTAGCCCGCACTTGTGCCCAGGCCTAAAGCCTAGCCCGCACTTGTGCCCAGGCCTTAAGCCTAGCCCGCACTTGTGCCCTGGCCTTAAGCCTAGCCCGCACTTGTGCCCTGGCCTTAAGCCTAGCCCGCACTTGTGCCCTGGCCTTAAGCCTAGCCCGCACTTGTGCCCAGGCCTTAAGCCTAGCCCGCACTTGTCCTCAGGCCATAAGCCTAGCCCGCACTTGTGCCCCGGCCTTAAGCCTAGCCCGCACTTGTGCCCAGGCCTTAAGCCTAGCCCGCACTTGTGCCCAGGCCTTAAGCCTATCCCGCACTTGTGCCCAGGCCTTAAGCCTAGCCCGCACTTGTGCCCCCTGCCTTGATCCTAGCCAGCACTTGTGCCAAGGCCTTAAGCCTAGCCCGCACTTGTGCCCAGGCCTTAAGCCTAGCCCGCACTTGTGCCCCGGCCTTAAGCCTAGCCCGCACTTGTGCCCATGCCTTAAGCCTAACCCGCACTTGTGCCCAGGCCTTAAGCCTAGCCCGCACTTGTGCCCCGGCTTTAAGCTTAGCCCGCACTTGTGCCCCGGCTTTAAGCCTAGCCCGCACTTGTGCCCAGGCCTTAAGCCTAGCCTGCACTTTTGAGCCCCTTGAATGCTTGTTTGTTTGTTTTTGTCTTCAGCTTCATGTTGGTTATGCACATAGGGCCAGCTTTACGCTCTTCGCTCTTGTCCCGTCTGAATGCGCATGCACGACTGTAATTGGGGAAGAAGGCATTACCCATTTACGGAGGACAGACAAGAAGTGCCTGGTCGCTTGGAGCATGGGGTTATGGAGAGGCTCCGCACTGTACAACAAAGGATCTACTCCTAAATGTCCAAGTACAGAGTAGAGAGGTGAAAGCTAGCTCTTCACCCCTATGGGTGCCTAACCCTTTATGCAAAGAGTGCAAAGAGTTAGCTGAATGCCTTAAGCCTAGCCAGCACTTGTGCCCCCTGCCTTGATCCTGGCCAGCACTGCACTTGTGCCCATGCCGTAAGCCTAGCCCGCACTTGTGCCCAGGCCTTAAGCCTGGCTGGCACTTGTGCCCATGCCTTAAGCCTAGCCGGCACTTGTGGCCCCTGCCTTGATCCTAGCCAGCACTGCACTTGTGCCCAGGCCTTAAGCCTAGCCTGCACTTGTGCCCCGGCCTTAAGCCTAGCCCGCACTTGTGCCCCGGCCTTAAGCCTAGCCCGCACTTGTGCCCCGGCCTTAAGCCTAGCCCGCACTTGTGCCCCGGCCTTAAGCCTAACCCGCACTTGTGCCCAGGCCTTAAGCCTAGCCCGCACTTGTGTCCAGGCCTTAAGCTTAGCCCACACTTGTGCCCCGGCTTTAAGCTTAGCCCACACTTGTGCCCCGGCTTTAAGCTTAGCCCGCACTTGTGCCCAGGCCTTAAGCCTAGCCCGCACTTGTGCCCCGGCCTTAAGCCGAGCCCGCACTTGTGCCCCGGCCTTAAGCCGAGCCCGCACTTGTGCCCCGGCCTCAAGCCGAGCCCGCACTTGTGCCCCTGCCTTAAGCCGAGCCCGCACTTGTGCCCCTGCCTTAAGCCGAGCCCGCACTTGTGCCCCTGCCTTAAGCCGAGCCCGCACTTGTGCCCCTGCCTTAAGCCGAGCCCGCACTTGTGCCCAGGCCTTAAGCCTAGCCCGCACTTGTGCCCAGGCCTTAAGCCTAGCCCGCACTTGTGCCCCGGCCTTAAGCCAAGCCCGCACTTGTGCCCCGGCCTTAAGCCGAGCCCGCACTTGTGCCCCGGCCTTAAGCCGAGCCCGCACTTGTGCCCCGGCCTTAAGCCTAGCCCGCACTTGTGCCCAGGCCTTAAGCCTAGCCCGCACTTGTCCTCAGGCCATAAGCCTAGCCCGCACTTGTGCCCCGGCCTTAAGCCTAGCCCGCACTTGTGCCCCGGCCTTAAGCCTAGCCCGCACTTGTGCCCCTGCCTTAAGCCGAGCCCGCACTTGTGCCCCTGCCTTAAGCCGAGCCCGCACTTGTGCCCCTGCCTTAAGCCTAGCCCGCACTTGTGCCCAGGCCTTAAGCCTAGCCCGCACTTGTGCCCAGGCCTTAAGCCTAGCCCGCACTTGTGCCCAGGCCTTAAGCCTAGCCCGCACTTGTGCCCAGGCCTTAAGCCTAGCCCGTACTTGTGCCCAGGCCTAAAGCCTAACCCGCACTTGTGCCCAGGCCTTAAGCCTAGCCCGCACTTGTGCCCAGGCCTTAAGCCTAGCCCGCACTTGTGCCCCGGCCTTAAGCCTAGCCCGCACTTGTGCCCAGGCCTTAAGCCTAGCCCGCACTTGTGCCCAGGCCTTAAGCCTAGCCCGCACTTGTGCCCAGGCCTTAAGCCTAGCCCGCACTTGTGCCCAGGCGTTAAGCCTAGCCCGCACTTGTGCCCCCTGCCTTGATCCTAGCCAGCACTTGTGCCCAGGCCTTAAGCCTAGCCCGCACTTGTGCCCAGGCCTTAAGCCTAGCCCGCACTTGTGCCCAGGCCTTAAGCCTAGCCCGCACTTGTGCCCAGGCCTTAAGCCTAGCCCGCACTTGTGCCCAGGCCTTAAGCCTAGCCCGCACTTGTGCCCCGGCCTTAAGCCTAACCCGCACTTGTGCCCAGGCCTTAAGCCTAGCCCGCACTTGTGCCCCGGCCTTAAGCCTAGCCCGCACTTGTGCCCCGGCTTTAAGCTTAGCCCGCACTTGTGCCCCGACTTTAAGCTTAGCCCGCACTTGTGCCCAGGCCTTAAGCCGAGCCCGCACTTGTGCCCCGGCCTTAAGCCGAGCCCGCACTTGTGCCCCGGCCTTAAGCCGAGCCCGCACTTGTGCCCCGGCCTTAAGCCTAGCCCGCACTTGTGCCCCGGCCTTAAGCCTAGCCCGCACTTGTGCCCCGGCCTTAAGCCTAGCCCGCACTTGTGCCCAGGCCTTAAGCCTAGCCTGCACTTTTGAGCCCCTTGAATGCTTGTTTGTTTTTGTCTTCAGCTTCATGTTGGTTATGCAGATAGGGCCAGCTTTACGCTCTTCGCTCTTGTCCCGTCTGAATGCGCATGCACGACTGTAATTGGGGAAGAAGGCATTACCCATTTACGGAGGACAGACAAGAAGTGCCTGGTCGCTTGGAGCATGGGGTTATGGAGAGGCTCCGCACTGTACAACAAAGGATCTAGTCCTAAATGTCCAAGTACAGAGTAGAGGGGTGAAAGCTAGCTCTTCACCCCTATGGGTGCCTAACCCTTTATGCAAAGAGTGCAAAGAGTTAGCTGAATGCCTTAAGCCTAGCCAGCACTTGTGCCCCCTGCCTTGATCCTGGCCAGCACTGCACTTGTGCCCAGGCCTTAAGCCTGGCTGGCACTTGTGCCCATGCCTTAAGCCTAGCCGGCACTTGTGGCCCCTGCCTTGATCCTAGCCAGCACTGCACTTGTGCCCAGGCCTTAAGCCTAGCCTGCACTTGTGCCCAGGCCTTAAGCTTAGCCCGCACTTGTGCCCCGGCTTTAAGCTTAGCCCGCACTTGTGCCCCGGCTTTAAGCTTAGCCCGCACTTGTGCCCAGGCCTTAAGCCTAGCCCGCACTTGTGCCTCGGCCTTAAGCCGAGCCCGCACTTGTGCCCCGGCCTTAAGCCGAGCCCGCACTTGTGCCCCGGTCTTAAGCCGAGCCCGCACTTGTGCCCCTGCCTTAAGCCGAGCCCGCACTTGTGCCCCTGCCTTAAGCCGAGCCCGCACTTGTGCCCCTGCCTTAAGCCTAGCCCGCACTTGTGCCCAGGCCTTAAGCCTAGCCCGCACTTGTGCCCAGGCCTTAAGCCTAGCCCGCACTTGTGCCCCTGCCTTAAGCCTAGCCCGCACTTGTGCCCCTGCCTTAAGCCTAGCCCGCACTTGTGCCCAGGCCTTAAGCCTAGCCCGCACTTGTGCCCAGGCCTTAAGCCTAGCCTGCACTTTTGAGCCCCTTGAATGCTTGTTTGTTTGTTTTTGTCTTCAGCTTCATGTTGGTTATGCACATAGGGCCAGCTTTACGCTCTTCGCTCTTGTCCCGTCTGAATGCGCATGCACGACTGTAATTGGGGAAGAAGGCATTACCCATTTACGGAGGACAGACAAGAAGTGCCTGGTCGCTTGGAGCATGGGGTTATGGAGAGGCTCCGCACTGTACAACAAAGGATCTAGTCCTAAATGTCCAAGTACAGAGTAGAGGGGTGAAAGCTAGCTCTTCACCCCTATGGGTGCCTAACCCTTTATGCAAAGAGTGCAAAGAGTTAGCTGAATGCCTTAAGCCTAGCCAGCACTTGTGCCCCCTGCCTTGATCCTGGCCAGCACTGCACTTGTGCCCATGCCTTAAGCCTGGCTGGCACTTGTGCCCATGCCTTAAGCCTAGCCGGCACTTGTGGCCCCTGCCTTGATCCTAGCCAGCACTGCACTTGTGCCCAGGCCTTAAGCCTAGCCTGCACTTGTGCCCCGGCCTTAAGCCTAGCCTGCACTTGTGTCCAGGCCTTAAGCCTAGCCCGCACTTGTGCCCAGGCCTTAAGCCTAGCCCGCACTTGTGCCCAGGCCTTAAGCCTAGCCCGCACTTGTGCCCAGGCCTTAAGCCTAGCCCGCACTTGTGCCCCGGCCTTAAGCCTAACCCGCACTTGTGCCCAGGCCTTAAGCCTAGCCCGCACTTGTGCCCCGGCCTTAAGCCTAGCCCGCACTTGTGCCCCGGCTTTAAGCTTAGCCCGCACTTGTGCCCCGGCTTTAAGCTTAGCCCGCACTTGTGCCCAGGCCTTAAGCCTAGCCCGCACTTGTGCCCAGGCCTTAAGCCTAGCCTGCACTTGTTCCCAGGCCTTAAGCCTAGCCTGCACTTGTGCCCAGGCCTTAAGCCTAGCCCGCACTTGTGCCCCCTGCCTTGATCCTAGCCAGCACTGCACTTGTGCCCAGGCCTTAAGCCTAGCCTGCACTTGTGCCCAGGCCTTAAGCCTAGCCCGCACTTGTGCCCAGGCCTTAAGCCTAGCCCGCACTTGTGCCCCGGCCTTAAGCCTAGCCCGCACTTGTGCCCCGGCCTTAAGCCTAGCCCGCACTTGTGCCCCGGCCTTAAGCCTAGCCCGCACTTGTGCCCATGCCTTAAGCCTAACCCGCACTTGTGCCCAGGCCTTAAGCCTAGCCCGCACTTGTGCCCCTGCCTTAAGCCTAGCCCGCACTTGTGCCCCTGCCTTAAGCCTAGCCCGCACTTGTGCCCAGGCCTTAAGCCTAGCCCGCACTTGTGCCCAGGCCTTAAGCCTAGCCCGCACTTGTGCCCCCTGCCTTGATCCTAGCCAGCACTTGTGCCAAGGCCTTAAGCCTAGCCCGCACTTGTGCCCAGGCCTTAAGCCTAGCCCGCACTTGTGCCCCGGCCTTAAGCCTAGCCCGCACTTGTGCCCATGCCTTAAGCCTAACCCGCACTTGTGCCCAGGCCTTAAGCCTAGCCCGCACTTGTGCCCCGGCTTTAAGCTTAGCCCGCACTTGTGCCCCAGCTTTAAGCCTAGCCCGCACTTGTGCCCAGGCCTTAAGCCTAGCCTGCACTTTTGAGCCCCTTGAATGCAAAGAGTGCAAAGAGTTAGCTGAATGCCTTAAGCCTAGCCAGCACTTGTGCCCCCTGCCTTGATCCTGGCCAGCACTGCACTTGTGCCCATGCCTTAAGCCTGGATGGCACTTGTGGCCCCTGCCTTGATCCTAGCCAGCACTGCACTTGTGCCCAGGCCTTAAGCCTAGCCTGCACTTGTGCCCCGGCCTTAAGCCTAGCCCGCACTTGTGTCCAGGCCTTAAGCCTAGCCCGCACTTGTGCCCAGGCCTTAAACCTAGCCCGCACTTGTGCCCAGGCCTTAAGCCTAGCCCGCTCTTGTGCCCAGGCCTTAAGCCTAGCCCGCATTTGTGCCCAGGCCTTAAGCCTAGCCCGCACTTGTGCCCAGGCCTTAAGCCTAGCCCGCACTTGTGCCCCCTGCCTTGATCCTAGCCAGCACTTGTGCCCAGGCCTTAAGCCTAGCCCGCACTTGTGCCCAGGCCTTAAGCCAAGCCCGCACTTGTGCCCCTGCCTTAAGCCTAGCCCGCACTTGTGCCCCTGCCTTAAGCCTAGCCCGCACTTGTGCCCAGGCCTTAAGCCTAGCCCGCACTTGTGCCCAGGCCTTAAGCCTAGCCCGCACTTGTGCCCAGGCCTTAAGCCTAGCCCGCACTTGTGCCCAGGCCTTAAGCCTAGCCCGCACTTGTGCCCAGGCCTTAAGCCTAGCCCGCACTTGTGCCCAGGCCTTGATCCTAGCCAGCACTTGTGCCCAGGCCTTAAGCCTAGCCCGCACTTGTGCCCAGGCCTTAAGCCTAGCCCGCACTTGTGCCCCCTGCCTTGATCCTAGCCAGCACTTGTGCCCAGGCCTTAAGCCTAGCCCGCACTTGTGCCCCTGCCTTAAGCCTAGCCCGCACTTGTGCCCCTGCCTTAAGCCTAGCCCGCACTTGTGCCCCTGCCTTAAGCCGAGCCCGCACTTGTGCCCCTGCCTTAAGCCGAGCCCACACTTGTGCCCCTGCCTTAAGCCTAGCCCGCACTTGTGCCCAGGCCTTAAGCCTAGCCCGCACTTGTGCCCAGGCCTTAAGCCTAGCCCGCACTTGTGCCCCTGCCTTAAGCCTAGCCCGCACTTGTGCCCCTGCCTAAAGCCTAGCCCGCACTTGTGCCCAGGCCTAAAGCCTAGCCCGCACTTGTGCCCAGGCCTTAAGCCTAGCCCGCACTTGTGCCCAGGCCTTAAGCCTAGCCCGCACTTGTGCCCAGGCCTTAAGCCTAGCCCGCACTTGTGCCCAGGCCTTAAGCCTAGCCCGCACTTGTGCCCAGGCCTTAAGCCTAGCCCGCACTTGTGCCCAGGCCTTAAGCCTAGCCCGCACTTGTGCCCAGGCCTTAAGCCTAGCCCGCACTTGTGCCCCTGCCTTGATCCTAGCCAGCACTTGTGCCCCGGCCTTAAGCCTAGCCCGCACTTGTGCCCAGGCCTTAAGCCAAGCCCGCACTTGTGCCCCTGCCTTAAGCCTAGCCCACACTTGTGCCCCTGCCTTAAGCCTAGCCCGCACTTGTGCCCAGGCCTTAAGCCTAGCCCGCACTTGTGCCCCGGCCTTAAGCCTAGCCCGCACTTGTCCTCAGGCCATAAGCCTAGCCCGCACTTGTGCCCCGGCCTTAAGCCTAGCCCGCACTTGTGCCCCGGCCTTAAGCCTAGCCCGCACTTGTGCCCAGGCCTTAAGCCTAGCCCGCACTTGTGTCCAGGCCTTAAGCCTAGCCCGCACTTGTGCCCAGGCCTTAAGCCTAGCCCGCACTTGTGCCCAGGCCTTAAGCCTAGCCCGCACTTGTGCCCAGGCCTTAAGCCTAGCCCGCACTTGTGCCCCGGCCTTAAGCCTAACCCGCACTTGTGCCCAGGCCTTAAGCCTAGCCCGCACTTGTGCCCAGGCCTTAAGCCTAGCCCGCACTTGTGCCCCGGCTTTAAGCTTAGCCCGCACTTGTGCCCCGGCTTTAAGCTTAGCCCGCACTTGTGCCCAGGCCTTAAGCCGAGCCCGCACTTGTGCCCCGGCCTTAAGCCGAGCCCGCACTTGTGCCCCGGCCTTAAGCCGAGCCCGCACTTGTGCCCCGGCCTTAAGCCGAGCCCGCACTTGTGCCCCGGCCTTAAGCCGAGCCCGCACTTGTGCCCCGGCCTTAAGCCGAGCCCGCACTTGTGCCCCGGCCTTAAGCCTAGCCCGCACTTGTGCCCAGGCCTTAAGCCTAGCCCGCACATGTGCCCAGGCCTTAAGCCGAGCCCGCACTTGTGCCCAGGCCTTAAGCCTAGCCCGCACTTGTGCCCAGGCCTTAAGCCTAGCCCGCACTTGTGCCCCGGCTTTAAGCTTAGCCCGCACTTGTGCCCCGGCTTTAAGCTTAGCCCGCACTTGTGCCCAGGCCTTAAGCCTAGCCCGCACTTGTGCCCAGGCCTTAAGCCTAGCCCGCACTTGTGCCCCTGCCTTAAGCCTAGCCCGCACTTGTGCCCCTGCCTTAAGCCTAGCCCGCACTTGTGCCCAGGTCTTAAGCCTAGCCCGCACTTGTGCCCAGGCCTTAAGCCTACCCCGCACTTGTGCCCAGGCCTAAAGCCTAGCCCGCACTTGTGCCCAGGCCTTAAGCCTAGCCCGCACTTGTGCCCCGGCCTTAAGCCTAGCCCGCACTTGTGCCCCGGCCTTAAGCCTAGCCCGCACTTGTCCTCAGGCCATAAGCCTAGCCCGCACTTGTGCCCCGGCCTTAAGCCTAGCCCGCACTTGTGCCCCGGCCTTAAGCCTAGCCCGCACTTGTGCCCAGGCCTTAAGCCTAGCCCGCACTTGTGCCCAGGCCTTAAGCCTAGCCCGCACTTGTGCCCAGGCCTTAAGCCTAGCCCGCACTTGTGCCCCCTGCCTTGATCCTAGCCAGCACTTGTGCCCAGGCCTTAAGCCTAGCCCGCACTTGTGCCCAGGCCTTAAGCCAAGCCCGCACTTGTGCCCCTGCCTTAAGCCTAGCCCGCACTTGTGCCCCTGCCTTAAGCCTAGCCCGCACTTGTGTCCAGGCCTTAAGCCTAGCCCGCACTTGTGCCCAGGCCTTAAGCCTAGCCCGCACTTGTGCCCAGGCCTTAAGCCTAGCCCGCACTTGTGCCCAGGCCTTAAGCCTAGCCCGCACTTGTGCCCTGGCCTTAAGCCTAGCCCGCACTTGTGCTTTGGCCTTAAGCCTAGCCCGCACTTGTGCCCTGGCCTTAAGCCTAGCCCGCACTTGTCCTCAGGCCATAAGCCTAGCCCGCACTTGTGCCCCGGCCTTAAGCCTAGCCCGCACTTGTGCCCCGGCCTTAAGCCTAGCCCGCACTTGTGCCCCGGCCTTAAGCCTAGCCCGCACTTGTGCCCAGGCCTTAAGCCTAGCCTGCACTTTTGAGCCCCTTGAATGCTTGTTTGTTTTTGTCTTCAGCTTCATGTTGGTTATGCAGATAGGGCCAGCTTTACGCTCTTCGCTCTTGTCCCGTCTGAATGCGCATGCACGACTGTAATTGGGGAAGAAGGCATTACCCATTTACGGAGGACAGACAAGAAGTGCCTGGTCGCTTGGAGCATGGGGTTATGGAGAGGCTCCGCACTGTACAACAAAGGATCTAGTCCTAAATGTCCAAGTACAGAGTAGAGGGGTGAAAGCTAGCTCTTCACCCCTATGGGTGCCTAACCCTTTATGCAAAGAGTGCAAAGAGTTAGCTGAATGCCTTAAGCCTAGCCAGCACTTGTGCCCCCTGCCTTGATCCTGGCCAGCACTGCACTTGTGCCCATGCCTTAAGCCTGGATGGCACTTGTGGCCCCTGCCTTGATCCTAGCCAGCACTGCACTTGTGCCCAGGCCTTAAGCCTAGCCTGCACTTGTGCCCCGGCCTTAAGCCTAGCCCGCACTTGTGTCCAGGCCTTAAGCCTAGCCCGCACTTGTGCCCAGGCCTTAAGCCTAGCCCGCACTTGTGCCCAGGCCTTAAGCCTAGCCCGCACTTGTGCCCAGGCCTTAAGCCTAGCCCGCACTTGTGCCCCGGCCTTAAGCCTAACCCGCACTTGTGCCCAGGCCTTAAGCCTAGCCCGCACTTGTGCCCAGGCCTTAAGCCGAGCCCGCACTTGTGCCCCTGCCTTAAGCCGAGCCCGCACTTGTGCCCCTGCCTTAAGCCGAGCCCGCACTTGTGCCCCTGCCTTGATCCTAGCCAGCACTTGTGCCCAGGCCTTAAGCCTAGCCCGCACTTGTGCCCAGGCCTTAAGCCTAGCCCGCACTTGTGCCCCCTGCCTTGATCTTAGCCAGCACTGCACTTATGCCCAGGCCTTAAGCCTAGCCTGCACTTGTGCCCAGGCCTTAAGCCTAGCCCGCACTTGTGCCCAGGCCTTAAGCCTAGCCCGCACTTGTGCCCAGGCCTTAAGCCTAGCCCGCACTTGTGCCCAGGCCTTAAGCCTAGCCCGCACTTGTGCCCAGGCCTTAAGCCTAGCCCGCACTTGTGCCCAGGCCTTAAGCCTAGCCCGCACTTGTGCCCAGGCCTTAAGCCTAGCCCGCACTTGTGCCCAGGCCTTAAGCCTAGCCCGCACTTGTGCCCAGGCCTTAAGCATAGCCCGCACTTGTGCCCAGGCCTTAAGCCTAGCCCGCACTTGTGCCCAGGCCTTGATCCTAGCCAGCACTTGTGCCCAGGCCTTAAGCCTAGCCCGCACTTGTGCCCAGGCCTTAAGCCTAGCCCGCACTTGTGCCCCCTGCCTTGATCCTAGCCAGCACTTGTGCCCAGGCCTTAAGCCTAGCCCGCACTTGTGCCCCTGCCTTAAGCCTAGCCTGCACTTGTGCCCCTGCCTTAAGCCTAGCCCGCACTTGTGCCCCCTGCCTTGATCCTAGCCAGCACTTGTGCCCAGGCCTTAAGCCTAGCCCGCACTTGTGCCCAGGCCTTAAGCCTAGCCTGCACTTTTGAGCCCCTTGAATGCTTGTTTGTTTGTTTTTGTCTTCAGCTTCATGTTGGTTATGCACATAGGGCCAGCTTTACGCTCTTCGCTCTTGTCCCATCTGAATGCGCATGCACGACTGTAATTGGGGAAGAAGGCATTACCCATTTACGGAGGACAGACAAGAAGTGCCTGGTCGCTTGGAGCATGGGGTTATGGAGAGGCTCCGCACTGTACAACAAAGGATCTAGTCCTAAATGTCCAAGTACAGAGTAGAGGGGTGAAAGCTAGCTCTTCACCCCTATGGGTGCCTAACCCTTTATGCAAAGAGTGCAAAGAGTTAGCTGAATGCCTTAAGCCTAGCCAGCACTTGTGCCCCCTGCCTTGATCCTGGCCAGCACTGCACTTGTGCCCATGCCTTAAGCCTGGCTGGCACTTGTGCCCATGCCTTAAGCCTAGCCGGCACTTGTGGCCCCTGCCTTGATCCTAGCCAGCACTGCACTTGTGCCCAGGCCTTAAGCCTAGCCTGCACTTGTGCCCCGGCCTTAAGCCTAGCCTGCACTTGTGCCCAGGCCTTAAGCCTAGCCCGCACTTGTGCCCAGGCCTTAAGCCTAGCCCGCACTTGTGCCCAGGCCTTAAGCCTAGCCCGCACTTGTGCCCAGGCCTTAAGCCTAGCCCGCACTTGTGCCCCGGCCTTAAGCCTAACCCGCACTTGTGCCCAGGCCTTAAGCCTAGCCCGCACTTGTGCCCCGGCCTTAAGCCTAGCCCGCACTTGTGCCCCGGCTTTAAGCTTAGCCCGCACTTGTGCCCCGGCTTTAAGCTTAGCCCGCACTTGTGCCCAGGCCTTAAGCCGAGCCCGCACTTGTGCCCCGGCCTTAAGCCGAGCCCGCACTTGTGCCCCGGCCTTAAGCCGAGCCCGCACTTGTGCCCCTGCCTTAAGCCTAGCCCACACTTGTGCCCCTGCCTTAAGCCTAGCCCGCACTTGTGCCCAGGCCTTAAGCCTAGCCCGCACTTGTGCCCCGGCCTTAAGCCTAGCCCGCACTTGTCCTCAGGCCATAAGCCTAGCCCGCACTTGTGCCCTGGCCTTAAGCCTAGCCCGCACTTGTGCCCCGGCCTTAAGCCTAGCCCGCACTTGTGTCAAGGCCTTAAGCCTAGCCCGCACTTGTGCCCAGGCCTTAAGCCTAGCCCGCACTTGTGCCCAGGCCTTAAGCCTAGCCCGCACTTGTGCCCCGGCCTTAAGCCTAACCCGCACTTGTGCCCAGGCCTTAAGCCTAGCCCGCACTTGTGCCCCGGCTTTAAGCTTAGCCCGCACTTGTGCCCCGGCTTTAAGCTTAGCCCGCACTTGTGCCCAGGCCTTAAGCCGAGCCCGCACTTGTGCCCCGGCCTTAAGCCGAGCCCGCACTTGTGCCCCGGCCTTAAGCCGAGCCCGCACTTGTGCCCCGGCCTTAAGCCGAGCCCGCACTTGTGCCCCGGCCTTAAGCCTAGCCCGCACTTGTGCCCAGGCCTTAAGCCGAGCCCGCACTTGTGCCCCGGCCTTAAGCCTAGCCCGCACTTGTGCCCAGGCCTTAAGCCTAGCCCGCACTTGTGCCCAGGCCTTAAGCCGAGCCCGCACTTGTGCCCAGGCCTTAAGCCGAGCCCGCACTTGTGCCCAGGCCTTAAGCCTAGCCCGCACTTGTGCCCAGGCCTTAAGCCTAGCCCGCACTTGTGCCCAGGCCTTGATCCTAGCCCGCACTTGTGCCCAGGCCTTAAGCCTAGCCCGCACTTGTGCCCAGGCCTTAAGCCAAGCCCGCACTTGTGCCCCTGCCTTAAGCCTAGCCCGCACTTGTGCCCCTGCCTTAAGCCTAGCCCGCACTTGTGCCCAGGTCTTAAGCCTAGCCCGCACTTGTGCCCAGGCCTTAAGCCTAGCCCGCACTTGTGCCCAGGCCTTAAGCCTAGCCCGCACTTGTGCCCAGGCCTTAAGCCAAGCCCGCACTTGTGCCCCGGCCTTAAGCCTAGCCCGCACTTGTGCCCCTGCCTTAAGCCTAGCCCGCACTTGTGCCCAGGTCTTAAGCCTAGCCCGCACTTGTGCCCAGGCCTTAAGCCTAGCCCGCACTTGTGCCCAGGCCTAAAGCCTAGCCCGCACTTGTGCCCAGGCCTTAAGCCTAGCCCGCACTTGTGCCCCGGCCTTAAGCCTAGCCCGCACTTGTGCCCCGGCCTTAAGCCTAGCCCGCACTTGTCCTCAGGCCATAAGCCTAGCCCGCACTTGTGCCCCGGCCTTAAGCCTAGCCCGCACTTGTGCCCCGGCCTTAAGCCTAGCCCGCACTTGTGCCCAGGCCTTAAGCCTAGCCCGCACTTGTGCCCAGGCCTTAAGCCTAGCCTGCACTTGTGCCCCCTGCCTTGATCCTAGCCAGCACTTGTGCCCAGGCCTTAAGCCTAGCCCGCACTTGTGCCCAGGCCTTAAGCCTAGCCTGCACTTTTGAGCCCCTTGAACGCTTGTTTGTTTGTTTTTGTCTTCAGCTTCATGTTGGTTATGCACATAGGGCCAGCTTTACGCTCTTCGCTCTTGTCCCGTCTGAATGCGCATGCACGACGGTAATTGGGGAAGAAGGCATTACCCATTTACGGAGGACAGACAAGAAGTGCCTGGTCGCTTGGAGCATGGGGTTATGGAGAGGCTCCGCACTGTACAACAAAGGATCTAGTCCTAAATGTCCAAGTACAGAGTAGAGGGGTGAAAGCTAGCTCTTCACCCCTATGGGTGCCTAACCCTTTATGCAAAGAGTGCAAAGAGTTAGCTGAATGCCTTAAGCCTAGCCAGCACTTGTGCCCCCTGCCTTGATCCTGGCCAGCACTGCACTTGTGCCCATGCCGTAAGCCTAGCCCGCACTTGTGCCCAGGCCTTAAGCTTGGCTGGCACTTGTGCCCATGCCTTAAGCCTAGCCGGCACTTGTGGCCCCTGCCTTGATCCTAGCCAGCACTGCACTTGTGCCCAGGCCTTAAGCCTAGCCTGCACTTGTGCCCCGGCCTTAAGACTAGCCTGCACTTGTGCCCTGGCCTTAAGCCTAGCCCGCACTTGTGCCCCGGCCTTAAGCCTAACCCGCACTTGTGCCCAGGCCTTAAGCCTAGCCCGCACTTGTGCCCAGGCCTTAAGCCTAGCCCGCACTTGTGCCCCCTGCCTTGATCCTAGCCAGCACTGCACTTGTGCCCAGGCCTTAAGCCTAGCCTGCACTTGTGCCCAGGCCTTAAGCCTAGCCCGCACTTGTGCCCAGGCCTTAAGCCTAGCCCGCACTTGTGCCCAGGCCTTAAGCCTAGCCCGCACTTGTGCCCAGGCCTTAAGCCTAGCCCGCACTTGTGCCCAGGCCTTAAGCCTAGCCCGCACTTGTTCCCCCTGCCTTGATCCTAGCCAGCACTTGTGCCCAGGCCTTAAGCCTAGCCTGCACTTGTGCCCTGGCCTTAAGCCTAGCCCGCACTTGTGCCCCGGCCTTAAGCCTAGCCCGCACTTGTGCCCCGGCCTTAAGCCTAACCCGCACTTGTGCCCAGGCCTTAAGCCTAGCCCGCACTTGTGCCCAGGCCTTAAGCCTAGCCCGCACTTGTGCCCCGGCTTTAAGCTTAGCCCGCACTTGTGCCCCGGCTTTAAGCTTAGCCCGCACTTGTGCCCAGGCCTTAAGCCTAGCCCGCACTTGTGCCCAGGCCTTAAGCCTAGCCCGCACTTGTGCCCCTGCCTTAAGCCTAGCCCGCACTTGTGCCCCTGCCTTAAGCCTAGCCCGCACTTGTGCCCAGGTCTTAAGCCTAGCCCGCACTTGTGCCCAGGCCTTAAGCCTAGCCCGCACTTGTGCCCAGGCCTAAAGCCTAGCCCGCACTTGTGCCCAGGCCTTAAGCCTAGCCCGCACTTGTGCCCCGGCCTTAAGCCTAGCCCGCACTTGTGCCCCGGCCTTAAGCCTAGCCTGCACTTGTCCTCAGGCCATAAGCCTAGCCCGCACTTGTGCCCCGGCCTTAAGCCTAGCCCGCACTTGTGCCCCGGCCTTAAGCCTAGCCCGCACTTGTGCCCAGGCCTTAAGCCTAGCCCGCACTTGTGCCCAGGCCTTAAGCCTAGCCCGCACTTGTGCCCAGGCCTTAAGCCTAGCCTGCACTTGTGCCCCCTGCCTTGATCCTAGCCTGCACTTTTGAGCCCCTTGAATGCTTGTTTGTTTGTTTTTGTCTTCAGCTTCATGTTGGTTATGCACATAGGGCCAGCTTTACGCTCTTCGCTCTTGTCCCGTCTGAATGCGCATGCACGACTGTAATTGGGGAAGAAGGCATTACCCATTTACGGAGGACAGACAAGAAGTGCCTGGTCGCTTGGAGCATGGGGTTATGGAGAGGCTCCGCACTGTACAACAAAGGATCTAGTCCTAAATGTCCAAGTACAGAGTAGAGGGGTGAAAGCTAGCTCTTCACCCCTATGGGTGCCTAACCCTTTATGCAAAGAGTGCAAAGAGTTAGCTGAATGCCTTAAGCCTAGCCAGCACTTGTGCCCCCTGCCTTGATCCTGGCCAGCACTGCACTTGTGCCCATGCCGTAAGCCTAGCCCGCACTTGTGCCCAGGCCTTAAGCCTGGCTGGCACTTGTGCCCATGCCTTAAGCCTAGCCGGCACTTGTGGCCCCTGCCTTGATCCTAGCCAGCACTGCACTTGTGCCCAGGCCTTAAGCCTAGCCTGCACTTGTGCCCCGGCCTTAAGACTAGCCTGCACTTGTGCCCTGGCCTTAAGCCTAGCCCGCACTTGTGCCCCGGCCTTAAGCCTAACCCGCACTTGTGCCCAGGCCTTAAGCCTAGCCCGCACTTGTGCCCAGGCCTTAAGCCTAGCCCGCACTTGTGCCCCCTGCCTTAATCCTAGCCAGCACTGCACTTGTGCCCAGGCCTTAAGCCTAGCCTGCACTTGTGCCCAGGCCTTAAGCCTAGCCCGCACTTGTGCCCAGGCCTTAAGCCTAGCCCGCACTTGTGCCCCGGCCTTAAGCCTAGCCCGCACTTGTGCCCCGGCCTTAAGCCTAGCCCGCACTTGTGCCCAGGCCTTAAGCCTAGCCTGCACTTTTGAGCCCCTTGAATGCTTGTTTGTTTTTGTCTTCAGCTTCATGTTGGTTATGCAGATAGGGCCAGCTTTACGCTCTTCGCTCTTGTCCCGTCTGAATGCGCATGCACGACTGTAATTGGGGAAGAAGGCATTACCCATTTACGGAGGACAGACAAGAAGTGCCTGGTCGCTTGGAGCATGGGGTTATGGAGAGGCTCCGCACTGTACAACAAAGGATCTAGTCCTAAATGTCCAAGTACAGAGTAGAGGGGTGAAAGCTAGCTCTTCACCCCTATGGGTGCCTAACCCTTTATGCAAAGAGTGCAAAGAGTTAGCTGAATGCCTTAAGCCTAGCCAGCACTTGTGCCCCCTGCCTTGATCCTGGCCAGCACTGCACTTGTGCCCATGCCTTAAGCCTGGCTGGCACTTGTGCCCATGCCTTAAGCCTAGCCGGCACTTGTGGCCCCTGCCTTGATCCTAGCCAGCACTGCACTTGTGCCCAGGCCTTAAGCCTAGCCTGCACTTGTGCCCAGGCCTTAAGCTTAGCCCGCACTTGTGCCCCGGCTTTAAGCTTAGCCCGCACTTGTGCCCCGGCTTTAAGCTTAGCCCGCACTTGTGCCCAGGCCTTAAGCCTAGCCCGCACTTGTGCCTCGGCCTTAAGCCGAGCCCGCACTTGTGCCCCGGCCTTAAGCCGAGCCCGCACTTGTGCCCCGGTCTTAAGCCGAGCCCGCACTTGTGCCCCTGCCTTAAGCCGAGCCCGCACTTGTGCCCCTGCCTTAAGCCGAGCCCGCACTTGTGCCCCTGCCTTAAGCCTAGCCCGCACTTGTGCCCAGGCCTTAAGCCTAGCCCGCACTTGTGCCCAGGCCTTAAGCCTAGCCCGCACTTGTGCCCCTGCCTTAAGCCTAGCCCGCACTTGTGCCCCTGCCTTAAGCCTAGCCCGCACTTGTGCCCAGGCCTTAAGCCTAGCCCGCACTTGTGCCCAGGCCTTAAGCCTAGCCTGCACTTTTGAGCCCCTTGAATGCTTGTTTGTTTGTTTTTGTCTTCAGCTTCATGTTGGTTATGCACATAGGGCCAGCTTTACGCTCTTCGCTCTTGTCCCGTCTGAATGCGCATGCACGACTGTAATTGGGGAAGAAGGCATTACCCATTTACGGAGGACAGACAAGAAGTGCCTGGTCGCTTGGAGCATGGGGTTATGGAGAGGCTCCGCACTGTACAACAAAGGATCTAGTCCTAAATGTCCAAGTACAGAGTAGAGGGGTGAAAGCTAGCTCTTCACCCCTATGGGTGCCTAACCCTTTATGCAAAGAGTGCAAAGAGTTAGCTGAATGCCTTAAGCCTAGCCAGCACTTGTGCCCCCTGCCTTGATCCTGGCCAGCACTGCACTTGTGCCCATGCCTTAAGCCTGGCTGGCACTTGTGCCCATGCCTTAAGCCTAGCCGGCACTTGTGGCCCCTGCCTTGATCCTAGCCAGCACTGCACTTGTGCCCAGGCCTTAAGCCTAGCCTGCACTTGTGCCCCGGCCTTAAGCCTAGCCTGCACTTGTGTCCAGGCCTTAAGCCTAGCCCGCACTTGTGCCCAGGCCTTAAGCCTAGCCCGCACTTGTGCCCAGGCCTTAAGCCTAGCCCGCACTTGTGCCCAGGCCTTAAGCCTAGCCCGCACTTGTGCCCCGGCCTTAAGCCTAACCCGCACTTGTGCCCAGGCCTTAAGCCTAGCCCGCACTTGTGCCCCGGCCTTAAGCCTAGCCCGCACTTGTGCCCCGGCTTTAAGCTTAGCCCGCACTTGTGCCCCGGCTTTAAGCTTAGCCCGCACTTGTGCCCAGGCCTTAAGCCTAGCCCGCACTTGTGCCCAGGCCTTAAGCCTAGCCTGCACTTGTTCCCAGGCCTTAAGCCTAGCCTGCACTTGTGCCCAGGCCTTAAGCCTAGCCCGCACTTGTGCCCCCTGCCTTGATCCTAGCCAGCACTGCACTTGTGCCCAGGCCTTAAGCCTAGCCTGCACTTGTGCCCAGGCCTTAAGCCTAGCCCGCACTTGTGCCCAGGCCTTAAGCCTAGCCCGCACTTGTGCCCCGGCCTTAAGCCTAGCCCGCACTTGTGCCCCGGCCTTAAGCCTAGCCCGCACTTGTGCCCCGGCCTTAAGCCTAGCCCGCACTTGTGCCCATGCCTTAAGCCTAACCCGCACTTGTGCCCAGGCCTTAAGCCTAGCCCGCACTTGTGCCCCTGCCTTAAGCCTAGCCCGCACTTGTGCCCCTGCCTTAAGCCTAGCCCGCACTTGTGCCCAGGCCTTAAGCCTAGCCCGCACTTGTGCCCAGGCCTTAAGCCTAGCCCGCACTTGTGCCCCCTGCCTTGATCCTAGCCAGCACTTGTGCCAAGGCCTTAAGCCTAGCCCGCACTTGTGCCCAGGCCTTAAGCCTAGCCCGCACTTGTGCCCCGGCCTTAAGCCTAGCCCGCACTTGTGCCCATGCCTTAAGCCTAACCCGCACTTGTGCCCAGGCCTTAAGCCTAGCCCGCACTTGTGCCCCGGCTTTAAGCTTAGCCCGCACTTGTGCCCCAGCTTTAAGCCTAGCCCGCACTTGTGCCCAGGCCTTAAGCCTAGCCTGCACTTTTGAGCCCCTTGAATGCAAAGAGTGCAAAGAGTTAGCTGAATGCCTTAAGCCTAGCCAGCACTTGTGCCCCCTGCCTTGATCCTGGCCAGCACTGCACTTGTGCCCATGCCTTAAGCCTGGATGGCACTTGTGGCCCCTGCCTTGATCCTAGCCAGCACTGCACTTGTGCCCAGGCCTTAAGCCTAGCCTGCACTTGTGCCCCGGCCTTAAGCCTAGCCCGCACTTGTGTCCAGGCCTTAAGCCTAGCCCGCACTTGTGCCCAGGCCTTAAACCTAGCCCGCACTTGTGCCCAGGCCTTAAGCCTAGCCCGCTCTTGTGCCCAGGCCTTAAGCCTAGCCCGCATTTGTGCCCAGGCCTTAAGCCTAGCCCGCACTTGTGCCCAGGCCTTAAGCCTAGCCCGCACTTGTGCCCCCTGCCTTGATCCTAGCCAGCACTTGTGCCCAGGCCTTAAGCCTAGCCCGCACTTGTGCCCAGGCCTTAAGCCAAGCCCGCACTTGTGCCCCTGCCTTAAGCCTAGCCCGCACTTGTGCCCCTGCCTTAAGCCTAGCCCGCACTTGTGCCCAGGCCTTAAGCCTAGCCCGCACTTGTGCCCAGGCCTTAAGCCTAGCCCGCACTTGTGCCCAGGCCTTAAGCCTAGCCCGCACTTGTGCCCAGGCCTTAAGCCTAGCCCGCACTTGTGCCCAGGCCTTAAGCCTAGCCCGCACTTGTGCCCAGGCCTTGATCCTAGCCAGCACTTGTGCCCAGGCCTTAAGCCTAGCCCGCACTTGTGCCCAGGCCTTAAGCCTAGCCCGCACTTGTGCCCCCTGCCTTGATCCTAGCCAGCACTTGTGCCCAGGCCTTAAGCCTAGCCCGCACTTGTGCCCCTGCCTTAAGCCTAGCCCGCACTTGTGCCCCTGCCTTAAGCCTAGCCCGCACTTGTGCCCCTGCCTTAAGCCGAGCCCGCACTTGTGCCCCTGCCTTAAGCCGAGCCCACACTTGTGCCCCTGCCTTAAGCCTAGCCCGCACTTGTGCCCAGGCCTTAAGCCTAGCCCGCACTTGTGCCCAGGCCTTAAGCCTAGCCCGCACTTGTGCCCCTGCCTTAAGCCTAGCCCGCACTTGTGCCCCTGCCTAAAGCCTAGCCCGCACTTGTGCCCAGGCCTAAAGCCTAGCCCGCACTTGTGCCCAGGCCTTAAGCCTAGCCCGCACTTGTGCCCAGGCCTTAAGCCTAGCCCGCACTTGTGCCCAGGCCTTAAGCCTAGCCCGCACTTGTGCCCAGGCCTTAAGCCTAGCCCGCACTTGTGCCCAGGCCTTAAGCCTAGCCCGCACTTGTGCCCAGGCCTTAAGCCTAGCCCGCACTTGTGCCCAGGCCTTAAGCCTAGCCCGCACTTGTGCCCCTGCCTTGATCCTAGCCAGCACTTGTGCCCCGGCCTTAAGCCTAGCCCGCACTTGTGCCCAGGCCTTAAGCCAAGCCCGCACTTGTGCCCCTGCCTTAAGCCTAGCCCACACTTGTGCCCCTGCCTTAAGCCTAGCCCGCACTTGTGCCCAGGCCTTAAGCCTAGCCCGCACTTGTGCCCCGGCCTTAAGCCTAGCCCGCACTTGTCCTCAGGCCATAAGCCTAGCCCGCACTTGTGCCCCGGCCTTAAGCCTAGCCCGCACTTGTGCCCCGGCCTTAAGCCTAGCCCGCACTTGTGCCCAGGCCTTAAGCCTAGCCCGCACTTGTGTCCAGGCCTTAAGCCTAGCCCGCACTTGTGCCCAGGCCTTAAGCCTAGCCCGCACTTGTGCCCAGGCCTTAAGCCTAGCCCGCACTTGTGCCCAGGCCTTAAGCCTAGCCCGCACTTGTGCCCCGGCCTTAAGCCTAACCCGCACTTGTGCCCAGGCCTTAAGCCTAGCCCGCACTTGTGCCCAGGCCTTAAGCCTAGCCCGCACTTGTGCCCCGGCTTTAAGCTTAGCCCGCACTTGTGCCCCGGCTTTAAGCTTAGCCCGCACTTGTGCCCAGGCCTTAAGCCGAGCCCGCACTTGTGCCCCGGCCTTAAGCCGAGCCCGCACTTGTGCCCCGGCCTTAAGCCGAGCCCGCACTTGTGCCCCGGCCTTAAGCCGAGCCCGCACTTGTGCCCCGGCCTTAAGCCGAGCCCGCACTTGTGCCCCGGCCTTAAGCCGAGCCCGCACTTGTGCCCCGGCCTTAAGCCTAGCCCGCACTTGTGCCCAGGCCTTAAGCCTAGCCCGCACATGTGCCCAGGCCTTAAGCCGAGCCCGCACTTGTGCCCAGGCCTTAAGCCTAGCCCGCACTTGTGCCCAGGCCTTAAGCCTAGCCCGCACTTGTGCCCCGGCTTTAAGCTTAGCCCGCACTTGTGCCCCGGCTTTAAGCTTAGCCCGCACTTGTGCCCAGGCCTTAAGCCTAGCCCGCACTTGTGCCCAGGCCTTAAGCCTAGCCCGCACTTGTGCCCCTGCCTTAAGCCTAGCCCGCACTTGTGCCCCTGCCTTAAGCCTAGCCCGCACTTGTGCCCAGGTCTTAAGCCTAGCCCGCACTTGTGCCCAGGCCTTAAGCCTACCCCGCACTTGTGCCCAGGCCTAAAGCCTAGCCCGCACTTGTGCCCAGGCCTTAAGCCTAGCCCGCACTTGTGCCCCGGCCTTAAGCCTAGCCCGCACTTGTGCCCCGGCCTTAAGCCTAGCCCGCACTTGTCCTCAGGCCATAAGCCTAGCCCGCACTTGTGCCCCGGCCTTAAGCCTAGCCCGCACTTGTGCCCCGGCCTTAAGCCTAGCCCGCACTTGTGCCCAGGCCTTAAGCCTAGCCCGCACTTGTGCCCAGGCCTTAAGCCTAGCCCGCACTTGTGCCCAGGCCTTAAGCCTAGCCCGCACTTGTGCCCCCTGCCTTGATCCTAGCCAGCACTTGTGCCCAGGCCTTAAGCCTAGCCCGCACTTGTGCCCAGGCCTTAAGCCAAGCCCGCACTTGTGCCCCTGCCTTAAGCCTAGCCCGCACTTGTGCCCCTGCCTTAAGCCTAGCCCGCACTTGTGTCCAGGCCTTAAGCCTAGCCCGCACTTGTGCCCAGGCCTTAAGCCTAGCCCGCACTTGTGCCCAGGCCTTAAGCCTAGCCCGCACTTGTGCCCAGGCCTTAAGCCTAGCCCGCACTTGTGCCCTGGCCTTAAGCCTAGCCCGCACTTGTGCTTTGGCCTTAAGCCTAGCCCGCACTTGTGCCCTGGCCTTAAGCCTAGCCCGCACTTGTCCTCAGGCCATAAGCCTAGCCCGCACTTGTGCCCCGGCCTTAAGCCTAGCCCGCACTTGTGCCCCGGCCTTAAGCCTAGCCCGCACTTGTGCCCCGGCCTTAAGCCTAGCCCGCACTTGTGCCCAGGCCTTAAGCCTAGCCTGCACTTTTGAGCCCCTTGAATGCTTGTTTGTTTTTGTCTTCAGCTTCATGTTGGTTATGCAGATAGGGCCAGCTTTACGCTCTTCGCTCTTGTCCCGTCTGAATGCGCATGCACGACTGTAATTGGGGAAGAAGGCATTACCCATTTACGGAGGACAGACAAGAAGTGCCTGGTCGCTTGGAGCATGGGGTTATGGAGAGGCTCCGCACTGTACAACAAAGGATCTAGTCCTAAATGTCCAAGTACAGAGTAGAGGGGTGAAAGCTAGCTCTTCACCCCTATGGGTGCCTAACCCTTTATGCAAAGAGTGCAAAGAGTTAGCTGAATGCCTTAAGCCTAGCCAGCACTTGTGCCCCCTGCCTTGATCCTGGCCAGCACTGCACTTGTGCCCATGCCTTAAGCCTGGATGGCACTTGTGGCCCCTGCCTTGATCCTAGCCAGCACTGCACTTGTGCCCAGGCCTTAAGCCTAGCCTGCACTTGTGCCCCGGCCTTAAGCCTAGCCCGCACTTGTGTCCAGGCCTTAAGCCTAGCCCGCACTTGTGCCCAGGCCTTAAGCCTAGCCCGCACTTGTGCCCAGGCCTTAAGCCTAGCCCGCACTTGTGCCCAGGCCTTAAGCCTAGCCCGCACTTGTGCCCCGGCCTTAAGCCTAACCCGCACTTGTGCCCAGGCCTTAAGCCTAGCCCGCACTTGTGCCCAGGCCTTAAGCCGAGCCCGCACTTGTGCCCCTGCCTTAAGCCGAGCCCGCACTTGTGCCCCTGCCTTAAGCCGAGCCCGCACTTGTGCCCCTGCCTTGATCCTAGCCAGCACTTGTGCCCAGGCCTTAAGCCTAGCCCGCACTTGTGCCCAGGCCTTAAGCCTAGCCCGCACTTGTGCCCCCTGCCTTGATCTTAGCCAGCACTGCACTTATGCCCAGGCCTTAAGCCTAGCCTGCACTTGTGCCCAGGCCTTAAGCCTAGCCCGCACTTGTGCCCAGGCCTTAAGCCTAGCCCGCACTTGTGCCCAGGCCTTAAGCCTAGCCCGCACTTGTGCCCAGGCCTTAAGCCTAGCCCGCACTTGTGCCCAGGCCTTAAGCCTAGCCCGCACTTGTGCCCAGGCCTTAAGCCTAGCCCGCACTTGTGCCCAGGCCTTAAGCCTAGCCCGCACTTGTGCCCAGGCCTTAAGCCTAGCCCGCACTTGTGCCCAGGCCTTAAGCATAGCCCGCACTTGTGCCCAGGCCTTAAGCCTAGCCCGCACTTGTGCCCAGGCCTTGATCCTAGCCAGCACTTGTGCCCAGGCCTTAAGCCTAGCCCGCACTTGTGCCCAGGCCTTAAGCCTAGCCCGCACTTGTGCCCCCTGCCTTGATCCTAGCCAGCACTTGTGCCCAGGCCTTAAGCCTAGCCCGCACTTGTGCCCCTGCCTTAAGCCTAGCCTGCACTTGTGCCCCTGCCTTAAGCCTAGCCCGCACTTGTGCCCCCTGCCTTGATCCTAGCCAGCACTTGTGCCCAGGCCTTAAGCCTAGCCCGCACTTGTGCCCAGGCCTTAAGCCTAGCCTGCACTTTTGAGCCCCTTGAATGCTTGTTTGTTTGTTTTTGTCTTCAGCTTCATGTTGGTTATGCACATAGGGCCAGCTTTACGCTCTTCGCTCTTGTCCCATCTGAATGCGCATGCACGACTGTAATTGGGGAAGAAGGCATTACCCATTTACGGAGGACAGACAAGAAGTGCCTGGTCGCTTGGAGCATGGGGTTATGGAGAGGCTCCGCACTGTACAACAAAGGATCTAGTCCTAAATGTCCAAGTACAGAGTAGAGGGGTGAAAGCTAGCTCTTCACCCCTATGGGTGCCTAACCCTTTATGCAAAGAGTGCAAAGAGTTAGCTGAATGCCTTAAGCCTAGCCAGCACTTGTGCCCCCTGCCTTGATCCTGGCCAGCACTGCACTTGTGCCCATGCCTTAAGCCTGGCTGGCACTTGTGCCCATGCCTTAAGCCTAGCCGGCACTTGTGGCCCCTGCCTTGATCCTAGCCAGCACTGCACTTGTGCCCAGGCCTTAAGCCTAGCCTGCACTTGTGCCCCGGCCTTAAGCCTAGCCTGCACTTGTGCCCAGGCCTTAAGCCTAGCCCGCACTTGTGCCCAGGCCTTAAGCCTAGCCCGCACTTGTGCCCAGGCCTTAAGCCTAGCCCGCACTTGTGCCCAGGCCTTAAGCCTAGCCCGCACTTGTGCCCCGGCCTTAAGCCTAACCCGCACTTGTGCCCAGGCCTTAAGCCTAGCCCGCACTTGTGCCCCGGCCTTAAGCCTAGCCCGCACTTGTGCCCCGGCTTTAAGCTTAGCCCGCACTTGTGCCCCGGCTTTAAGCTTAGCCCGCACTTGTGCCCAGGCCTTAAGCCGAGCCCGCACTTGTGCCCCGGCCTTAAGCCGAGCCCGCACTTGTGCCCCGGCCTTAAGCCGAGCCCGCACTTGTGCCCCTGCCTTAAGCCTAGCCCACACTTGTGCCCCTGCCTTAAGCCTAGCCCGCACTTGTGCCCAGGCCTTAAGCCTAGCCCGCACTTGTGCCCCGGCCTTAAGCCTAGCCCGCACTTGTCCTCAGGCCATAAGCCTAGCCCGCACTTGTGCCCTGGCCTTAAGCCTAGCCCGCACTTGTGCCCCGGCCTTAAGCCTAGCCCGCACTTGTGTCAAGGCCTTAAGCCTAGCCCGCACTTGTGCCCAGGCCTTAAGCCTAGCCCGCACTTGTGCCCAGGCCTTAAGCCTAGCCCGCACTTGTGCCCCGGCCTTAAGCCTAACCCGCACTTGTGCCCAGGCCTTAAGCCTAGCCCGCACTTGTGCCCCGGCTTTAAGCTTAGCCCGCACTTGTGCCCCGGCTTTAAGCTTAGCCCGCACTTGTGCCCAGGCCTTAAGCCGAGCCCGCACTTGTGCCCCGGCCTTAAGCCGAGCCCGCACTTGTGCCCCGGCCTTAAGCCGAGCCCGCACTTGTGCCCCGGCCTTAAGCCGAGCCCGCACTTGTGCCCCGGCCTTAAGCCTAGCCCGCACTTGTGCCCAGGCCTTAAGCCGAGCCCGCACTTGTGCCCCGGCCTTAAGCCTAGCCCGCACTTGTGCCCAGGCCTTAAGCCTAGCCCGCACTTGTGCCCAGGCCTTAAGCCGAGCCCGCACTTGTGCCCAGGCCTTAAGCCGAGCCCGCACTTGTGCCCAGGCCTTAAGCCTAGCCCGCACTTGTGCCCAGGCCTTAAGCCTAGCCCGCACTTGTGCCCAGGCCTTGATCCTAGCCCGCACTTGTGCCCAGGCCTTAAGCCTAGCCCGCACTTGTGCCCAGGCCTTAAGCCAAGCCCGCACTTGTGCCCCTGCCTTAAGCCTAGCCCGCACTTGTGCCCCTGCCTTAAGCCTAGCCCGCACTTGTGCCCAGGTCTTAAGCCTAGCCCGCACTTGTGCCCAGGCCTTAAGCCTAGCCCGCACTTGTGCCCAGGCCTTAAGCCTAGCCCGCACTTGTGCCCAGGCCTTAAGCCAAGCCCGCACTTGTGCCCCGGCCTTAAGCCTAGCCCGCACTTGTGCCCCTGCCTTAAGCCTAGCCCGCACTTGTGCCCAGGTCTTAAGCCTAGCCCGCACTTGTGCCCAGGCCTTAAGCCTAGCCCGCACTTGTGCCCAGGCCTAAAGCCTAGCCCGCACTTGTGCCCAGGCCTTAAGCCTAGCCCGCACTTGTGCCCCGGCCTTAAGCCTAGCCCGCACTTGTGCCCCGGCCTTAAGCCTAGCCCGCACTTGTCCTCAGGCCATAAGCCTAGCCCGCACTTGTGCCCCGGCCTTAAGCCTAGCCCGCACTTGTGCCCCGGCCTTAAGCCTAGCCCGCACTTGTGCCCAGGCCTTAAGCCTAGCCCGCACTTGTGCCCAGGCCTTAAGCCTAGCCTGCACTTGTGCCCCCTGCCTTGATCCTAGCCAGCACTTGTGCCCAGGCCTTAAGCCTAGCCCGCACTTGTGCCCAGGCCTTAAGCCTAGCCTGCACTTTTGAGCCCCTTGAACGCTTGTTTGTTTGTTTTTGTCTTCAGCTTCATGTTGGTTATGCACATAGGGCCAGCTTTACGCTCTTCGCTCTTGTCCCGTCTGAATGCGCATGCACGACGGTAATTGGGGAAGAAGGCATTACCCATTTACGGAGGACAGACAAGAAGTGCCTGGTCGCTTGGAGCATGGGGTTATGGAGAGGCTCCGCACTGTACAACAAAGGATCTAGTCCTAAATGTCCAAGTACAGAGTAGAGGGGTGAAAGCTAGCTCTTCACCCCTATGGGTGCCTAACCCTTTATGCAAAGAGTGCAAAGAGTTAGCTGAATGCCTTAAGCCTAGCCAGCACTTGTGCCCCCTGCCTTGATCCTGGCCAGCACTGCACTTGTGCCCATGCCGTAAGCCTAGCCCGCACTTGTGCCCAGGCCTTAAGCTTGGCTGGCACTTGTGCCCATGCCTTAAGCCTAGCCGGCACTTGTGGCCCCTGCCTTGATCCTAGCCAGCACTGCACTTGTGCCCAGGCCTTAAGCCTAGCCTGCACTTGTGCCCCGGCCTTAAGACTAGCCTGCACTTGTGCCCTGGCCTTAAGCCTAGCCCGCACTTGTGCCCCGGCCTTAAGCCTAACCCGCACTTGTGCCCAGGCCTTAAGCCTAGCCCGCACTTGTGCCCAGGCCTTAAGCCTAGCCCGCACTTGTGCCCCCTGCCTTGATCCTAGCCAGCACTGCACTTGTGCCCAGGCCTTAAGCCTAGCCTGCACTTGTGCCCAGGCCTTAAGCCTAGCCCGCACTTGTGCCCAGGCCTTAAGCCTAGCCCGCACTTGTGCCCAGGCCTTAAGCCTAGCCCGCACTTGTGCCCAGGCCTTAAGCCTAGCCCGCACTTGTGCCCAGGCCTTAAGCCTAGCCCGCACTTGTTCCCCCTGCCTTGATCCTAGCCAGCACTTGTGCCCAGGCCTTAAGCCTAGCCTGCACTTGTGCCCTGGCCTTAAGCCTAGCCCGCACTTGTGCCCCGGCCTTAAGCCTAGCCCGCACTTGTGCCCCGGCCTTAAGCCTAACCCGCACTTGTGCCCAGGCCTTAAGCCTAGCCCGCACTTGTGCCCAGGCCTTAAGCCTAGCCCGCACTTGTGCCCCGGCTTTAAGCTTAGCCCGCACTTGTGCCCCGGCTTTAAGCTTAGCCCGCACTTGTGCCCAGGCCTTAAGCCTAGCCCGCACTTGTGCCCAGGCCTTAAGCCTAGCCCGCACTTGTGCCCCTGCCTTAAGCCTAGCCCGCACTTGTGCCCCTGCCTTAAGCCTAGCCCGCACTTGTGCCCAGGTCTTAAGCCTAGCCCGCACTTGTGCCCAGGCCTTAAGCCTAGCCCGCACTTGTGCCCAGGCCTAAAGCCTAGCCCGCACTTGTGCCCAGGCCTTAAGCCTAGCCCGCACTTGTGCCCCGGCCTTAAGCCTAGCCCGCACTTGTGCCCCGGCCTTAAGCCTAGCCTGCACTTGTCCTCAGGCCATAAGCCTAGCCCGCACTTGTGCCCCGGCCTTAAGCCTAGCCCGCACTTGTGCCCCGGCCTTAAGCCTAGCCCGCACTTGTGCCCAGGCCTTAAGCCTAGCCCGCACTTGTGCCCAGGCCTTAAGCCTAGCCCGCACTTGTGCCCAGGCCTTAAGCCTAGCCTGCACTTGTGCCCCCTGCCTTGATCCTAGCCTGCACTTTTGAGCCCCTTGAATGCTTGTTTGTTTGTTTTTGTCTTCAGCTTCATGTTGGTTATGCACATAGGGCCAGCTTTACGCTCTTCGCTCTTGTCCCGTCTGAATGCGCATGCACGACTGTAATTGGGGAAGAAGGCATTACCCATTTACGGAGGACAGACAAGAAGTGCCTGGTCGCTTGGAGCATGGGGTTATGGAGAGGCTCCGCACTGTACAACAAAGGATCTAGTCCTAAATGTCCAAGTACAGAGTAGAGGGGTGAAAGCTAGCTCTTCACCCCTATGGGTGCCTAACCCTTTATGCAAAGAGTGCAAAGAGTTAGCTGAATGCCTTAAGCCTAGCCAGCACTTGTGCCCCCTGCCTTGATCCTGGCCAGCACTGCACTTGTGCCCATGCCGTAAGCCTAGCCCGCACTTGTGCCCAGGCCTTAAGCCTGGCTGGCACTTGTGCCCATGCCTTAAGCCTAGCCGGCACTTGTGGCCCCTGCCTTGATCCTAGCCAGCACTGCACTTGTGCCCAGGCCTTAAGCCTAGCCTGCACTTGTGCCCCGGCCTTAAGACTAGCCTGCACTTGTGCCCTGGCCTTAAGCCTAGCCCGCACTTGTGCCCCGGCCTTAAGCCTAACCCGCACTTGTGCCCAGGCCTTAAGCCTAGCCCGCACTTGTGCCCAGGCCTTAAGCCTAGCCCGCACTTGTGCCCCCTGCCTTAATCCTAGCCAGCACTGCACTTGTGCCCAGGCCTTAAGCCTAGCCTGCACTTGTGCCCAGGCCTTAAGCCTAGCCCGCACTTGTGCCCAGGCCTTAAGCCTAGCCCGCACTTGTGCCCAGGCCTTAAGCCTAGCCCGCACTTGTGCCCAGGCCTTAAGCCTAGCCCGCACTTGTTCCCAGGCCTTAAGCCTAGCCCGCACTTGTTCCCCCTGCCTTGATCCTAGCCAGCACTTGTGCCCAGGCCTTAAGCCTAGCCTGCACTTGTGCCCTGGCCTTAAGCCTAGCCCGCACTTGTGCCCCGGCCTTAAGCCTAGCCCGCACTTGTGCCCCGGCCTTAAGCCTAACCCGCACTTGTGCCCAGGCCTTAAGCCTAGCCCGCACTTGTGCCCCGGCTTTAAGCTTAGCCCGCACTTGTGCCCCGGCTTTAAGCTTAGCCCGCACTTGTGCCCAGGCCTTAAGCCTAGCCCGCACTTGTGCCCAGGCCTTAAGCCTAGCCCGCACTTGTGCCCCCTGCCTTGATCCTAGCCAGCACTTGTGCCCAGGCCTTAAGCCTAGCCCGCACTTGTGCCCAGGCCTTAAGCCAAGCCCGCACTTGTGCCCCTGCCTTAAGCCTAGCCCGCACTTGTGCCCAGGCCGCACTTGTGCCCCGGCCTTAAGCCTAGCCCGCACTTGTCCTCAGGCCATAAGCCTAGCCCGCACTTGTGCCCCGGCCTTAAGCCTAGCCCGCACTTGTGCCCCGGCCTTAAGCCTAGCCCGCACTTGTGCCCCGGCCTTAAGCCTAGCCCGCACTTGTGCCCCGGCCTTAAGCCTAGCCCGCACTTGTGCCCCGGCCTTAAGCCTAGCCCGCACTTGTGCCCAGGCCTTAAGCCTAGCCCGCACTTGTGCCCAGGCCTTAAGCCTAGCCCGCACTTGTGCCCAGGCCTTAAGCCTAGCCCGCACTTGTGCCCCCTGCCTTGATCCTAGCCAGCACTTGTGCCCAGGCCTTAAGCCTAGCCCGCACTTGTGCCCAGGCCTTAAGCCTAGCCTGCACTTTTGAGCCCCTTGAATGCTTGTTTGTTTGTTTGTTTTTGTCTTCAGCTTCATGTTGGTTATGCACATAGGGCCAGCTTTACGCTCTTCGCTCTTGTCCCGTCTGAATGCGCATGCACGACTTTAATTGGGGAAGAAGGCATTACCCATTTACGGAGGACAGACAAGAAGTGCCTGGTCGCTTGGAGCATGGGGTTATGGAGAGGCTCCGCACTGTACAACAAAGGATCTAGTCCTAAATGTCCAAGTACAGAGTAGAGGGGTGAAAGCTAGCTCTTCACCCCTATGGGTGCCTAACCCTTTATGCAAAGAGTGCAAAGAGTTAGCTGAATGCCTTAAGCCTAGCCAGCACTTGTGCCCCCTGCCTTGATCCTGGCCAGCACTGCACTTGTGCCCATGCCGTAAGCCTAGCCCACACTTGTGCCCAGGCCTTAAGCCTAGCCCGCACTTGTGCCCAGGCCTTAAGCCTGGCTGGCACTTGTGCCCATGCCTTAAGCCTAGCCGGCACTTGTGGCCCCTGCCTTGATCCTAGCCAGCACTGCACTTGTGCCCAGGCCTTAAGCCTAGCCTGCACTTGTGCCCAGGCCTTAAGCCTAGCCCGCACTTGTGCCCCGGCCTTAAGCCTAGCCCGCACTTGTGCCCCGGCCTTAAGCCTAGCCCGCACTTGTGCCCCGGCCTTAAGCCTAGCCCGCACTTGTGCCCCGGCCTTAAGCCTAGCCCGCACTTGTGCCCCGGCCTTAAGCCTAGCCCGCACTTGTGCCCCGGCCTTAAGTCTAACCCCCACTTGTGCCCAGGCCTTAAGCCTAGCCCGCACTTGTACCCAGGCCTTAAGCCTAGCCCGCACTTGTGCCCCGGCCTTAAGCCTAGCCCGCACTTGTGCCCCGGCCTTAAGCCTAGCCCGCACTTGTGCCCCGGCCTTAAGCCTAGCCCGCACTTGTGCCCATGCCTTAAGCCTAACCCGCACTTGTGCCCAGGCCTTAAGCCTAGCCCGCACTTGTGCCCCGGCTTTAAGCTTAGCCCGCACTTGTGCCCAGGCCTTAAGCCTAGCCCGCACTTGTGCCCAGGCCTTAAGCCTAGCCCGCACTTGTGCCCAGGCCTTAAGCCTAGCCTGCACTTGTGCCCCCTGCCTTGATCCTAGCCAGCACTTGTGCCCAGGCCTTAAGCCTAGCCCGCACTTGTGCCCAGGCCTTAAGCCTAGCCTGCACTTTTGAGCCCCTTGAATGCTTGTTTGTTTGTTTTTGTCTTCAGCTTCATGTTGGTTATGCACATAGGGCCAGCTTTACGCTCTTCGCTCTTGTCCCGTCTGAATGCGCATGCACGACTGTAATTGGGGAAGAAGGCATTACCCATTTACGGAGGACAGACAAGAAGTGCCTGGTCGCTTGGAGCATGGGGTTATGTAGAGGCTCCGCACTGTACAACAAAGGATCTAGTCCTAAATGTCCAAGTACAGAGTAGAGGGGTGAAAGCTAGCTCTTCACCCCTATGGGTGCCTAACCCTTTATGCAAAGAGTGCAAAGAGTTAGCTGAATGCCTTAAGCCTAGCCAGCACTTGTGCCCCCTGCCTTGATCCTGGCCAGCACTGCACTTGTGCCCATGCCGTAAGCCTAGCCCGCACTTGTGCCCAGGCCTTAAGCCTGGCTGGCACTTGTGCCCATGCCTTAAGCCTAGCCGGCACTTGTGGCCCCTGCCTTGATCCTAGCCAGCACTGCACTTGTGCCCAGACCTTAAGCCTAGCCTGCACTTGTGCCCCGGCCTTAAGACTAGCCTGCACTTGTGCCCTGGCCTTAAGCCTAGCCCGCACTTGTGCCCCGGCCTTAAGCCTAACCCGCACTTGTGCCCAGGCCTTAAGCCTAGCCCGCACTTGTGCCCAGGCCTTAAGCCTAGCCCGCACTTGTGCCCCCTGCCTTGATCCTAGCCAGCACTGCACTTGTGCCCAGGCCTTAAGCCTAGCCTGCACTTGTGCCCAGGCCTTAAGCCTAGCCCGCACTTGTGCCCAGGCCTTAAGCCTAGCCCGCACTTGTGCCCAGGCCTTAAGCCTAGCCCGCACTTGTGCCCAGGCCTTAAGCCTAGCCCGCACTTGTTCCCCCTGCCTTGATCCTAGCCAGCACTTGTGCCCAGGCCTTAAGCCTAGCCTGCACTTGTGCCCTGGCCTTAAGCCTAGCCCGCACTTGTGCCCCGGCCTTAAGCCTAGCCCGCACTTGTGCCCCGGCCTTAAGCCTAACCCGCACTTGTGCCCAGGCCTTAAGCCTAGCCCGCACTTGTGCCCCGGCTTTAAGCTTAGCCCGCACTTGTGCCCCGGCTTTAAGCTTAGCCCGCACTTGTGCCCAGGCCTTAAGCCTAGCCCGCACTTGTGCCCAGGTCTTAAGCCTAGCCCGCACTTGTGCCCCCTGCCTTGATCCTAGCCAGCACTTGTGCCCAGGCCTTAAGCCTAGCCCGCACTTGTGCCCAGGCCTTAAGCCAAGCCCGCACTTGTGCCCCTGCCTTAAGCCTAGCCCGCACTTGTGCCCAGGCCGCACTTGTGCCCAGGCCTTAAGCCTAGCCCGCACTTGTGGCCAGGCCTTAAGCCTAGCCCGCACTTGTGCCCAGGCCTTAAGCCTAGCCCGCACTTGTGCCCCGGCCTTAAGCCTAGCCCGCACTTGTCCTCAGGCCATAAGCCTAGCCCGCACTTGTGCCCCGGCCTTAAGCCTAGCCCGCACTTGTGCCCCGGCCTTAAGCCTAGCCCGCACTTGTGCCCCGGCCTTAAGCCTAGCCCGCACTTGTGCCCCGGCCTTAAGCCTAGCCCGCACTTGTGCCCCGGCCTTAAGCCTAGCCCGCACTTGTGCCCAGGCCTTAAGCCTAGCCCGCACTTGTGCCCAGGCCTTAAGCCTAGCCCGCACTTGTGCCCAGGCCTTAAGCCTAGCCCGCACTTGTGCCCCCTGCCTTGATCCTAGCCAGCACTTGTGCCCAGGCCTTAAGCCTAGCCCGCACTTGTGCCCAGGCCTTAAGCCTAGCCTGCACTTTTGAGCCCCTTGAATGCTTGTTTGTTTGTTTGTTTTTGTCTTCAGCTTCATGTTGGTTATGCACATAGGGCCAGCTTTACGCTCTTCGCTCTTGTCCCGTCTGAATGCGCATGCACGACTTTAATTGGGGAAGAAGGCATTACCCATTTACGGAGGACAGACAAGAAGTGCCTGGTCGCTTGGAGCATGGGGTTATGGAGAGGCTCCGCACTGTACAACAAAGGATCTAGTCCTAAATGTCCAAGTACAGAGTAGAGGGGTGAAAGCTAGCTCTTCACCCCTATGGGTGCCTAACCCTTTATGCAAAGAGTGCAAAGAGTTAGCTGAATGCCTTAAGCCTAGCCAGCACTTGTGCCCCCTGCCTTGATCCTGGCCAGCACTGCACTTGTGCCCATGCCGTAAGCCTAGCCCACACTTGTGCCCAGGCCTTAAGCCTAGCCCGCACTTGTGCCCAGGCCTTAAGCCTGGCTGGCACTTGTGCCCATGCCTTAAGCCTAGCCGGCACTTGTGGCCCCTGCCTTGATCCTAGCCAGCACTGCACTTGTGCCCAGGCCTTAAGCCTAGCCTGCACTTGTGCCCAGGCCTTAAGCCTAGCCCGCACTTGTGCCCCGGCCTTAAGCCTAGCCCGCACTTGTGCCCCGGCCTTAAGCCTAGCCCGCACTTGTGCCCCGGCCTTAAGCCTAGCCCGCACTTGTGCCCCGGCCTTAAGCCTAGCCCGCACTTGTGCCCCGGCCTTAAGCCTAGCCCGCACTTGTGCCCCGGCCTTAAGCCTAGCCCGCACTTGTGCCCCGGCCTTAAGTCTAACCCCCACTTGTGCCCAGGCCTTAAGCCTAGCCCGCACTTGTGCCCAGGCCTTAAGCCTAGCCCGCACTTGTGCCCCGGCCTTAAGCCTAGCCCGCACTTGTGCCCCGGCCTTAAGCCTAGCCCGCACTTGTGCCCCGGCCTTAAGCCTAGCCCGCACTTGTGCCCATGCCTTAAGCCTAACCCGCACTTGTGCCCAGGCCTTAAGCCTAGCCCGCACTTGTGCCCCGGCTTTAAGCTTAGCCCGCACTTGTGCCCCGGCTTTAAGCTTAGCCCGCACTTGTGCCCCGGCTTTAAGCTTAGCCCGCACTTGTGCCCCGGCTTTAAGCTTAGCCCGCACTTGTGCCCAGGCCTTAAGCCTAGCCAGCACTTGTGCCCAGGCCTTAAGCCTAGCCCGCACTTGTGCCCAGGCCTTAAGCCTAGCCTGCACTTTTGAGCCCCTTGAATGCTTGTTTGTTTGTTTTTGTCTTCAGCTTCATGTTGGTTATGCACATAGGGCCAGCTTTACGCTCTTCGCTCTTGTCCCGTCTGAATGCGCATGCACGACTGTAATTGGGGAAGAAGGCATTACCCATTTACGGAGGACAGACAAGAAGTGCCTGGTCGCTTGGAGCATGGGGTTATGGAGAGGCTCCGCACTGTACAACAAAGGATCTAGTCCTAAATGTCCAAGTACAGAGTAGAGGGGTGAAAGCTAGCTCTTCACCCCTATGGGTGCCTAACCCTTTATGCAAAGAGTGCAAAGAGTTAGCTGAATGCCTTAAGCCTAGCCAGCACTTGTGCCCCCTGCCTTGATCCTGGCCAGCACTGCACTTGTGCCCATGCCTTAAGCCTGGCTGGCACTTGTGCCCATGCCTTAAGCCTAGCCGGCACTTGTGGCCCCTGCCTTGATCCTAGCCAGCACTGCACTTGTGCCCAGGCCTTAAGCCTAGCCTGCACTTGTGCCCCGGCCTTAAGCCTAGCCCGCACTTGTGTCCAGGCCTTAAGCCTAGCCCGCACTTGTGCCCAGGCCTTAAGCCTAGCCCGCAATTGTGCCCAGGCCTTAAGCCTAGCCCGCACTTGTGCCCAGGCCTTAAGCCTAGCCCGCACTTGTGCCCCGGCCTTAAGCCTAACCCGCACTTGTGCCCAGGCCTTAAGCCTAGCCCGCACTTGTGCCCAGGCCTTAAGCCTAGCCCGCACTTGTGCCCAGGCCTTAAGCCGAGCCCGCACTTGTGCCCCTGCCTTAAGCCGAGCCCGCACTTGTGCCCCTGCCTTAAGCCGAGCCCGCACTTGTGCCCCTGCCTTGATCCTAGCTAGCACTTGTGCCCAGGCCTTAAGCCTAGCCCGCACTTGTGCCCAGGCCTTAAGCCTAGCCCACACTTGTGCCCAGGCCTTAAGCCTAGCCCGCACTTGTGCCCAGGCCTTAAGCCTAGCCCGCACTTGTGCCCCTGCCTTGATCCTAGCCAGCACTTGTGCCCAGGCCTTAAGCCTAGCCCGCACTTGTGCCCAGGCCTTAAGCCTAGCCCGCACTTGTGCCCCCTGCCTTGATCCTAGCCAGCACTTGTGCCCAGGCCTTAAGCCTAGCCCGCACTTTTGCCCCTGCCTTAAGCCTAGCCCGCACTTGTGCCCCCTGCCTTGATCCTAGCCAGCACTTGTGCCCAGGCCTTAAGCCTAGCCCGCACTTGTGCCCAGGCCTTAAGCCTAGCCTGCACTTTTGAGCCCCTTGAATGCTTGTTTGTTTTTGTCTTCAGCTTCATGTTGGTTATGCACATAGGGCCAGCTTTACGCTCTTCGCTCTTGTCCCGTCTGAATGCGCATGCACGACTGTAATTGGGGAAGAAGGCATTACCCATTTACGGAGGACAGACAAGAAGTGCCTGGTCGCTTGGAGCATGGGGTTATGGAGAGGCTCCGCACTGTACAACAAAGGATCTAGTCCTAAATGTCCAAGTACAGAGTAGAGGGGTGAAAGCTAGCTCTTCACCCCTATGGGTGCCTAACCCTTTATGCAAAGAGTGCAAAGAGTTAGCTGAATGCCTTAAGCCTAGCCAGCACTTGTGCCCCCTGCCTTGATCCTGGCCAGCACTGCACTTGTGCCCATGCCTTAAGCCTGGCTGGCACTTGTGCCCATGCCTTAAGCCTAGCCGGCACTTGTGGCCCCTGCCTTGATCCTAGCCAGCACTGCACTTGTGCCCAGGCCTTAAGCCTAGCCTGCACTTGTGCCCCGGCCTTAAGCCTAGCCCGCACTTGTGTCCAGGCCTTAAGCCTAGCCCGCACTTGTGCCCAGGCCTTAAGCCTAGCCCGCACTTGTGCCCAAGCCTAAAGCCTAGCCCGCACTTGTGCCCAGGCCTTAAGCCTAGCCCGCACTTGTGCCCCGGCCTTAAGCCTAACCCGCACTTGTGCCCAGGCCTTAAGCCTAGCCCGCACTTGTGCCCAGGCCTTAAGCCTAGCCCGCACTTGTGCCCCGGCTTTAAGCTTAGCCCGCACTTGTGCCCCGGCTTTAAGCTTAGCCCGCACTTGTGCCCAGGCCTTAAGCCGAGCCCGCACTTGTGCCCCGGCCTTAAGCCGAGCCTGCACTTGTGCCCCGGCCTTAAGCCGAGCCCGCACTTGTGCCCCGGCCTTAAGCCGAGCCCGCACTTGTGCCCCGGCCTTAAGCCGAGCCCGCACTTGTGCCCCGGCCTTAAGCCGAGCCCGCACTTGTGCCCCTGCCTTAAGCCGAGCCCGCACTTGTGCCCCTGCCTTAAGCCGAGCCCGCACTTGTGCCCCTGCCTTAAGCCTAGCCCGCACTTGTGCCCAGGCCTTAAGCCTAGCCCGCACTTGTGCCCAGGCCTTAAGCCTAGCCCGCACTTGTGCCCCTGCCTTAAGCCTAGCCCGCACTTGTGCCCAGGCCTAAAGCCTAGCCCGCACTTGTGCCCAGGCCTAAAGCCTAGCCCGCACTTGTGCCCAGGCCTTAAGCCTAGCCCGCACTTGTGCCCAGGCCTTAAGCCTAGCCCGCACTTGTGCCCAGGCCTTAAGCCTAGCCCGCACTTGTGCCCAGGCCTTAAGCCTAGCCCGCACTTGTGCCCAGGCCTTAAGCCTAGCCCGCACTTGTGCCCAGGCCTTAAGCCTAGCCCGCACTTGTGCCCAGGCCTTAAGCCTAGCCCGCACTTGTGCCCAGGCCTTAAGCCTAGCCCGCACTTGTGCCCAGGCCTTAAGCCTAGCCCGCACTTGTGCCCAGGCCTTAAGCCTAGCCCGCACTTGTGCCCAGGCCTTAAGCCTAGCCCGCACTTGTGCCCAGGCCTTAAGCCTAGCCCGCACTTGTGCCCCCTGCCTTGATCCTAGCCAGCACTTGTGCCCAGGCCTTAAGCCTAGCCCGCACTTGTGCCCAGGCCTTAAGCCTAGCCCGCACTTGTGCCCAGGCCTTAAGCCTAGCCCGCACTTGTGCCCCCTGCCTTGATCCTAGCCAGCACTTGTGCCCAGGCCTTAAGCCTAGCCCGCACTTGTGCCCAGGCCTTAAGCCGAGCCCGCACTTGTGCCCAGGCCTTAAGCCGAGCCCGCACTTGTGCCCCTGCCTTCAGCCGAGCCCGCACTTGTGCCCCTGCCTTAAGCCGAGCCCGCACTTGTGCCCCTGCCTTAAGCCGAGCCCGCACTTGTGCCCCTGCCTTAAGCCGAGCCCGCACTTGTGCCCCTGCCTTGATCCTAGCCAGCACTTGTGCCCAGGCCTTAAGCCTAGCCCGCACTTGTGCCCAGGCCTTAAGCCTAGCCAGCACTTGTGCCCCCTGCCTTGATCCTAGCCAGCACTGCACTTGTGCCCATGCCGTAAGCCTAGCCCGCACTTGTGCCCCGGCCTTAAGCCTAGCCCGCACTTGTGCCCCGGCCTTAAGCCTAGCCCGCATTTGTGCCCAGGCCTTAAGCCTAGCCCGCACTTGTCCTCAGGCCATAAGCCTAGCCCGCACTTGTGCCCCGGCCTTAAGCCTAGCCCGCACTTGTGCCCCGGCCTTAAGCCTAGCCCGCACTTGTGCCCCGGCCTTAAGCCTAGCCCGCACTTGTGCCCAGGCCTTAAGCCTAGCCCGCACTTGTGCCCAGGCCTTAAGCCTAGCCCGCACTTGTGCCCAGGCCTTAAGCCTAGCCCGCACTTGTGCCCCCTGCCTTGATCCTAGCCAGCACTTGTGCCCAGGCCTTAAGCCTAGCCCGCACTTGTGCCCAGGCCTTAAGCCTAGCCTGCACTTTTGAGCCCCTTGAATGCTTGTTTGTTTGTTTTTGTCTTCAGCTTCATGTTGGTTATGCACATAGGGCCAGCTTTACGCTCTTCGCTCTTGTCCCGTCTGAATGCGCATGCACGACTGTAATTGGGGAAGAAGGCATTACCCATTTACGGAGGACAGACAAGAAGTGCCTGGTCGCTTGGAGCATGGGGTTATGGAGAGGCTCCGCACTGTACAACAAAGGATCTAGTCCTAAATGTCCAAGTACACAGTAGAGGGGTGAAAGCTAGCTCTTCACCCCTATGGGTGCCTAACCCTTTATGCAAAGAGTGCAAAGAGTTAGCTGAATGCCTTAAGCCTAGCCCGCACTTGTGCCCCCTGCCTTGATCCTAGCCAGCACTTGTGCCCAGGCCTTAAGCCTAGCCCGCACTTGTGCCCAGGCCTTAAGCCTAGCCCGCACTTGTGCCCAGGCCTTAAGCCTAGCCCGCACTTGTGCCCAGGCCTTAAGCCTAGCCCGCACTTGTGCCCAGGCCTTAAGCCTAGCCCGCACTTGTGCCCAGGCCTTAAGCCTAGCCCGCACTTGTGCCCAGGCCTTAAGCCTAGCCCGCACTTGTGCCCAGGCCTTAAGCCTAGCCCGCACTTGTGCCCCTGCCTTGATCCTAGCCAGCACTTGTGCCCAGGCCTTAAGCCTAGCCCGCACTTGTGCCCAGGCCTTAAGCCTAGCCCGCACTTGTGCCCCCTGCCTTGATCCTAGCCAGCACTTGTGCCCAGGCCTTAAGCCTAGCCCGCACTTGTGCCCCTGCCTTAAGCCTAGCCCGCACTTGTGCCCCTGCCTTAAGCCTAGCCCGCACTTGTGCCCCCTGCCTTGATCCTAGCCAACACTTGTGCCCAGGCCTTAAGCCTAGCCCGCACTTGTGCCCAGGCCTTAAGCCTAGCCTGCACTTTTGAGCCCCTTGAATGCTTGTTTGTTTGTTTTTGTCTTCAGCTTCATGTTGGTTATGCACATAGGGCCAGCTTTACGCTCTTCGCTCTTGTCCCGTCTGAATGCGCATGCACGACTGTAATTGGGGAAGAAGGCATTACCCATTTACGGAGGACAGACAAGAAGTGCCTGGTCGCTTGGAGCATGGGGTTATGGAGAGGCTCCGCACTGTACAACAAAGGATCTAGTCCTAAATGTCCAAGTACAGAGTAGAGGGGTGAAAGCTAGCTCTTCACCCCTATGGGTGCCTAACCCTTTATGCAAAGAGTGCAAAGAGTTAGCTGAATGCCTTAAGCCTAGCCAGCACTTGTGCCCCCTGCCTTGATCCTGGCCAGCACTGCACTTGTGCCCATGCCGTAAGCCTAGCCCGCACTTGTGCCCAGGCCTTAAGCCTGGCTGGCACTTGTGCCCATGCCTTAAGCCTAGCCGGCACTTTTGGCCCCTGCCTTGATCCTAGCCAGCACTGCACTTGTGCCCAGGCCTTAAGCCTAGCCTGCACTTGTGCCCCGGCCTTAAGCCTAGCCTGCACTTGTGCCCCGGCCTTAAGCCTAGCCCGCACTTGTGCCCCGGCCTTAAGCCTAACCCGCACTTGTGCCCAGGCCTTAAGCCTAGCCCGCACTTGTGCCCAGGCCTTAAGCCTAGCCCGCACTTGTGCCCCCTGCCTTGATCCTAGCCAGCACTGAACTTGTGCCCAGGCCTTAAGCCTAGCCTGCACTTGTGCCCAGGCCTTAAGCCTAGCCCGCACTTGTGCCCAGGCCTTAAGCCTAGCCCGCACTTGTGCCCAGGCCTTAAGCCTAGCCCGCACTTGTGCCCAGGCCTTAAGCCTAGCCCGCACTTGTGCCCCCTGCCTTGATCCTAGCCAGCACTTGTGCCCAGGCCTTAAGCCTAGCCTGCACTTGTGCCCTGGCCTTAAGCCTAGCCCGCACTTGTGCCCCGGCCTTAAGCCTAGCCCGCACTTGTGCCCAGGCCTTAAGCCTAGCCCGCACTTGTGCCCAGGCCTTAAGCCTAGCCCGCACTTGTGCCCCGGCTTTAAGCTTAGCCCGCACTTGTGCCCCGGCTTTAAGCTTAGCCCGCACTTGTGCCCAGGCCTTAAGCCTAGCCCGCACTTGTGCCCCGGCCTTAAGCCGAGCCCGCACTTGTGCCCCGGCCTTAAGCCGAGCCCGCACTTGTGCCCCTGCCTTAAGTCGAGCCCGCACTTGTGCCCCTGCCTTAAGCCGAGCCCGCACTTGTGCCCCTGCCTTAAGCCGAGCCCGCACTTGTGCCCCTGCCTTAAGCCTAGCCCGCACTTGTGCCCAGGCCTTAAGCCTAGCCCGCACTTGTGCCCAGGCCTTAAGCCTAGCCCGCACTTGTGCCCAGGCCTTAAGCCTAGCCTGCACTTGTGCCCAGGCCTTAAGCCTAGCCTGCACTTTTGAGCCCCTTGAATGCTTGTTTGTTTTTGTCTTCAGCTTCATGTTGGTTATGCACATAGGGCCAGCTTTACGCTCTTCGCTCTTGTCCCGTCTGAATGCGCATGCACGACTGTAATTGGGGAAGAAGGCATTACCCATTTACGGAGGACAGACAAGAAGTGCCTGGTCGCTTGGAGCATGGGGTTATGGAGAGGCTCCGCACTGTACAACAAAGGATCTAGTCCTAAATGTCCAAGTACAGAGTAGAGGGGTGAAAGCTAGCTCTTCACCCCTATGGGTGCCTAACCCTTTATGCAAAGAGTGCAAAGAGTTAGCTGAATGCCTTAAGCCTAGCCAGCACTTGTGCCCCCTGCCTTGATCCTGGCCAGCACTGCACTTGTGCCCATGCCTTAAGCCTGGCTGGCACTTGTGCCCATGCCTTAAGCCTAGCCGGCACTTGTGGCCCCTGCCTTGATCCTAGCCAGCACTGCACTTGTGCCCAGGCCTTAAGCCTAGCCTGCACTTGTGCCCCGGCCTTAAGCCTAGCCCGCACTTGTGTCCAGGCCTTAAGCCTAGCCCGCACTTGTGCCCAGGCCTTAAGCCTAGCCCGCACTTGTGCCCAAGCCTAAAGCCTAGCCCGCACTTGTGCCCAGGCCTTAAGCCTAGCCCGCACTTGTGCCCCGGCCTTAAGCCTAACCCGCACTTGTGCCCAGGCCTTAAGCCTAGCCCGCACTTGTGCCCAGGCCTTAAGCCTAGCCCGCACTTGTGCCCCGGCTTTAATCTTAGCCCGCACTTGTGCCCCGGCTTTAAGCTTAGCCCGCACTTGTGCCCAGGCCTTAAGCCGAGCCCGCACTTGTGCCCCGGCCTTAAGCCGAGCCTGCACTTGTGCCCCGGCCTTAAGCCGAGCCCGCACTTGTGCCCCGGCCTTAAGCCGAGCCCGCACTTGTGCCCCGGCCTTAAGCCGAGCCCGCACTTGTGCCCCGGCCTTAAGCCGAGCCCGCACTTGTGCCCCTGCCTTAAGCCGAGCCCGCACTTGTGCCCCTGCCTTAAGCCGAGCCCGCACTTGTGCCCCTGCCTTAAGCCTAGCCCGCACTTGTGCCCAGGCCTTAAGCCTAGCCCGCACTTGTGCCCAGGCCTTAAGCCTAGCCCGCACTTGTGCCCCTGCCTTAAGCCTAGCCCGCACTTGTGCCCCTGCCTAAAGCCTAGCCCGCACTTGTGCCCAGGCCTAAAGCCTAGCCCGCACTTGTGCCCAGGCCTTAAGCCTAGCCCGCACTTGTGCCCAGGCCTTAAGCCTAGCCCGCACTTGTGCCCAGGCCTTAAGCCTAGCCCGCACTTGTGCCCAGGCCTTAAGCCTAGCCCGCACTTGTGCCCAGGCCTTAAGCCTAGCCCGCACTTGTGCCCAGGCCTTAAGCCTAGCCCGCACTTGTGCCCAGGCCTTAAGCCTAGCCCGCACTTGTGCCCAGGCCTTAAGCCTAGCCCGCACTTGTGCCCAGGCCTTAAGCCTAGCCCGCACTTGTGCCCAGGCCTTAAGCCTAGCCCGCACTTGTGCCCAGGCCTTAAGCCTAGCCCGCACTTGTGCCCAGGCCTTAAGCCTAGCCCGCACTTGTGCCCAGGCCTTAAGCCTAGCCCGCACTTGTGCCCCCTGCCTTGATCCTAGCCAGCACTTGTGCCCAGGCCTTAAGCCTAGCCCGCACTTGTGCCCAGGCCTTAAGCCTAGCCCGCACTTGTGCCCAGGCCTTAAGCCTAGCCCGCACTTGTGCCCCCTGCCTTGATCCTAGCCAGCACTTGTGCCCAGGCCTTAAGCCTAGCCCGCACTTGTGCCCAGGCCTTAAGCCGAGCCCGCACTTGTGCCCAGGCCTTAAGCCGAGCCCGCACTTGTGCCCCTGCCTTCAGCCGAGCCCGCACTTGTGCCCCTGCCTTAAGCCGAGCCCGCACTTGTGCCCCTGCCTTAAGCCGAGCCCGCACTTGTGCCCCTGCCTTAAGCCGAGCCCGCACTTGTGCCCCTGCCTTGATCCTAGCCAGCACTTGTGCCCAGGCCTTAAGCCTAGCCCGCACTTGTGCCCAGGCCTTAAGCCTAGCCAGCACTTGTGCCCCCTGCCTTGATCCTAGCCAGCACTGCACTTGTGCCCATGCCGTAAGCCTAGCCCGCACTTGTGCCCCGGCCTTAAGCCTAGCCCGCATTTGTGCCCCGGCCTTAAGCCTAGCCCGCATTTGTGCCCAGGCCTTAAGCCTAGCCCGCACTTGTCCTCAGGCCATAAGCCTAGCCCGCACTTGTGCCCCGGCCTTAAGCCTAGCCCGCACTTGTGCCCCGGCCTTAAGCCTAGCCCGCACTTGTGCCCCGGCCTTAAGCCTAGCCCGCACTTGTGCCCAGGCCTTAAGCCTAGCCCGCACTTGTGCCCAGGCCTTAAGCCTAGCCCGCACTTGTGCCCAGGCCTTAAGCCTAGCCCGCACTTGTGCCCCCTGCCTTGATCCTAGCCAGCACTTGTGCCCAGGCCTTAAGCCTAGCCCGCACTTGTGCCCAGGCCTTAAGCCTAGCCTGCACTTTTGAGCCCCTTGAATGCTTGTTTGTTTGTTTTTGTCTTCAGCTTCATGTTGGTTATGCACATAGGGCCAGCTTTACGCTCTTCGCTCTTGTCCCGTCTGAATGCGCATGCACGACTGTAATTGGGGAAGAAGGCATTACCCATTTACGGAGGACAGACAAGAAGTGCCTGGTCGCTTGGAGCATGGGGTTATGGAGAGGCTCCGCACTGTACAACAAAGGATCTAGTCCTAAATGTCCAAGTACACAGTAGAGGGGTGAAAGCTAGCTCTTCACCCCTATGGGTGCCTAACCCTTTATGCAAAGAGTGCAAAGAGTTAGCTGAATGCCTTAAGCCTAGCCCGCACTTGTGCCCCCTGCCTTGATCCTAGCCAGCACTTGTGCCCAGGCCTTAAGCCTAGCCCGCACTTGTGCCCAGGCCTTAAGCCTAGCCCGCACTTGTGCCCCCTGCCTTGATCCTAGCCAGCACTGCACTTATGCCCAGGCCTTAAGCCTAGCCTGCACTTGTGCCCAGGCCTTAAGCCTAGCCCGCACTTGTGCCCAGGCCTTAAGCCTAGCCCGCACTTGTGCCCAGGCCTTAAGCCTAGCCCGCACTTGTGCCCAGGCCTTAAGCCTAGCCCGCACTTGTGCCCAGGCCTTAAGCCTAGCCCGCACTTGTGCCCAGGCCTTAAGCCTAGCCCGCACTTGTGCCCAGGCCTTAAGCCTAGCCCGCACTTGTGCCCAGGCCTTAAGCCTAGCCCGCACTTGTGCCCCTGCCTTGATCCTAGCCAGCACTTGTGCCCAGGCCTTAAGCCTAGCCCGCACTTGTGCCCAGGCCTTAAGCCTAGCCCGCACTTGTGCCCCCTGCCTTGATCCTAGCCAGCACTTGTGCCCAGGCCTTAAGCCTAGCCCGCACTTGTGCCCCTGCCTTAAGCCTAGCCCGCACTTGTGCCCCTGCCTTAAGCCTAGCCCGCACTTGTGCCCCCTGCCTTGATCCTAGCCAACACTTGTGCCCAGGCCTTAAGCCTAGCCCGCACTTGTGCCCAGGCCTTAAGCCTAGCCTGCACTTTTGAGCCCCTTGAATGCTTGTTTGTTTGTTTTTGTCTTCAGCTTCATGTTGGTTATGCACATAGGGCCAGCTTTACGCTCTTCGCTCTTGTCCCGTCTGAATGCGCATGCACGACTGTAATTGGGGAAGAAGGCATTACCCATTTACGGAGGACAGACAAGAAGTGCCTGGTCGCTTGGAGCATGGGGTTATGGAGAGGCTCCGCACTGTACAACAAAGGATCTAGTCCTAAATGTCCAAGTACAGAGTAGAGGGGTGAAAGCTAGCTCTTCACCCCTATGGGTGCCTAACCCTTTATGCAAAGAGTGCAAAGAGTTAGCTGAATGCCTTAAGCCTAGCCAGCACTTGTGCCCCCTGCCTTGATCCTGGCCAGCACTGCACTTGTGCCCATGCCGTAAGCCTAGCCCGCACTTGTGCCCAGGCCTTAAGCCTGGCTGGCACTTGTGCCCATGCCTTAAGCCTAGCCGGCACTTTTGGCCCCTGCCTTGATCCTAGCCAGCACTGCACTTGTGCCCAGGCCTTAAGCCTAGCCTGCACTTGTGCCCCGGCCTTAAGCCTAGCCTGCACTTGTGCCCCGGCCTTAAGCCTAGCCCGCACTTGTGCCCCGGCCTTAAGCCTAACCCGCACTTGTGCCCAGGCCTTAAGCCTAGCCCGCACTTGTGCCCAGGCCTTAAGCCTAGCCCGCACTTGTGCCCCCTGCCTTGATCCTAGCCAGCACTGAACTTGTGCCCAGGCCTTAAGCCTAGCCCGCACTTGTGCCCAGGCCTTAAGCCTAGCCCGCACTTGTGCCCAGGCCTTAAGCCTAGCCCGCACTTGTGCCCAGGCCTTAAGCCTAGCCCGCACTTGTGCCCAGGCCTTAAGCCTAGCCCGCACTTGTGCCCCCTGCCTTGATCCTAGCCAGCACTTGTGCCCAGGCCTTAAGCCTAGCCTGCACTTGTGCCCTGGCCTTAAGCCTAGCCCGCACTTGTGCCCCGGCCTTAAGCCTAGCCCGCACTTGTGCCCAGGCCTTAAGCCTAGCCCGCACTTGTGCCCAGGCCTTAAGCCTAGCCCGCACTTGTGCCCCGGCTTTAAGCTTAGCCCGCACTTGTGCCCCGGCTTTAAGCTTAGCCCGCACTTGTGCCCAGGCCTTAAGCCTAGCCCGCACTTGTGCCCCGGCCTTAAGCCGAGCCCGCACTTGTGCCCCGGCCTTAAGCCGAGCCCGCACTTGTGCCCCGGCCTTAAGCCGAGCCCGCACTTGTGCCCCTGCCTTAAGTCGAGCCCGCACTTGTGCCCCTGCCTTAAGCCGAGCCCGCACTTGTGCCCCTGCCTTAAGCCGAGCCCGCACTTGTGCCCCTGCCTTAAGCCTAGCCCGCACTTGTGCCCAGGCCTTAAGCCTAGCCCGCACTTGTGCCCAGGCCTTAAGCCTAGCCCGCACTTGTGCCCCTGCCTTAAGCCTAGCCCGCACTTGTGCCCCTGCCTTAAGCCTAGCCCGCACTTGTGCCCAGACCTAAAGCCTAGCCCGCACTTGTGCCCAGGCCTTAAACCTAGCCCGCACTTTTGCCCAGGCCTTAAGCCTAGCCCACACTTGTGCCCAGGCCTTAAGCCTAGCCCGCTCTTGTGTCCAGGCCTTAAGCCTAGCCCGCACTTGTGCCCAGGCCTTAAGCCCAGCCCGCACTTGTGCCCCCTGCCTTGATCCTAGCCAGCACTTGTGCCCAGGCCTTAAGCCATGCCCGCACTTGTGCCCCTGCCTTAAGCCTAGCCCGCACTTGTGCCCCTGCCTTAAGCCTAGCCCGCACTTGTGCCCAGGCCTTAAGCCTAGCCCGCACTTGTGCCCAGGCCTTAAGCCCAGCCCGCACTTGTGCCCAGGCCTTAAGCCTAGCCCACACTTGTGCCCAGGCCTTAAGCCTAGCCCGCACTTGTGCCCAGGCCTTAAGCCTAGCCCGCACTTGTGCCCAGGCCTTAAGCCTAGCCCGCACTTGTGCCCAGGCCTTAAGCCTAGCCTGCACTTGTTCCCAGGCCTTAAGCCTAGCCTGCACTTGTGCCCAGGCCTTAAGCCTAGCCCGCACTTGTGCCCCCTGCCTTGATCCTAGCCAGCACTGCACTTGTGCCCAGGCCTTAAGCCTAGCCTGCACTTGTGCCCAGGCCTTAAGCCTAGCCCGCACTTGTGCCCAGGCCTTAAGCCTAGCCCGCACTTGTGCCCAGGCCTTAAGCCTAGCCCGCACTTGTGCCCAGGCCTTAAGCCTAGCCCGCACTTGTGCCCCCTGCCTTGATCCTAGCCAGCACTTGTGCCCAGGCCTTAAGCCTAGCCCGCACTTGTGCCCCGGCTTTAAGCTTAGCCCGCACTTGTGCCCCGGCTTTAAGCTTAGCCCGCACTTGTGCCCAGGCCTTAAGCCGAGCCCGCACTTGTGCCCCGGCCTTAAGCCGAGCCCGCACTTGTGCCCCGGCCTTAAGCCGAGCCCGCACTTGTGCCCCGGCCTTAAGCCGAGCCCGCACTTGTGCCCCTGCCTTAAGTCGAGCCCGCACTTGTGCCCCTGCCTTAAGCCGAGCCCGCACTTGTGCCCCTGCCTTAAGCCGAGCCCACACTTGTGCCCCTGCCTTAAGCCTAGCCCGCACTTGTGCCCAGGCCTTAAGCCTAGCCCGCACTTGTGCCCCTGCCTTAAGCCTAGCCCGCACTTGTGCCCCTGCCTTAAGCCTAGCCCGCACTTGTGCCCCTGCCTTAAGCCTAGCCCGCACTTGTGCCCAGACCTAAAGCCTAGCCCGCACTTGTGCCCAGGCCTTAAGCCTAGCCCGCACTTGTGCCCAGGCCTTAAGCCTAGCCCGCACTTGTGCCCAGGCCTTAAGCCTAGCCCGCTCTTGTGCCCAGGCCTTAAGCCTAGCCCGCACTTGTGCCCAGGCCTTAAGCCTAGCCCGCACTTGTGCCCCCTGCCTTGATCCTAGCCAGCACTTGTGCCCAGGCCTTAAGCCTAGCCCGCACTTGTGCCCAGGCCTTAAGCCTAGCCCGCACTTGTGCCCAGGCCTTAAGCCTAGCCCGCACTTGTGCCCCCTGCCTTGATCCTAGCCAGCACTTGTGCCCAGGCCTTAAGCCAAGCCCGCACTTGTGCCCCTGCCTTAAGCCTAGCCCGCACTTGTGCCCCTGCCTTAAGCCTAGCCCGCACTTTTGCCCAGGCCTTAAGCCTAGCCCGCACTTGTGCCCAGGCCTTAAGCCCAGCCCGCATTTGTGCCCAGGCCTTAAGCCTAGCCCGCACTTGTGCCCAGGCCTTAAGCCTAGCCCGCACTTGTGCCCAGGCCTTAAGCCTAGCCCGCACTTGTGCCCAGGCCTTAAGCCTAGCCCGCACTTGTGCCCAGGCCTTAAGCCTAGCCCGCACTTGTGCCCAGGCCTTAAGCCTAGCCCGCACTTGTTCCCAGGCCTTAAGCCTAGCCTGCACTTGTGCCCAGGCCTTAAGCCTAGCCCGCACTTGTGCCCCCTGCCTTGATCCTAGCCAGCACTGCACTTGTGCCCAGGCCTTAAGCCTAGCCTGCACTTGTGCCCAGGCCTTAAGCCTAGCCCGCACTTGTGCCCAGGCCTTAAGCCTAGCCCGCACTTGTGCCCAGGCCTTAAGCCTAGCCCGCACTTGTGCCCAGGCCTTAAGCCTAGCCCGCACTTGTGCCCCCTGCCTTGATCCTAGCCAGCACTTGTGCCCAGGCCTTAAGCCTAGCCCGCACTTGTGCCCAGGCCTTAAGCCTAGCCCGCACTTGTGCCCCCTGCCTTGATCCTAGCCAGCACTGCACTTATGCCCAGGCCTTAAGCCTAGCCTGCACTTGTGCCCAGGCCTTAAGCCTAGCCCGCACTTGTGCCCAGGCCTTAAGCCTAGCCCGCACTTGTGCCCAGGCCTTAAGCCTAGCCCGCACTTGTGCTCAGGCCTTAAGCCTAGCCCGCACTTGTGCCCAGGCCTTAAGCCTAGCCCGCACTTGTGCCCCCTGCCTTGATCCTAGCCAGCACTTGTGCCCAGGCCTTAAGCCTAGCCCGCACTTGAGCCCAGGCCTTAAGCCAAGCCCGCACTTGTGCCCCTGCCTTAAGCCTAGCCCGCACTTGTGCCCCTGCCTTAAGCCTAGCCCGCACTTGTGCCCAGGCCTTAAGCCTAGCCCGCACTTGTGCCCAGGCCTTAAGCCTAGCCCGCACTTGTGCCCAGGCCTAAAGCCTAGCCCGCACTTGTGCCCAGGCCTTAAGCCTAGCCCGCACTTGTGCCCTGGCCTTAAGCCTAGCCCGCACTTGTGCCCTGGCCTTAAGCCTAGCCCGCACTTGTGCCCCGGCCTTAAGCCTAGCCCGCACTTGTGCCCCGGCCTTAAGCCTAGCCCGCACTTGTGCCCCGGCCTTAAGCCTAGCCCGCACTTGTGCCCCGGCCTTAAGCCTAGCCCGCACTTGTGCTCCGGCCTTAAGCCTAGCCCGCACTTGTGCCCCGGCCTTAAGCCTAGCCCGCACTTGTGCCCCGGCCTTATGCCTAGCCCGCACTTGTGCCCCGGCCTTAAGCCTAGCCCGCACTTGTGCCCCGGCCTTAAGCCTAGCCCGCACTTGTGCCCAGGCCTTAAGCCTAGCCCGCACTTGTGCCCCCTGCCTTGATCCTAGCCAGCACTTGTGCCAAGGCCTTAAGCCTAGCCCGCACTTGTGCCCAGGCCTTAAGCCTAGCCTGCACTTTTGAGCCCCTTGAATGCTTGTTTGTTTGTTTTTGTCTTCAGCTTCATGTTGGTTATGCACATAGGGCCAGCTTTACGCTCTTCGCTCTTGTCCCGTCTGAATGCGCATGCACGACTGTAATTGGGGAAGAAGGCATTACCCATTTACGGAGGACAGACAAGAAGTGCCTGGTCGCTTGGAGCATGGGGTTATGGAGAGGCTCCGCACTGTACAACAAAGGATCTAGTCCTAAATGTCCAAGTACAGAGTAGAGGGGTGAAAGCTAGCTCTTCACCCCTATGGGTGCCTAACCCTTTATGCAAAGAGTGCAAAGAGTTAGCTGAATGCCTTAAGCCTAGCCAGCACTTGTGCCCCCTGCCTTGATCCTGGCCAGCACTGCACTTGTGCCCATGCCGTAAGCCTAGCCCGCACTTGTGCCCCGGCCTTAAGCCTAGCCCGCACTTGTGCCCCGGCCTTAAGCCTAGCCCGCACTTGTGCCCCGGCCTTAAGCCTAGCCCGCACTTGTGCCCCGGCCTTAAGCCTAGCCCGCACTTGTGCCCAGGCCTTAAGCCTAGCCCGCACTTGTCCTCAGGCCATAAGCCTAGCCCGCACTTGTGCCCCGGCCTTAAGCCTAGCCCGCACTTGTGCCCCGGCCTTAAGCCTAGCCCGCACTTGTGCCCCGGCCTTAAGCCTAGCCCGCACTTGTGCCCAGGCCTTAAGCCTAGCCCGCACTTGTGCCCAGGCCTTAAGCCTAGCCTGCACTTGTGCCCCCTGCCTTGATCCTAGCCAGCACTTGTGCCCAGGCCTTAAGCCTAGCCCGCACTTGTGCCCAGGCCTTAAGCCTAGCCTGCACTTTTGAGCCCCTTGAATGCTTGTTTGTTTGTTTTTGTCTTCAGCTTCATGTTGGTTATGCACGTAGGGCCAGCTTTACGCTCTTCGCTCTTGTCCCGTCTGAATGCGCATGCACGACTGTAATTGGGGAAGAAGGCATTACCCATTTACGGAGGACAGACAAGAAGTGCCTGGTCGCTTGGAGCATGGGGTTATGGAGAGGCTCCGCACTGTACAACAAAGGATCTAGTCCTAAGTGTCCAAGTACAGAGTAGAGGGGTGAAAGCTAGCTCTTCACCCCTATGGGTGCCTAACCCTTTATGCAAAGAGTTAGCTGAATGCCTTAAGCCTAGCCAGCACTTGTGCCCCCTGCCTTGATCCTGGCCAGCACTGCAGTTGTGCCCATGCCGTAAGCCTAGCCCGCACTTGTGCCCAGGCCTTAAGCCTGGCTGGCACTTGTGCCCATGCCTTAAGCCTAGCCGGCACTTGTGGCCCCTGCCTTGATCCTAGCCAGTACTGCACTTGTGCCCAGGCCTTAAGCCTAGCCTGCACTTGTGCCCCGGCCTTAAGCCTAGCCTGCACTTGTGCCCCAGCCTTAAGCCTAGCCCGCACTTGTGCCCCGGCCTTAAGCCTAACCCGCACTTGTGCCCAGGCCTTAGGCCTAGCCCGCACTTGTGCCCAGGCCTTATGCCTAGCCCGCACTTGTGCCCCCTGCCTTGATCCTAGCCAGCACTGCACTTGTGCCCAGGCCTTAAGCCTAGCCTGCACTTGTGCCCAGGCCTTAAGCCTAGCCCGCACTTGTGCCCAGGCCTTAAGCCTAGCCCGCACTTGTGCCCAGGCCTTAAGCCTAGCCCGCACTTGTGCCCAGGCCTTAAGCCTAGCCCGCACTTGTGCCCCCTGCCTTGATCCTAGCCAGCACTTGTGCCCAGGCCTTAAGCCTAGCCTGCACTTGTGCCCTGGCCTTAAGCCTAGCCCGCACTTGTGCCCCGGCCTTAAGCCTAGCCCGCACTTGTGCCCCGGCCTTAAGCCTAACCCGCACTTGTGCCCAGGCCTTAAGCCTAGCCCGCACTTGTGCCCAGGCCTTAAGCCTAGCCCGCACTTGTGCCCCGGCTTTAAGCTTAGCCCGCACTTGTGCCCCGGCTTTAAGCTTAGCCCGCACTTGTGCCCAGGCCTTAAGCCTAGCCCGCACTTGTGCCCCGGCCTTAAGCCGAGCCCGCACTTGTGCCCCGGCCTTAAGCCGAGCCCGCACTTGTGCCCCGGCCTTAGGCCGAGCCCGCACTTGTGCCCCGGCCTTAAGCCGAGCCCGCACTTGTGCCCCGGCCTTAAGCCGAGCCCGCACTTGTGCCCCTGCCTTAAGCCGAGCCCGCACTTGTGCCCCTGCCTTAAGCCGAGCCCGCACTTGTGCCCCTGCCTTAAGCCTAGCCCGCACTTGTGCCCAGGCCTTAAGCCTAGCCCGCACTTGTGCCCCTGCCTTAAGCCTAGCCCGCACTTGTGCCCCTGCCTTAAGCCTAGCCCGCACTTGTGCCCAGACCTAAAGCCTAGCCCGCACTTGTGCCCAGGCCTTAAGCCTAGCCCGCACTTGTGCCCAGGCCTTAAACCTAGCCCGCACTTGTGCCCAGGCCTTAAGCCTAGCCCGCACTTGTGCCCAGGCCTTAAGCCTAGCCCGCACTTGTGCCCAGGCCTTAAGCCTAGCCCGCTCTTGTGCCCAGGCCTTAAGCCTAGCCCGCACTTGTGCCCAGGCCTTAAGCCTAGCCCGCACTTGTGCCCCCTGCCTTGATCCTAGCCAGCACTTGTGCCCAGGCCTTAAGCCAAGCCCGCACTTGTGCCCCTGCCTTAAGCCTAGCCCGCACTTGTGCCCCTGCCTTAAGCCTAGCCCGCACTTGTGCCCCTGCCTTAAGCCTAGCCCGCACTTGTGCCCAGGCCTTAAGCCTAGCCCGCACTTGTGCCCAGGCCTTAAGCCCAGCCCGCACTTGTGCCCAGGCCTTAAGCCCAGCCCGCACTTGTGCCCAGGCCTTAAGCCTAGCCCGCACTTGTGCCCAGGCCTTAAGCCTAGCCCGCACTTGTGCCCAGGCCTTAAGCCTAGCCCGCACTTGTGCCCAGGCCTTAAGCCTAGCCCGCACTTGTGCCCCCTGCCTTGATCCTAGCCAGCACTTGTGCCCAGGCCTTAAGCCTAGCCCGCACTTGTGCCCAGGCCTTAAGCCTAGCCCGCACTTGTGCCCCCTGCCTTGATCCTAGCCAGCACTGCACTTATGCCCAGGCCTTAAGCCTAGCCTGCACTTGTGCCCAGGCCTTAAGCCTAGCCCGCACTTGTGCCCAGGCCTTAAGCCTAGCCCGCACTTGTGCCCAGGCCTTAAGCCTAGCCCGCACTTGTGCCCCCTGCCTTGATCCTAGCCTGCACTTGTGCCCCCTGCCTTGATCCTAGCCAGCACTTGTGCCAAGGCCTTAAGCCTAGCCCGCACTTGTGCCCAGGCCTTAAGCCTAGCCTGCACTTTTGAGCCCCTTGAATGCTTGTTTGTTTGTTTTTGTCTTCAGCTTCATGTTGGTTATGCACATAGGGCCAGCTTTACGCTCTTCGCTCTTGTCCCGTCTGAATGCGCATGCACGACTGTAATTGGGGAAGAAGGCATTACCCGTTTACGGAGGACAGACAAGAAGTGCCTGGTCGCTTGGAGCATGGGGTTATGGAGAGGCTCCGCACTGTACAACAAAGGATCTAGTCCTAAATGTCCAAGTACAGAGTAGAGGGGTGAAAGCTAGCTCTTCACCCCTATGGGTGCCTAACCCTTTATGCAAGGAGTGCAAAGAGTTAGCTGAATGCCTTAAGCCTAGCCAGCACTTGTGCCCCTGCCTTGATCCTGGCCAGCACTGCACTTGTGCCCATGCCGTAAGCCTAGCCCGCACTTGTGCCCAGGCCTTAAGCCTGGCTGGCACTTGTGCCCATGCCTTAAGCCTAGCCGGCACTTGTGGCCCCTGCCTTGATCCTAGCCAGCACTGCACTTGTGCCCCGGCCTTAAGCCTAGCCTGCACTTGTGCCCCGGCCTTAAGCCTAGCCTGCACTTGTGCCCCGGCCTTAAGCCTAGCCCGCACTTGTGCCCCGGCCTTAAGCCTAACCCGCACTTGTGCCCAGGCCTTAAGCCTAGCCCGCACTTGTGCCCAGGCCTTAAGCCTAGCCCACACTTGTGCCCCGGCTTTAAGCTTAGCCCGCACTTGTGCCCCGGCTTTAAGCTTAGCCCGCACTTGTGCCCAGGCCTTAAGCCTAGCCCGCACTTGTGCCCAGGCCTTAAGCCTAGCCTGCACTTGTTCCCAGGCCTTAAGCCTAGCCTGCACTTGTGCCCAGGCCTTAAGCCTAGCCCGCACTTGTGCCCCCTGCCTTGATCCTAGCCAGCACTGCACTTGTGCCCAGGCCTTAAGCCTAGCCTGCACTTGTGCCCAGGCCTTAAGCCTAGCCCGCACTTGTGCCCAGGCCTTAAGCCTAGCCCGCACTTGTGCCCCGGCCTTAAGCCTAGCCCGCACTTGTGCCCCGGCCTTAAGCCTAGCCCGCACTTGTGCCCCGGCCTTAAGCCTAGCCCGCACTTGTGCCCATGCCTTAAGCCTAACCCGCACTTGTGCCCAGGCCTTAAGCCTAGCCCGCACTTGTGCCCCTGCCTTAAGCCTAGCCCGCACTTGTGCCCCTGCCTTAAGCCTAGCCCGCACTTGTGCCCAGGCCTTAAGCCTAGCCCGCACTTGTGCCCCCTGCCTTGATCCTAGCCAGCACTTGTGCCAAGGCCTTAAGCCTAGCCCGCACTTGTGCCCAGGCCTTAAGCCTAGCCCGCACTTGTGCCCCGGCCTTAAGCCTAGCCCGCACTTGTGCCCATGCCTTAAGCCTAACCCGCACTTGTGCCCAGGCCTTAAGCCTAGCCCGCACTTGTGCCCCGGCTTTAAGCTTAGCCCGCACTTGTGCCCCAGCTTTAAGCCTAGCCCGCACTTGTGCCCAGGCCTTAAGCCTAGCCTGCACTTTTGAGCCCCTTGAATGCAAAGAGTGCAAAGAGTTAGCTGAATGCCTTAAGCCTAGCCAGCACTTGTGCCCCCTGCCTTGATCCTGGCCAGCACTGCACTTGTGCCCATGCCTTAAGCCTGGATGGCACTTGTGGCCCCTGCCTTGATCCTAGCCAGCACTGCACTTGTGCCCAGGCCTTAAGCCTAGCCTGCACTTGTGCCCCGGCCTTAAGCCTAGCCCGCACTTGTGTCCAGGCCTTAAGCCTAGCCCGCACTTGTGCCCAGGCCTTAAACCTAGCCCGCACTTGTGCCCAGGCCTTAAGCCTAGCCCGCTCTTGTGCCCAGGCCTTAAGCCTAGCCCGCATTTGTGCCCAGGCCTTAAGCCTAGCCCGCACTTGTGCCCAGGCCTTAAGCCTAGCCCGCACTTGTGCCCCCTGCCTTGATCCTAGCCAGCACTTGTGCCCATGCCTTAAGCCTAGCCCGCACTTGTGCCCAGGCCTTAAGCCAAGCCCGCACTTGTGCCCCTGCCTTAAGCCTAGCCCGCACTTGTGCCCCTGCCTTAAGCCTAGCCCGCACTTGTGCCCAGGCCTTAAGCCTAGCCCGCACTTGTGCCCAGGCCTTAAGCCTAGCCCGCACTTGTGCCCAGGCCTTAAGCCTAGCCCGCACTTGTGCCCAGGCCTTAAGCCTAGCCCGCACTTGTGCCCAGGCCTTAAGCCTAGCCCGCACTTGTGCCCAGGCCTTGATCCTAGCCAGCACTTGTGCCCAGGCCTTAAGCCTAGCCCGCACTTGTGCCCAGGCCTTAAGCCTAGCCCGCACTTGTGCCCCCTGCCTTGATCCTAGCCAGCACTTGTGCCCAGGCCTTAAGCCTAGCCCGCACTTGTGCCCCTGCCTTAAGCCTAGCCCGCACTTGTGCCCCTGCCTTAAGCCGAGCCCGCACTTGTGCCCCTGCCTTAAGCCGAGCCCACACTTGTGCCCCTGCCTTAAGCCTAGCCCGCACTTGTGCCCAGGCCTTAAGCCTAGCCCGCACTTGTGCCCAGGCCTTAAGCCTAGCCCGCACTTGTGCCCCTGCCTTAAGCCTAGCCCGCACTTGTGCCCCTGCCTAAAGCCTAGCCCGCACTTGTGCCCAGGCCTAAAGCCTAGCCCGCACTTGTGCCCAGGCCTTAAGCCTAGCCCGCACTTGTGCCCAGGCCTTAAGCCTAGCCCGCACTTGTGCCCAGGCCTTAAGCCTAGCCCGCACTTGTGCCCAGGCCTTAAGCCTAGCCCGCACTTGTGCCCAGGCCTTAAGCCTAGCCCGCACTTGTGCCCAGGCCTTAAGCCTAGCCCGCACTTGTGCCCAGGCCTTAAGCCTAGCCCGCACTTGTGCCCCTGCCTTGATCCTAGCCAGCACTTGTGCCCCGGCCTTAAGCCTAGCCCGCACTTGTGCCCAGGCCTTAAGCCAAGCCCGCACTTGTGCCCCTGCCTTAAGCCTAGCCCACACTTGTGCCCCTGCCTTAAGCCTAGCCCGCACTTGTGCCCAGGCCTTAAGCCTAGCCCGCACTTGTGCCCCGGCCTTAAGCCTAGCCCGCACTTGTCCTCAGGCCATAAGCCTAGCCCGCACTTGTGCCCCGGCCTTAAGCCTAGCCCGCACTTGTGCCCCGGCCTTAAGCCTAGCCCGCACTTGTGCCCAGGCCTTAAGCCTAGCCCGCACTTGTGTCCAGGCCTTAAGCCTAGCCCGCACTTGTGCCCAGGCCTTAAGCCTAGCCCGCACTTGTGCCCCGGCCTTAAGCCTAACCCGCACTTGTGCCCAGGCCTTAAGCCTAGCCCGCACTTGTGCCCAGGCCTTAAGCCTAGCCCGCACTTGTGCCCCGGCTTTAAGCTTAGCCCGCACTTGTGCCCCGGCTTTAAGCTTAGCCCGCACTTGTGCCCCGGCTTTAAGCTTAGCCCGCACTTGTGCCCAGGCCTTAAGCCTAGCCCGCACTTGTGCCCCGGCCTTAAGCCGAGCCCGCACTTGTGCCCCGGCCTTAAGCCGAGCCCGCACTTGTGCCCCGGCCTTAAGCCGAGCCCGCACTTGTGCCCCGGCCTTAGGCCGAGCCCGCACTTGTGCCCCGGCCTTAAGCCGAGCCCGCACTTGTGCCCCGGCCTTAAGCCGAGCCCGCACTTGTGCCCCTGCCTTAAGCCGAGCCCGCACTTGTGCCCCTGCCTTAAGCCGAGCCCGCACTTGTGCCCCTGCCTTAAGCCTAGCCCGCACTTGTGCCCAGGCCTTAAGCCTAGCCCGCACTTGTGCCCCTGCCTTAAGCCTAGCCCGCACTTGTGCCCCTGCCTTAAGCCTAGCCCGCACTTGTGCCCAGACCTAAAGCCTAGCCCGCACTTGTGCCCAGGCCTTAAGCCTAGCCCGCACTTGTGCCCAGGCCTTAAACCTAGCCCGCACTTGTGCCCAGGCCTTAAGCCTAGCCCGCACTTGTGCCCAGGCCTTAAGCCTAGCCCGCACTTGTGCCCAGGCCTTAAGCCTAGCCCGCTCTTGTGCCCAGGCCTTAAGCCTAGCCCGCACTTGTGCCCAGGCCTTAAGCCTAGCCCGCACTTGTGCCCCCTGCCTTGATCCTAGCCAGCACTTGTGCCCAGGCCTTAAGCCAAGCCCGCACTTGTGCCCCTGCCTTAAGCCTAGCCCGCACTTGTGCCCCTGCCTTAAGCCTAGCCCGCACTTGTGCCCCTGCCTTAAGCCTAGCCCGCACTTGTGCCCAGGCCTTAAGCCTAGCCCGCACTTGTGCCCAGGCCTTAAGCCCAGCCCGCACTTGTGCCCAGGCCTTAAGCCCAGCCCGCACTTGTGCCCAGGCCTTAAGCCTAGCCCGCACTTGTGCCCAGGCCTTAAGCCTAGCCCGCACTTGTGCCCAGGCCTTAAGCCTAGCCCGCACTTGTGCCCCCTGCCTTGATCCTAGCCAGCACTTGTGCCCAGGCCTTAAGCCTAGCCCGCACTTGTGCCCAGGCCTTAAGCCTAGCCCGCACTTGTGCCCCCTGCCTTGATCCTAGCCAGCACTGCACTTATGCCCAGGCCTTAAGCCTAGCCTGCACTTGTGCCCAGGCCTTAAGCCTAGCCCGCACTTGTGCCCCGGCCTTAAGCCTAGCCCGCACTTGTGCCCAGGCCTTAAGCCTAGCCCGCACTTGTGCCCCCTGCCTTGATCCTAGCCTGCACTTGTGCCCCCTGCCTTGATCCTAGCCAGCACTTGTGCCAAGGCCTTAAGCCTAGCCCGCACTTGTGCCCAGGCCTTAAGCCTAGCCTGCACTTTTGAGCCCCTTGAATGCTTGTTTGTTTGTTTTTGTCTTCAGCTTCATGTTGGTTATGCACATAGGGCCAGCTTTACGCTCTTCGCTCTTGTCCCGTCTGAATGCGCATGCACGACTGTAATTGGGGAAGAAGGCATTACCCGTTTACGGAGGACAGACAAGAAGTGCCTGGTCGCTTGGAGCATGGGGTTATGGAGAGGCTCCGCACTGTACAACAAAGGATCTAGTCCTAAATGTCCAAGTACAGAGTAGAGGGGTGAAAGCTAGCTCTTCACCCCTATGGGTGCCTAACCCTTTATGCAAGGAGTGCAAAGAGTTAGCTGAATGCCTTAAGCCTAGCCAGCACTTGTGCCCCTGCCTTGATCCTGGCCAGCACTGCACTTGTGCCCATGCCGTAAGCCTAGCCCGCACTTGTGCCCAGGCCTTAAGCCTGGCTGGCACTTGTGCCCATGCCTTAAGCCTAGCCGGCACTTGTGGCCCCTGCCTTGATCCTAGCCAGCACTGCACTTGTGCCCCGGCCTTAAGCCTAGCCTGCACTTGTGCCCCGGCCTTAAGCCTAGCCTGCACTTGTGCCCCGGCCTTAAGCCTAGCCCGCACTTGTGCCCCGGCCTTAAGCCTAACCCGCACTTGTGCCCAGGCCTTAAGCCTAGCCCGCACTTGTGCCCAGGCCTTAAGCCTAGCCCACACTTGTGCCCCGGCTTTAAGCTTAGCCCGCACTTGTGCCCCGGCTTTAAGCTTAGCCCGCACTTGTGCCCAGGCCTTAAGCCTAGCCCGCACTTGTGCCCAGGCCTTAAGCCTAGCCTGCACTTGTTCCCAGGCCTTAAGCCTAGCCTGCACTTGTGCCCAGGCCTTAAGCCTAGCCCGCACTTGTGCCCCCTGCCTTGATCCTAGCCAGCACTGCACTTGTGCCCAGGCCTTAAGCCTAGCCTGCACTTGTGCCCAGGCCTTAAGCCTAGCCCGCACTTGTGCCCAGGCCTTAAGCCTAGCCCGCACTTGTGCCCCGGCCTTAAGCCTAGCCCGCACTTGTGCCCCGGCCTTAAGCCTAGCCCGCACTTGTGCCCCGGCCTTAAGCCTAGCCCGCACTTGTGCCCATGCCTTAAGCCTAACCCGCACTTGTGCCCAGGCCTTAAGCCTAGCCCGCACTTGTGCCCCTGCCTTAAGCCTAGCCCGCACTTGTGCCCCTGCCTTAAGCCTAGCCCGCACTTGTGCCCAGGCCTTAAGCCTAGCCCGCACTTGTGCCCAGGCCTTAAGCCTAGCCCGCACTTGTGCCCCCTGCCTTGATCCTAGCCAGCACTTGTGCCAAGGCCTTAAGCCTAGCCCGCACTTGTGCCCAGGCCTTAAGCCTAGCCCGCACTTGTGCCCCGGCCTTAAGCCTAGCCCGCACTTGTGCCCATGCCTTAAGCCTAACCCGCACTTGTGCCCAGGCCTTAAGCCTAGCCCGCACTTGTGCCCCGGCTTTAAGCTTAGCCCGCACTTGTGCCCCAGCTTTAAGCCTAGCCCGCACTTGTGCCCAGGCCTTAAGCCTAGCCTGCACTTTTGAGCCCCTTGAATGCAAAGAGTGCAAAGAGTTAGCTGAATGCCTTAAGCCTAGCCAGCACTTGTGCCCCCTGCCTTGATCCTGGCCAGCACTGCACTTGTGCCCATGCCTTAAGCCTGGATGGCACTTGTGGCCCCTGCCTTGATCCTAGCCAGCACTGCACTTGTGCCCAGGCCTTAAGCCTAGCCTGCACTTGTGCCCCGGCCTTAAGCCTAGCCCGCACTTGTGTCCAGGCCTTAAGCCTAGCCCGCACTTGTGCCCAGGCCTTAAACCTAGCCCGCACTTGTGCCCAGGCCTTAAGCCTAGCCCGCTCTTGTGCCCAGGCCTTAAGCCTAGCCCGCATTTGTGCCCAGGCCTTAAGCCTAGCCCGCACTTGTGCCCAGGCCTTAAGCCTAGCCCGCACTTGTGCCCCCTGCCTTGATCCTAGCCAGCACTTGTGCCCATGCCTTAAGCCTAGCCCGCACTTGTGCCCAGGCCTTAAGCCAAGCCCGCACTTGTGCCCCTGCCTTAAGCCTAGCCCGCACTTGTGCCCCTGCCTTAAGCCTAGCCCGCACTTGTGCCCAGGCCTTAAGCCTAGCCCGCACTTGTGCCCAGGCCTTAAGCCTAGCCCGCACTTGTGCCCAGGCCTTAAGCCTAGCCCGCACTTGTGCCCAGGCCTTAAGCCTAGCCCGCACTTGTGCCCAGGCCTTAAGCCTAGCCCGCACTTGTGCCCAGGCCTTGATCCTAGCCAGCACTTGTGCCCAGGCCTTAAGCCTAGCCCGCACTTGTGCCCAGGCCTTAAGCCTAGCCCGCACTTGTGCCCCCTGCCTTGATCCTAGCCAGCACTTGTGCCCAGGCCTTAAGCCTAGCCCGCACTTGTGCCCCTGCCTTAAGCCTAGCCCGCACTTGTGCCCCTGCCTTAAGCCGAGCCCGCACTTGTGCCCCTGCCTTAAGCCGAGCCCACACTTGTGCCCCTGCCTTAAGCCTAGCCCGCACTTGTGCCCAGGCCTTAAGCCTAGCCCGCACTTGTGCCCAGGCCTTAAGCCTAGCCCGCACTTGTGCCCCTGCCTTAAGCCTAGCCCGCACTTGTGCCCCTGCCTAAAGCCTAGCCCGCACTTGTGCCCAGGCCTAAAGCCTAGCCCGCACTTGTGCCCAGGCCTTAAGCCTAGCCCGCACTTGTGCCCAGGCCTTAAGCCTAGCCCGCACTTGTGCCCAGGCCTTAAGCCTAGCCCGCACTTGTGCCCAGGCCTTAAGCCTAGCCCGCACTTGTGCCCAGGCCTTAAGCCTAGCCCGCACTTGTGCCCAGGCCTTAAGCCTAGCCCGCACTTGTGCCCAGGCCTTAAGCCTAGCCCGCACTTGTGCCCCTGCCTTGATCCTAGCCAGCACTTGTGCCCCGGCCTTAAGCCTAGCCCGCACTTGTGCCCAGGCCTTAAGCCAAGCCCGCACTTGTGCCCCTGCCTTAAGCCTAGCCCACACTTGTGCCCCTGCCTTAAGCCTAGCCCGCACTTGTGCCCAGGCCTTAAGCCTAGCCCGCACTTGTGCCCCGGCCTTAAGCCTAGCCCGCACTTGTCCTCAGGCCATAAGCCTAGCCCGCACTTGTGCCCCGGCCTTAAGCCTAGCCCGCACTTGTGCCCCGGCCTTAAGCCTAGCCCGCACTTGTGCCCAGGCCTTAAGCCTAGCCCGCACTTGTGTCCAGGCCTTAAGCCTAGCCCGCACTTGTGCCCAGGCCTTAAGCCTAGCCCGCACTTGTGCCCAGGCCTTAAGCCTAGCCCGCACTTGTGCCCAGGCCTTAAGCCTAGCCCGCACTTGTGCCCCGGCCTTAAGCCTAACCCGCACTTGTGCCCAGGCCTTAAGCCTAGCCCGCACTTGTGCCCAGGCCTTAAGCCTAGCCCGCACTTGTGCCCCGGCTTTAAGCTTAGCCCGCACTTGTGCCCCGGCTTTAAGCTTAGCCCGCACTTGTGCCCAGGCCTTAAGCCGAGCCCGCACTTGTGCCCCGGCCTTAAGCCGAGCCCGCACTTGTGCCCCGGCCTTAAGCCGAGCCCGCACTTGTGCCCCGGCCTTAAGCCGAGCCCGCACTTGTGCCCCGGCCTTAAGCCGAGCCCGCACTTGTGCCCCGGCCTTAAGCCTAGCCCGCACTTGTGCCCAGGCCTTAAGCCTAGCCCGCACTTGTGCCCAGGCCTTAAGCCGAGCCCGCACTTGTGCCCAGGCCTTAAGCCTAGCCCGCACTTGTGCCCAGGCCTTAAGCCTAGCCCGCACTTGTGCCCCGGCTTTAAGCTTAGCCCGCACTTGTGCCCCGGCTTTAAGCTTAGCCCGCACTTGTGCCCAGGCCTTAAGCCTAGCCCGCACTTGTGCCCAGGCCTTAAGCCTAGCCCGCACTTGTGCCCCTGCCTTAAGCCTAGCCCGCACTTGTGCCCCTGCCTTAAGCCTAGCCCGCACTTGTGCCCAGGTCTTAAGCCTAGCCCGCACTTGTGCCCAGGCCTTAAGCCTACCCCGCACTTGTGCCCAGGCCTAAAGCCTAGCCCGCACTTGTGCCCAGGCCTTAAGCCTAGCCCGCACTTGTGCCCCGGCCTTAAGCCTAGCCCGCACTTGTGCCCCGGCCTTAAGCCTAGCCCGCACTTGTCCTCAGGCCATAAGCCTAGCCCGCACTTGTGCCCCGGCCTTAAGCCTAGCCCGCACTTGTGCCCCGGCCTTAAGCCTAGCCCGCACTTGTGCCCAGGCCTTAAGCCTAGCCCGCACTTGTGCCCAGGCCTTAAGCCTAGCCCGCACTTGTGCCCAGGCCTTAAGCCTAGCCCGCACTTGTGCCCCCTGCCTTGATCCTAGCCAGCACTTGTGCCCAGGCCTTAAGCCTAGCCCGCACTTGTGCCCAGGCCTTAAGCCAAGCCCGCACTTGTGCCCCTGCCTTAAGCCTAGCCCGCACTTGTGCCCCTGCCTTAAGCCTAGCCCGCACTTGTGTCCAGGCCTTAAGCCTAGCCCGCACTTGTGCCCAGGCCTTAAGCCTAGCCCGCACTTGTGCCCAGGCCTTAAGCCTAGCCCGCACTTGTGCCCAGGCCTTAAGCCTAGCCCGCACTTGTGCCCTGGCCTTAAGCCTAGCCCGCACTTGTGCTTTGGCCTTAAGCCTAGCCCGCACTTGTGCCCTGGCCTTAAGCCTAGCCCGCACTTGTGCCCAGGCCTTAAGCCTAGCCCGCACTTGTCCTCAGGCCATAAGCCTAGCCCGCACTTGTGCCCCGGCCTTAAGCCTAGCCCGCACTTGTGCCCCGGCCTTAAGCCTAGCCCGCACTTGTGCCCCGGCCTTAAGCCTAGCCCGCACTTGTGCCCAGGCCTTAAGCCTAGCCTGCACTTTTGAGCCCCTTGAATGCTTGTTTGTTTTTGTCTTCAGCTTCATGTTGGTTATGCAGATAGGGCCAGCTTTACGCTCTTCGCTCTTGTCCCGTCTGAATGCGCATGCACGACTGTAATTGGGGAAGAAGGCATTACCCATTTACGGAGGACAGACAAGAAGTGCCTGGTCGCTTGGAGCATGGGGTTATGGAGAGGCTCCGCACTGTACAACAAAGGATCTAGTCCTAAATGTCCAAGTACAGAGTAGAGGGGTGAAAGCTAGCTCTTCACCCCTATGGGTGCCTAACCCTTTATGCAAAGAGTGCAAAGAGTTAGCTGAATGCCTTAAGCCTAGCCAGCACTTGTGCCCCCTGCCTTGATCCTGGCCAGCACTGCACTTGTGCCCATGCCTTAAGCCTGGATGGCACTTGTGGCCCCTGCCTTGATCCTAGCCAGCACTGCACTTGTGCCCAGGCCTTAAGCCTAGCCTGCACTTGTGCCCCGGCCTTAAGCCTAGCCCGCACTTGTGTCCAGGCCTTAAGCCTAGCCCGCACTTGTGCCCAGGCCTTAAGCCTAGCCCGCACTTGTGCCCAGGCCTTAAGCCTAGCCCGCACTTGTGCCCAGGCCTTAAGCCTAGCCCGCACTTGTGCCCCGGCCTTAAGCCTAACCCGCACTTGTGCCCAGGCCTTAAGCCTAGCCCGCACTTGTGCCCAGGCCTTAAGCCGAGCCCGCACTTGTGCCCCTGCCTTAAGCCGAGCCCGCACTTGTGCCCCTGCCTTAAGCCGAGCCCGCACTTGTGCCCCTGCCTTGATCCTAGCCAGCACTTGTGCCCAGGCCTTAAGCCTAGCCCGCACTTGTGCCCAGGCCTTAAGCCTAGCCCGCACTTGTGCCCCCTGCCTTGATCCTAGCCAGCACTGCACTTATGCCCAGGCCTTAAGCCTAGCCTGCACTTGTGCCCAGGCCTTAAGCCTAGCCCGCACTTGTGCCCAGGCCTTAAGCCTAGCCCGCACTTGTGCCCAGGCCTTAAGCCTAGCCCGCACTTGTGCCCAGGCCTTAAGCCTAGCCCGCACTTGTGCCCAGGCCTTAAGCCTAGCCCGCACTTGTGCCCAGGCCTTAAGCCTAGCCCGCACTTGTGCCCAGGCCTTAAGCCTAGCCCGCACTTGTGCCCAGGCCTTAAGCCTAGCCCGCACTTGTGCCCAGGCCTTAAGCATAGCCCGCACTTGTGCCCAGGCCTTAAGCCTAGCCCGCACTTGTGCCCAGGCCTTGATCCTAGCCAGCACTTGTGCCCAGGCCTTAAGCCTAGCCCGCACTTGTGCCCAGGCCTTAAGCCTAGCCCGCACTTGTGCCCCCTGCCTTGATCCTAGCCAGCACTTGTGCCCAGGCCTTAAGCCTAGCCCGCACTTGTGCCCCTGCCTTAAGCCTAGCCTGCACTTGTGCCCCTGCCTTAAGCCTAGCCCGCACTTGTGCCCCCTGCCTTGATCCTAGCCAGCACTTGTGCCCAGGCCTTAAGCCTAGCCCGCACTTGTGCCCAGGCCTTAAGCCTAGCCTGCACTTTTGAGCCCCTTGAATGCTTGTTTGTTTGTTTTTGTCTTCAGCTTCATGTTGGTTATGCACATAGGGCCAGCTTTACGCTCTTCGCTCTTGTCCCGTCTGAATGCGCATGCACGACTGTAATTGGGGAAGAAGGCATTACCCATTTACGGAGGACAGACAAGAAGTGCCTGGTCGCTTGGAGCATGGGGTTATGGAGAGGCTCCGCACTGTACAACAAAGGATCTAGTCCTAAATGTCCAAGTACAGAGTAGAGGGGTGAAAGCTAGCTCTTCACCCCTATGGGTGCCTAACCCTTTATGCAAAGAGTGCAAAGAGTTAGCTGAATGCCTTAAGCCTAGCCAGCACTTGTGCCCCCTGCCTTGATCCTGGCCAGCACTGCACTTGTGCCCATGCCTTAAGCCTGGCTGGCACTTGTGCCCATGCCTTAAGCCTAGCCGGCACTTGTGGCCCCTGCCTTGATCCTAGCCAGCACTGCACTTGTGCCCAGGCCTTAAGCCTAGCCTGCACTTGTGCCCCGGCCTTAAGCCTAGCCTGCACTTGTGTCCAGGCCTTAAGCCTAGCCCGCACTTGTGCCCAGGCCTTAAGCCTAGCCCGCACTTGTGCCCAGGCCTTAAGCCTAGCCCGCACTTGTGCCCAGGCCTTAAGCCTAGCCCGCACTTGTGCCCCGGCCTTAAGCCTAACCCGCACTTGTGCCCAGGCCTTAAGCCTAGCCCGCACTTGTGCCCCGGCCTTAAGCCTAGCCCGCACTTGTGCCCCGGCTTTAAGCTTAGCCCGCACTTGTGCCCCGGCTTTAAGCTTAGCCCGCACTTGTGCCCCGGCCTTAAGCCTAGCCCGCACTTGTGCCCCGGCCTTAAGCCTAGCCCGCACTTGTGCCCATGCCTTAAGCCTAACCCGCACTTGTGCCCAGGCCTTAAGCCTAGCCCGCACTTGTGCCCCTGCCTTAAGCCTAGCCCACACTTGTGCCCAGGCCTTAAGCCTAGCCCGCACTTGTGCCCAGGCCTTAAGCCTAGCCCGCACTTGTGCCCAGGCCTAAAGCCTAGCCCGCACTTGTGCCCAGGCCTTAAGCCTAGCCCGCACTTGTGCCCTGGCCTTAAGCCTAGCCCGCACTTGTGCCCTGGCCTTAAGCCTAGCCCGCACTTGTGCCCTGGCCTTAAGCCTAGCCCGCACTTGTGCCCAGGCCTTAAGCCTAGCCCGCACTTGTCCTCAGGCCATAAGCCTAGCCCGCACTTGTGCCCCGGCCTTAAGCCTAGCCCGCACTTGTGCCCAGGCCTTAAGCCTATCCCGCACTTGTGCCCAGGCCTTAAGCCTATCCCGCACTTGTGCCCAGGCCTTAAGCCTAGCCCGCACTTGTGCCCAGGCCTTAAGCCTAGCCCGCACTTGTGCCCCCTGCCTTGATCCTAGCCAGCACTTGTGCCAAGGCCTTAAGCCTAGCCCGCACTTGTGCCCAGGCCTTAAGCCTAGCCCGCACTTGTGCCCCGGCCTTAAGCCTAGCCCGCACTTGTGCCCATGCCTTAAGCCTAACCCGCACTTGTGCCCAGGCCTTAAGCCTAGCCCGCACTTGTGCCCCGGCTTTAAGCTTAGCCCGCACTTGTGCCCCGGCTTTAAGCCTAGCCCGCACTTGTGCCCAGGCCTTAAGCCTAGCCTGCACTTTTGAGCCCCTTGAATGCTTGTTTGTTTGTTTTTGTCTTCAGCTTCATGTTGGTTATGCACATAGGGCCAGCTTTACGCTCTTCGCTCTTGTCCCGTCTGAATGCGCATGCACGACTGTAATTGGGGAAGAAGGCATTACCCATTTACGGAGGACAGACAAGAAGTGCCTGGTCGCTTGGAGCATGGGGTTATGGAGAGGCTCCGCACTGTACAACAAAGGATCTACTCCTAAATGTCCAAGTACAGAGTAGAGAGGTGAAAGCTAGCTCTTCACCCCTATGGGTGCCTAACCCTTTATGCAAAGAGTGCAAAGAGTTAGCTGAATGCCTTAAGCCTAGCCAGCACTTGTGCCCCCTGCCTTGATCCTGGCCAGCACTGCACTTGTGCCCATGCCGTAAGCCTAGCCCGCACTTGTGCCCAGGCCTTAAGCCTGGCTGGCACTTGTGCCCATGCCTTAAGCCTAGCCGGCACTTGTGGCCCCTGCCTTGATCCTAGCCAGCACTGCACTTGTGCCCAGGCCTTAAGCCTAGCCTGCACTTGTGCCCCGGCCTTAAGCCTAGCCTGCACTTGTGCCCCGGCCTTAAGCCTAGCCCGCACTTGTGCCCCGGCCTTAAGCCTAGCCCGCACTTGTGCCCCGGCCTTAAGCCTAACCCGCACTTGTGCCCAGGCCTTAAGCCTAGCCCGCACTTGTGTCCAGGCCTTAAGCTTAGCCCACACTTGTGCCCCGGCTTTAAGCTTAGCCCACACTTGTGCCCCGGCTTTAAGCTTAGCCCGCACTTGTGCCCAGGCCTTAAGCCTAGCCCGCACTTGTGCCCCGGCCTTAAGCCGAGCCCGCACTTGTGCCCCGGCCTTAAGCCGAGCCCGCACTTGTGCCCCGGCCTCAAGCCGAGCCCGCACTTGTGCCCCTGCCTTAAGCCGAGCCCGCACTTGTGCCCCTGCCTTAAGCCGAGCCCGCACTTGTGCCCCTGCCTTAAGCCGAGCCCGCACTTGTGCCCCTGCCTTAAGCCGAGCCCGCACTTGTGCCCAGGCCTTAAGCCTAGCCCGCACTTGTGCCCAGGCCTTAAGCCTAGCCCGCACTTGTGCCCCGGCCTTAAGCCAAGCCCGCACTTGTGCCCCGGCCTTAAGCCGAGCCCGCACTTGTGCCCCGGCCTTAAGCCGAGCCCGCACTTGTGCCCCGGCCTTAAGCCTAGCCCGCACTTGTGCCCAGGCCTTAAGCCTAGCCCGCACTTGTCCTCAGGCCATAAGCCTAGCCCGCACTTGTGCCCCGGCCTTAAGCCTAGCCCGCACTTGTGCCCCGGCCTTAAGCCTAGCCCGCACTTGTGCCCCTGCCTTAAGCCGAGCCCGCACTTGTGCCCCTGCCTTAAGCCGAGCCCGCACTTGTGCCCCTGCCTTAAGCCTAGCCCGCACTTGTGCCCAGGCCTTAAGCCTAGCCCGCACTTGTGCCCAGGCCTTAAGCCTAGCCCGCACTTGTGCCCAGGCCTTAAGCCTAGCCCGCACTTGTGCCCAGGCCTTAAGCCTAGCCCGTACTTGTGCCCAGGCCTAAAGCCTAACCCGCACTTGTGCCCAGGCCTTAAGCCTAGCCCGCACTTGTGCCCAGGCCTTAAGCCTAGCCCGCACTTGTGCCCCGGCCTTAAGCCTAGCCCGCACTTGTGCCCAGGCCTTAAGCCTAGCCCGCACTTGTGCCCAGGCCTTAAGCCTAGCCCGCACTTGTGCCCAGGCCTTAAGCCTAGCCCGCACTTGTGCCCAGGCGTTAAGCCTAGCCCGCACTTGTGCCCCCTGCCTTGATCCTAGCCAGCACTTGTGCCCAGGCCTTAAGCCTAGCCCGCACTTGTGCCCAGGCCTTAAGCCTAGCCCGCACTTGTGCCCAGGCCTTAAGCCTAGCCCGCACTTGTGCCCAGGCCTTAAGCCTAGCCCGCACTTGTGCCCAGGCCTTAAGCCTAGCCCGCACTTGTGCCCCGGCCTTAAGCCTAACCCGCACTTGTGCCCAGGCCTTAAGCCTAGCCCGCACTTGTGCCCCGGCCTTAAGCCTAGCCCGCACTTGTGCCCCGGCTTTAAGCTTAGCCCGCACTTGTGCCCCGACTTTAAGCTTAGCCCGCACTTGTGCCCAGGCCTTAAGCCGAGCCCGCACTTGTGCCCCGGCCTTAAGCCGAGCCCGCACTTGTGCCCCGGCCTTAAGCCGAGCCCGCACTTGTGCCCCGGCCTTAAGCCTAGCCCGCACTTGTGCCCCGGCCTTAAGCCTAGCCCGCACTTGTGCCCCGGCCTTAAGCCTAGCCCGCACTTGTGCCCAGGCCTTAAGCCTAGCCCGCACTTGTGCCCAGGCCTTAAGCCTAGCCCGCACTTGTGCCCCGGCTTTAAGCTTAGCCCGCACTTGTGCCCCGGCTTTAAGCTTAGCCCGCACTTGTGCCCAGGCCTTAAGCCGAGCCCGCACTTGTGCCCCGGCCTTAAGCCGAGCCCGCACTTGTGCCCCGGCCTTAAGCCGAGCCCGCACTTGTGCCCCGGCCTTAAGCCGAGCCCGCACTTGTGCCCCGGCCTTAAGCCGAGCCCGCACTTGTGCCCCGGCCTTAAGCCTAGCCCGCACTTGTGCCCAGGCCTTAAGCCTAGCCCGCACTTGTGCCCAGGCCTTAAGCCGAGCCCGCACTTGTGCCCAGGCCTTAAGCCTAGCCCGCACTTGTGCCCAGGCCTTAAGCCTAGCCCGCACTTGTGCCCCGGCTTTAAGCTTAGCCCGCACTTGTGCCCCGGCTTTAAGCTTAGCCCGCACTTGTGCCCAGGCCTTAAGCCTAGCCCGCACTTGTGCCCAGGCCTTAAGCCTAGCCCGCACTTGTGCCCCTGCCTTAAGCCTAGCCCGCACTTGTGCCCCTGCCTTAAGCCTAGCCCGCACTTGTGCCCAGGTCTTAAGCCTAGCCCGCACTTGTGCCCAGGCCTTAAGCCTACCCCGCACTTGTGCCCAGGCCTAAAGCCTAGCCCGCACTTGTGCCCAGGCCTTAAGCCTAGCCCGCACTTGTGCCCCGGCCTTAAGCCTAGCCCGCACTTGTGCCCCGGCCTTAAGCCTAGCCCGCACTTGTCCTCAGGCCATAAGCCTAGCCCGCACTTGTGCCCCGGCCTTAAGCCTAGCCCGCACTTGTGCCCCGGCCTTAAGCCTAGCCCGCACTTGTGCCCAGGCCTTAAGCCTAGCCCGCACTTGTGCCCAGGCCTTAAGCCTAGCCCGCACTTGTGCCCAGGCCTTAAGCCTAGCCCGCACTTGTGCCCCCTGCCTTGATCCTAGCCAGCACTTGTGCCCAGGCCTTAAGCCTAGCCCGCACTTGTGCCCAGGCCTTAAGCCAAGCCCGCACTTGTGCCCCTGCCTTAAGCCTAGCCCGCACTTGTGCCCCTGCCTTAAGCCTAGCCCGCACTTGTGTCCAGGCCTTAAGCCTAGCCCGCACTTGTGCCCAGGCCTTAAGCCTAGCCCGCACTTGTGCCCAGGCCTTAAGCCTAGCCCGCACTTGTGCCCAGGCCTTAAGCCTAGCCCGCACTTGTGCCCTGGCCTTAAGCCTAGCCCGCACTTGTGCTTTGGCCTTAAGCCTAGCCCGCACTTGTGCCCTGGCCTTAAGCCTAGCCCGCACTTGTGCCCAGGCCTTAAGCCTAGCCCGCACTTGTCCTCAGGCCATAAGCCTAGCCCGCACTTGTGCCCCGGCCTTAAGCCTAGCCCGCACTTGTGCCCCGGCCTTAAGCCTAGCCCGCACTTGTGCCCCGGCCTTAAGCCTAGCCCGCACTTGTGCCCAGGCCTTAAGCCTAGCCTGCACTTTTGAGCCCCTTGAATGCTTGTTTGTTTTTGTCTTCAGCTTCATGTTGGTTATGCAGATAGGGCCAGCTTTACGCTCTTCGCTCTTGTCCCGTCTGAATGCGCATGCACGACTGTAATTGGGGAAGAAGGCATTACCCATTTACGGAGGACAGACAAGAAGTGCCTGGTCGCTTGGAGCATGGGGTTATGGAGAGGCTCCGCACTGTACAACAAAGGATCTAGTCCTAAATGTCCAAGTACAGAGTAGAGGGGTGAAAGCTAGCTCTTCACCCCTATGGGTGCCTAACCCTTTATGCAAAGAGTGCAAAGAGTTAGCTGAATGCCTTAAGCCTAGCCAGCACTTGTGCCCCCTGCCTTGATCCTGGCCAGCACTGCACTTGTGCCCATGCCTTAAGCCTGGATGGCACTTGTGGCCCCTGCCTTGATCCTAGCCAGCACTGCACTTGTGCCCAGGCCTTAAGCCTAGCCTGCACTTGTGCCCCGGCCTTAAGCCTAGCCCGCACTTGTGTCCAGGCCTTAAGCCTAGCCCGCACTTGTGCCCAGGCCTTAAGCCTAGCCCGCACTTGTGCCCAGGCCTTAAGCCTAGCCCGCACTTGTGCCCAGGCCTTAAGCCTAGCCCGCACTTGTGCCCCGGCCTTAAGCCTAACCCGCACTTGTGCCCAGGCCTTAAGCCTAGCCCGCACTTGTGCCCAGGCCTTAAGCCGAGCCCGCACTTGTGCCCCTGCCTTAAGCCGAGCCCGCACTTGTGCCCCTGCCTTAAGCCGAGCCCGCACTTGTGCCCCTGCCTTGATCCTAGCCAGCACTTGTGCCCAGGCCTTAAGCCTAGCCCGCACTTGTGCCCAGGCCTTAAGCCTAGCCCGCACTTGTGCCCCCTGCCTTGATCCTAGCCAGCACTGCACTTATGCCCAGGCCTTAAGCCTAGCCTGCACTTGTGCCCAGGCCTTAAGCCTAGCCCGCACTTGTGCCCAGGCCTTAAGCCTAGCCCGCACTTGTGCCCAGGCCTTAAGCCTAGCCCGCACTTGTGCCCAGGCCTTAAGCCTAGCCCGCACTTGTGCCCAGGCCTTAAGCCTAGCCCGCACTTGTGCCCAGGCCTTAAGCCTAGCCCGCACTTGTGCCCAGGCCTTAAGCCTAGCCCGCACTTGTGCCCAGGCCTTAAGCCTAGCCCGCACTTGTGCCCAGGCCTTAAGCATAGCCCGCACTTGTGCCCAGGCCTTAAGCCTAGCCCGCACTTGTGCCCAGGCCTTGATCCTAGCCAGCACTTGTGCCCAGGCCTTAAGCCTAGCCCGCACTTGTGCCCAGGCCTTAAGCCTAGCCCGCACTTGTGCCCCCTGCCTTGATCCTAGCCAGCACTTGTGCCCAGGCCTTAAGCCTAGCCCGCACTTGTGCCCCTGCCTTAAGCCTAGCCTGCACTTGTGCCCCTGCCTTAAGCCTAGCCCGCACTTGTGCCCCCTGCCTTGATCCTAGCCAGCACTTGTGCCCAGGCCTTAAGCCTAGCCCGCACTTGTGCCCAGGCCTTAAGCCTAGCCTGCACTTTTGAGCCCCTTGAATGCTTGTTTGTTTGTTTTTGTCTTCAGCTTCATGTTGGTTATGCACATAGGGCCAGCTTTACGCTCTTCGCTCTTGTCCCGTCTGAATGCGCATGCACGACTGTAATTGGGGAAGAAGGCATTACCCATTTACGGAGGACAGACAAGAAGTGCCTGGTCGCTTGGAGCATGGGGTTATGGAGAGGCTCCGCACTGTACAACAAAGGATCTAGTCCTAAATGTCCAAGTACAGAGTAGAGGGGTGAAAGCTAGCTCTTCACCCCTATGGGTGCCTAACCCTTTATGCAAAGAGTGCAAAGAGTTAGCTGAATGCCTTAAGCCTAGCCAGCACTTGTGCCCCCTGCCTTGATCCTGGCCAGCACTGCACTTGTGCCCATGCCTTAAGCCTGGCTGGCACTTGTGCCCATGCCTTAAGCCTAGCCGGCACTTGTGGCCCCTGCCTTGATCCTAGCCAGCACTGCACTTGTGCCCAGGCCTTAAGCCTAGCCTGCACTTGTGCCCCGGCCTTAAGCCTAGCCTGCACTTGTGTCCAGGCCTTAAGCCTAGCCCGCACTTGTGCCCAGGCCTTAAGCCTAGCCCGCACTTGTGCCCAGGCCTTAAGCCTAGCCCGCACTTGTGCCCAGGCCTTAAGCCTAGCCCGCACTTGTGCCCCGGCCTTAAGCCTAACCCGCACTTGTGCCCAGGCCTTAAGCCTAGCCCGCACTTGTGCCCCGGCCTTAAGCCTAGCCCGCACTTGTGCCCCGGCTTTAAGCTTAGCCCGCACTTGTGCCCCGGCTTTAAGCTTAGCCCGCACTTGTGCCCCGGCCTTAAGCCTAGCCCGCACTTGTGCCCCGGCCTTAAGCCTAGCCCGCACTTGTGCCCATGCCTTAAGCCTAACCCGCACTTGTGCCCAGGCCTTAAGCCTAGCCCGCACTTGTGCCCCTGCCTTAAGCCTAGCCCACACTTGTGCCCAGGCCTTAAGCCTAGCCCGCACTTGTGCCCAGGCCTTAAGCCTAGCCCGCACTTGTGCCCAGGCCTAAAGCCTAGCCCGCACTTGTGCCCAGGCCTTAAGCCTAGCCCGCACTTGTGCCCTGGCCTTAAGCCTAGCCCGCACTTGTGCCCTGGCCTTAAGCCTAGCCCGCACTTGTGCCCTGGCCTTAAGCCTAGCCCGCACTTGTGCCCAGGCCTTAAGCCTAGCCCGCACTTGTCCTCAGGCCATAAGCCTAGCCCGCACTTGTGCCCCGGCCTTAAGCCTAGCCCGCACTTGTGCCCAGGCCTTAAGCCTAGCCCGCACTTGTGCCCAGGCCTTAAGCCTATCCCGCACTTGTGCCCAGGCCTTAAGCCTAGCCCGCACTTGTGCCCAGGCCTTAAGCCTAGCCCGCACTTGTGCCCCCTGCCTTGATCCTAGCCAGCACTTGTGCCAAGGCCTTAAGCCTAGCCCGCACTTGTGCCCAGGCCTTAAGCCTAGCCCGCACTTGTGCCCCGGCCTTAAGCCTAGCCCGCACTTGTGCCCATGCCTTAAGCCTAACCCGCACTTGTGCCCAGGCCTTAAGCCTAGCCCGCACTTGTGCCCCGGCTTTAAGCTTAGCCCGCACTTGTGCCCCGGCTTTAAGCCTAGCCCGCACTTGTGCCCAGGCCTTAAGCCTAGCCTGCACTTTTGAGCCCCTTGAATGCTTGTTTGTTTGTTTTTGTCTTCAGCTTCATGTTGGTTATGCACATAGGGCCAGCTTTACGCTCTTCGCTCTTGTCCCGTCTGAATGCGCATGCACGACTGTAATTGGGGAAGAAGGCATTACCCATTTACGGAGGACAGACAAGAAGTGCCTGGTCGCTTGGAGCATGGGGTTATGGAGAGGCTCCGCACTGTACAACAAAGGATCTACTCCTAAATGTCCAAGTACAGAGTAGAGAGGTGAAAGCTAGCTCTTCACCCCTATGGGTGCCTAACCCTTTATGCAAAGAGTGCAAAGAGTTAGCTGAATGCCTTAAGCCTAGCCAGCACTTGTGCCCCCTGCCTTGATCCTGGCCAGCACTGCACTTGTGCCCATGCCGTAAGCCTAGCCCGCACTTGTGCCCAGGCCTTAAGCCTGGCTGGCACTTGTGCCCATGCCTTAAGCCTAGCCGGCACTTGTGGCCCCTGCCTTGATCCTAGCCAGCACTGCACTTGTGCCCAGGCCTTAAGCCTAGCCTGCACTTGTGCCCCGGCCTTAAGCCTAGCCTGCACTTGTGCCCCGGCCTTAAGCCTAGCCCGCACTTGTGCCCCGGCCTTAAGCCTAGCCCGCACTTGTGCCCCGGCCTTAAGCCTAACCCGCACTTGTGCCCAGGCCTTAAGCCTAGCCCGCACTTGTGTCCAGGCCTTAAGCTTAGCCCACACTTGTGCCCCGGCTTTAAGCTTAGCCCACACTTGTGCCCCGGCTTTAAGCTTAGCCCGCACTTGTGCCCAGGCCTTAAGCCTAGCCCGCACTTGTGCCCCGGCCTTAAGCCGAGCCCGCACTTGTGCCCCGGCCTTAAGCCGAGCCCGCACTTGTGCCCCGGCCTCAAGCCGAGCCCGCACTTGTGCCCCTGCCTTAAGCCGAGCCCGCACTTGTGCCCCTGCCTTAAGCCGAGCCCGCACTTGTGCCCCTGCCTTAAGCCGAGCCCGCACTTGTGCCCCTGCCTTAAGCCGAGCCCGCACTTGTGCCCAGGCCTTAAGCCTAGCCCGCACTTGTGCCCAGGCCTTAAGCCTAGCCCGCACTTGTGCCCCGGCCTTAAGCCAAGCCCGCACTTGTGCCCCGGCCTTAAGCCGAGCCCGCACTTGTGCCCCGGCCTTAAGCCGAGCCCGCACTTGTGCCCCGGCCTTAAGCCTAGCCCGCACTTGTGCCCAGGCCTTAAGCCTAGCCCGCACTTGTCCTCAGGCCATAAGCCTAGCCCGCACTTGTGCCCCGGCCTTAAGCCTAGCCCGCACTTGTGCCCCGGCCTTAAGCCTAGCCCGCACTTGTGCCCCTGCCTTAAGCCGAGCCCGCACTTGTGCCCCTGCCTTAAGCCGAGCCCGCACTTGTGCCCCTGCCTTAAGCCTAGCCCGCACTTGTGCCCAGGCCTTAAGCCTAGCCCGCACTTGTGCCCAGGCCTTAAGCCTAGCCCGCACTTGTGCCCAGGCCTTAAGCCTAGCCCGCACTTGTGCCCAGGCCTTAAGCCTAGCCCGTACTTGTGCCCAGGCCTAAAGCCTAACCCGCACTTGTGCCCAGGCCTTAAGCCTAGCCCGCACTTGTGCCCAGGCCTTAAGCCTAGCCCGCACTTGTGCCCCGGCCTTAAGCCTAGCCCGCACTTGTGCCCAGGCCTTAAGCCTAGCCCGCACTTGTGCCCAGGCCTTAAGCCTAGCCCGCACTTGTGCCCAGGCCTTAAGCCTAGCCCGCACTTGTGCCCAGGCGTTAAGCCTAGCCCGCACTTGTGCCCCCTGCCTTGATCCTAGCCAGCACTTGTGCCCAGGCCTTAAGCCTAGCCCGCACTTGTGCCCAGGCCTTAAGCCTAGCCCGCACTTGTGCCCAGGCCTTAAGCCTAGCCCGCACTTGTGCCCAGGCCTTAAGCCTAGCCCGCACTTGTGCCCAGGCCTTAAGCCTAGCCCGCACTTGTGCCCCGGCCTTAAGCCTAACCCGCACTTGTGCCCAGGCCTTAAGCCTAGCCCGCACTTGTGCCCCGGCCTTAAGCCTAGCCCGCACTTGTGCCCCGGCTTTAAGCTTAGCCCGCACTTGTGCCCCGACTTTAAGCTTAGCCCGCACTTGTGCCCAGGCCTTAAGCCGAGCCCGCACTTGTGCCCCGGCCTTAAGCCGAGCCCGCACTTGTGCCCCGGCCTTAAGCCGAGCCCGCACTTGTGCCCCGGCCTTAAGCCTAGCCCGCACTTGTGCCCCGGCCTTAAGCCTAGCCCGCACTTGTGCCCCGGCCTTAAGCCTAGCCCGCACTTGTGCCCAGGCCTTAAGCCTAGCCTGCACTTTTGAGCCCCTTGAATGCTTGTTTGTTTTTGTCTTCAGCTTCATGTTGGTTATGCAGATAGGGCCAGCTTTACGCTCTTCGCTCTTGTCCCGTCTGAATGCGCATGCACGACTGTAATTGGGGAAGAAGGCATTACCCATTTACGGAGGACAGACAAGAAGTGCCTGGTCGCTTGGAGCATGGGGTTATGGAGAGGCTCCGCACTGTACAACAAAGGATCTAGTCCTAAATGTCCAAGTACAGAGTAGAGGGGTGAAAGCTAGCTCTTCACCCCTATGGGTGCCTAACCCTTTATGCAAAGAGTGCAAAGAGTTAGCTGAATGCCTTAAGCCTGGCCAGCACTTGTGCCCCCTGCCTTGATCCTGGCCAGCACTGCACTTGTGCCCATGCCTTAAGCCTGGCTGGCACTTGTGCCCATGCCTTAAGCCTAGCCGGCACTTGTGGCCCCTGCCTTGATCCTAGCCAGCACTGCACTTGTGCCCAGGCCTTAAGCCTAGCCTGCACTTGTGCCCAGGCCTTAAGCTTAGCCCGCACTTGTGCCCCGGCTTTAAGCTTAGCCCGCACTTGTGCCCCGGCTTTAAGCTTAGCCCGCACTTGTGCCCAGGCCTTAAGCCTAGCCCGCACTTGTGCCTCGGCCTTAAGCCGAGCCCGCACTTGTGCCCCGGCCTTAAGCCGAGCCCGCACTTGTGCCCCGGTCTTAAGCCGAGCCCGCACTTGTGCCCCGGCCTTAAGCCGAGCCCGCACTTGTGCCCCTGCCTTAAGCCGAGCCCGCACTTGTGCCCCTGCCTTAAGCCGAGCCCGCACTTGTGCCCCTGCCTTAAGCCTAGCCCGCACTTGTGCCCAGGCCTTAAGCCTAGCCCGCACTTGTGCCCAGGCCTTAAGCCTAGCCCGCACTTGTGCCCCTGCCTTAAGCCTAGCCCGCACTTGTGCCCCTGCCTTAAGCCTAGCCCGCACTTGTGCCCAGGCCTTAAGCCTAGCCCGCACTTGTGCCCAGGCCTTAAGCCTAGCCTGCACTTTTGAGCCCCTTGAATGCTTGTTTGTTTGTTTTTGTCTTCAGCTTCATGTTGGTTATGCACATAGGGCCAGCTTTACGCTCTTCGCTCTTGTCCCGTCTGAATGCGCATGCACGACTGTAATTGGGGAAGAAGGCATTACCCATTTACGGAGGACAGACAAGAAGTGCCTGGTCGCTTGGAGCATGGGGTTATGGAGAGGCTCCGCACTGTACAACAAAGGATCTAGTCCTAAATGTCCAAGTACAGAGTAGAGGGGTGAAAGCTAGCTCTTCACCCCTATGGGTGCCTAACCCTTTATGCAAAGAGTGCAAAGAGTTAGCTGAATGCCTTAAGCCTAGCCAGCACTTGTGCCCCCTGCCTTGATCCTGGCCAGCACTGCACTTGTGCCCATGCCTTAAGCCTGGCTGGCACTTGTGCCCATGCCTTAAGCCTAGCCGGCACTTGTGGCCCCTGCCTTGATCCTAGCCAGCACTGCACTTGTGCCCAGGCCTTAAGCCTAGCCTGCACTTGTGCCCCGGCCTTAAGCCTAGCCTGCACTTGTGTCCAGGCCTTAAGCCTAGCCCGCACTTGTGCCCAGGCCTTAAGCCTAGCCCGCACTTGTGCCCAGGCCTTAAGCCTAGCCCGCACTTGTGCCCAGGCCTTAAGCCTAGCCCGCACTTGTGCCCCGGCCTTAAGCCTAACCCGCACTTGTGCCCAGGCCTTAAGCCTAGCCCGCACTTGTGCCCCGGCCTTAAGCCTAGCCCGCACTTGTGCCCCGGCTTTAAGCTTAGCCCGCACTTGTGCCCCGGCTTTAAGCTTAGCCCGCACTTGTGCCCAGGCCTTAAGCCTAGCCCGCACTTGTGCCCAGGCCTTAAGCCTAGCCTGCACTTGTTCCCAGGCCTTAAGCCTAGCCTGCACTTGTGCCCAGGCCTTAAGCCTAGCCCGCACTTGTGCCCCCTGCCTTGATCCTAGCCAGCACTGCACTTGTGCCCAGGCCTTAAGCCTAGCCTGCACTTGTGCCCAGGCCTTAAGCCTAGCCCGCACTTGTGCCCAGGCCTTAAGCCTAGCCCGCACTTGTGCCCCGGCCTTAAGCCTAGCCCGCACTTGTGCCCCGGCCTTAAGCCTAGCCCGCACTTGTGCCCCGGCCTTAAGCCTAGCCCGCACTTGTGCCCATGCCTTAAGCCTAACCCGCACTTGTGCCCAGGCCTTAAGCCTAGCCCGCACTTGTGCCCCTGCCTTAAGCCTAGCCCGCACTTGTGCCCCTGCCTTAAGCCTAGCCCGCACTTGTGCCCAGGCCTTAAGCCTAGCCCGCACTTGTGCCCAGGCCTTAAGCCTAGCCCGCACTTGTGCCCCCTGCCTTGATCCTAGCCAGCACTTGTGCCAAGGCCTTAAGCCTAGCCCGCACTTGTGCCCAGGCCTTAAGCCTAGCCCGCACTTGTGCCCCGGCCTTAAGCCTAGCCCGCACTTGTGCCCATGCCTTAAGCCTAACCCGCACTTGTGCCCAGGCCTTAAGCCTAGCCCGCACTTGTGCCCCGGCTTTAAGCTTAGCCCGCACTTGTGCCCCAGCTTTAAGCCTAGCCCGCACTTGTGCCCAGGCCTTAAGCCTAGCCTGCACTTTTGAGCCCCTTGAATGCAAAGAGTGCAAAGAGTTAGCTGAATGCCTTAAGCCTAGCCCGCACTTGTGCCCATGCCTTAAGCCTAGCCCGCACTTGTGCCCAGGCCTTAAGCCTAGCCCGCACTTGTGCCCAGGCCTTAAGCCTAGCCCGCACTTGTGCCCAGGCCTTAAGCCTAGCCCGCACTTGTGCCCAGGCCTTAAGCCTAGCCCGCACTTGTGCCCAGGCCTTGATCCTAGCCAGCACTTGTGCCCAGGCCTTAAGCCTAGCCCGCACTTGTGCCCAGGCCTTAAGCCTAGCCCGCACTTGTGCCCCCTGCCTTGATCCTAGCCAGCACTTGTGCCCAGGCCTTAAGCCTAGCCCGCACTTGTGCCCCTGCCTTAAGCCTAGCCCGCACTTGTGCCCCTGCCTTAAGCCTAGCCCGCACTTGTGCCCCTGCCTTAAGCCGAGCCCGCACTTGTGCCCCTGCCTTAAGCCGAGCCCACACTTGTGCCCCTGCCTTAAGCCTAGCCCGCACTTGTGCCCAGGCCTTAAGCCTAGCCCGCACTTGTGCCCAGGCCTTAAGCCTAGCCCGCACTTGTGCCCCTGCCTTAAGCCTAGCCCGCACTTGTGCCCCTGCCTAAAGCCTAGCCCGCACTTGTGCCCAGGCCTAAAGCCTAGCCCGCACTTGTGCCCAGGCCTTAAGCCTAGCCCGCACTTGTGCCCAGGCCTTAAGCCTAGCCCGCACTTGTGCCCAGGCCTTAAGCCTAGCCCGCACTTGTGCCCAGGCCTTAAGCCTAGCCCGCACTTGTGCCCAGGCCTTAAGCCTAGCCCGCACTTGTGCCCAGGCCTTAAGCCTAGCCCGCACTTGTGCCCAGGCCTTAAGCCTAGCCCGCACTTGTGCCCCTGCCTTGATCCTAGCCAGCACTTGTGCCCCGGCCTTAAGCCTAGCCCGCACTTGTGCCCAGGCCTTAAGCCAAGCCCGCACTTGTGCCCCTGCCTTAAGCCTAGCCCACACTTGTGCCCCTGCCTTAAGCCTAGCCCGCACTTGTGCCCAGGCCTTAAGCCTAGCCCGCACTTGTGCCCCGGCCTTAAGCCTAGCCCGCACTTGTCCTCAGGCCATAAGCCTAGCCCGCACTTGTGCCCCGGCCTTAAGCCTAGCCCGCACTTGTGCCCCGGCCTTAAGCCTAGCCCGCACTTGTGCCCAGGCCTTAAGCCTAGCCCGCACTTGTGTCCAGGCCTTAAGCCTAGCCCGCACTTGTGCCCAGGCCTTAAGCCTAGCCCGCACTTGTGCCCAGGCCTTAAGCCTAGCCCGCACTTGTGCCCAGGCCTTAAGCCTAGCCCGCACTTGTGCCCCGGCCTTAAGCCTAACCCGCACTTGTGCCCAGGCCTTAAGCCTAGCCCGCACTTGTGCCCAGGCCTTAAGCCTAGCCCGCACTTGTGCCCCGGCTTTAAGCTTAGCCCGCACTTGTGCCCCGGCTTTAAGCTTAGCCCGCACTTGTGCCCAGGCCTTAAGCCGAGCCCGCACTTGTGCCCCGGCCTTAAGCCGAGCCCGCACTTGTGCCCCGGCCTTAAGCCGAGCCCGCACTTGTGCCCCGGCCTTAAGCCGAGCCCGCACTTGTGCCCCGGCCTTAAGCCGAGCCCGCACTTGTGCCCCGGCCTTAAGCCGAGCCCGCACTTGTGCCCCGGCCTTAAGCCTAGCCCGCACTTGTGCCCAGGCCTTAAGCCTAGCCCGCACATGTGCCCAGGCCTTAAGCCGAGCCCGCACTTGTGCCCAGGCCTTAAGCCTAGCCCGCACTTGTGCCCAGGCCTTAAGCCTAGCCCGCACTTGTGCCCCGGCTTTAAGCTTAGCCCGCACTTGTGCCCCGGCTTTAAGCTTAGCCCGCACTTGTGCCCAGGCCTTAAGCCTAGCCCGCACTTGTGCCCAGGCCTTAAGCCTAGCCCGCACTTGTGCCCCTGCCTTAAGCCTAGCCCGCACTTGTGCCCCTGCCTTAAGCCTAGCCCACACTTGTGCCCAGGTCTTAAGCCTAGCCCGCACTTGTGCCCAGGCCTTAAGCCTACCCCGCACTTGTGCCCAGGCCTAAAGCCTAGCCCGCACTTGTGCCCAGGCCTTAAGCCTAGCCCGCACTTGTGCCCCGGCCTTAAGCCTAGCCCGCACTTGTGCCCCGGCCTTAAGCCTAGCCCGCACTTGTCCTCAGGCCATAAGCCTAGCCCGCACTTGTGCCCCGGCCTTAAGCCTAGCCCGCACTTGTGCCCCGGCCTTAAGCCTAGCCCGCACTTGTGCCCAGGCCTTAAGCCTAGCCCGCACTTGTGCCCAGGCCTTAAGCCTAGCCCGCACTTGTGCCCAGGCCTTAAGCCTAGCCCGCACTTGTGCCCCCTGCCTTGATCCTAGCCAGCACTTGTGCCCAGGCCTTAAGCCTAGCCCGCACTTGTGCCCAGGCCTTAAGCCAAGCCCGCACTTGTGCCCCTGCCTTAAGCCTAGCCCGCACTTGTGCCCCTGCCTTAAGCCTAGCCCGCACTTGTGTCCAGGCCTTAAGCCTAGCCCGCACTTGTGCCCAGGCCTTAAGCCTAGCCCGCACTTGTGCCCAGGCCTTAAGCCTAGCCCGCACTTGTGCCCAGGCCTTAAGCCTAGCCCGCACTTGTGCCCTGGCCTTAAGCCTAGCCCGCACTTGTGCTTTGGCCTTAAGCCTAGCCCGCACTTGTGCCCTGGCCTTAAGCCTAGCCCGCACTTGTGCCCAGGCCTTAAGCCTAGCCCGCACTTGTCCTCAGGCCATAAGCCTAGCCCGCACTTGTGCCCCGGCCTTAAGCCTAGCCCGCACTTGTGCCCCGGCCTTAAGCCTAGCCCGCACTTGTGCCCCGGCCTTAAGCCTAGCCCGCACTTGTGCCCAGGCCTTAAGCCTAGCCTGCACTTTTGAGCCCCTTGAATGCTTGTTTGTTTTTGTCTTCAGCTTCATGTTGGTTATGCAGATAGGGCCAGCTTTACGCTCTTCGCTCTTGTCCCGTCTGAATGCGCATGCACGACTGTAATTGGGGAAGAAGGCATTACCCATTTACGGAGGACAGACAAGAAGTGCCTGGTCGCTTGGAGCATGGGGTTATGGAGAGGCTCCGCACTGTACAACAAAGGATCTAGTCCTAAATGTCCAAGTACAGAGTAGAGGGGTGAAAGCTAGCTCTTCACCCCTATGGGTGCCTAACCCTTTATGCAAAGAGTGCAAAGAGTTAGCTGAATGCCTTAAGCCTAGCCAGCACTTGTGCCCCCTGCCTTGATCCTGGCCAGCACTGCACTTGTGCCCATGCCTTAAGCCTGGATGGCACTTGTGGCCCCTGCCTTGATCCTAGCCAGCACTGCACTTGTGCCCAGGCCTTAAGCCTAGCCTGCACTTGTGCCCCGGCCTTAAGCCTAGCCCGCACTTGTGTCCAGGCCTTAAGCCTAGCCCGCACTTGTGCCCAGGCCTTAAGCCTAGCCCGCACTTGTGCCCAGGCCTTAAGCCTAGCCCGCACTTGTGCCCAGGCCTTAAGCCTAGCCCGCACTTGTGCCCCGGCCTTAAGCCTAACCCGCACTTGTGCCCAGGCCTTAAGCCTAGCCCGCACTTGTGCCCAGGCCTTAAGCCGAGCCCGCACTTGTGCCCCTGCCTTAAGCCGAGCCCGCACTTGTGCCCCTGCCTTAAGCCGAGCCCGCACTTGTGCCCCTGCCTTGATCCTAGCCAGCACTTGTGCCCAGGCCTTAAGCCTAGCCCGCACTTGTGCCCAGGCCTTAAGCCTAGCCCGCACTTGTGCCCCCTGCCTTGATCTTAGCCAGCACTGCACTTATGCCCAGGCCTTAAGCCTAGCCTGCACTTGTGCCCAGGCCTTAAGCCTAGCCCGCACTTGTGCCCAGGCCTTAAGCCTAGCCCGCACTTGTGCCCAGGCCTTAAGCCTAGCCCGCACTTGTGCCCAGGCCTTAAGCCTAGCCCGCACTTGTGCCCAGGCCTTAAGCCTAGCCCGCACTTGTGCCCAGGCCTTAAGCCTAGCCCGCACTTGTGCCCAGGCCTTAAGCCTAGCCCGCACTTGTGCCCAGGCCTTAAGCCTAGCCCGCACTTGTGCCCAGGCCTTAAGCATAGCCCGCACTTGTGCCCAGGCCTTAAGCCTAGCCCGCACTTGTGCCCAGGCCTTGATCCTAGCCAGCACTTGTGCCCAGGCCTTAAGCCTAGCCCGCACTTGTGCCCAGGCCTTAAGCCTAGCCCGCACTTGTGCCCCCTGCCTTGATCCTAGCCAGCACTTGTGCCCAGGCCTTAAGCCTAGCCCGCACTTGTGCCCCTGCCTTAAGCCTAGCCTGCACTTGTGCCCCTGCCTTAAGCCTAGCCCGCACTTGTGCCCCCTGCCTTGATCCTAGCCAGCACTTGTGCCCAGGCCTTAAGCCTAGCCCGCACTTGTGCCCAGGCCTTAAGCCTAGCCTGCACTTTTGAGCCCCTTGAATGCTTGTTTGTTTGTTTTTGTCTTCAGCTTCATGTTGGTTATGCACATAGGGCCAGCTTTACGCTCTTCGCTCTTGTCCCATCTGAATGCGCATGCACGACTGTAATTGGGGAAGAAGGCATTACCCATTTACGGAGGACAGACAAGAAGTGCCTGGTCGCTTGGAGCATGGGGTTATGGAGAGGCTCCGCACTGTACAACAAAGGATCTAGTCCTAAATGTCCAAGTACAGAGTAGAGGGGTGAAAGCTAGCTCTTCACCCCTATGGGTGCCTAACCCTTTATGCAAAGAGTGCAAAGAGTTAGCTGAATGCCTTAAGCCTAGCCAGCACTTGTGCCCCCTGCCTTGATCCTGGCCAGCACTGCACTTGTGCCCATGCCTTAAGCCTGGCTGGCACTTGTGCCCATGCCTTAAGCCTAGCCGGCACTTGTGGCCCCTGCCTTGATCCTAGCCAGCACTGCACTTGTGCCCAGGCCTTAAGCCTAGCCTGCACTTGTGCCCCGGCCTTAAGCCTAGCCTGCACTTGTGCCCAGGCCTTAAGCCTAGCCCGCACTTGTGCCCAGGCCTTAAGCCTAGCCCGCACTTGTGCCCAGGCCTTAAGCCTAGCCCGCACTTGTGCCCAGGCCTTAAGCCTAGCCCGCACTTGTGCCCCGGCCTTAAGCCTAACCCGCACTTGTGCCCAGGCCTTAAGCCTAGCCCGCACTTGTGCCCCGGCCTTAAGCCTAGCCCGCACTTGTGCCCCGGCTTTAAGCTTAGCCCGCACTTGTGCCCCGGCTTTAAGCTTAGCCCGCACTTGTGCCCAGGCCTTAAGCCGAGCCCGCACTTGTGCCCCGGCCTTAAGCCGAGCCCGCACTTGTGCCCCGGCCTTAAGCCGAGCCCGCACTTGTGCCCCTGCCTTAAGCCTAGCCCACACTTGTGCCCCTGCCTTAAGCCTAGCCCGCACTTGTGCCCAGGCCTTAAGCCTAGCCCGCACTTGTGCCCCGGCCTTAAGCCTAGCCCGCACTTGTCCTCAGGCCATAAGCCTAGCCCGCACTTGTGCCCTGGCCTTAAGCCTAGCCCGCACTTGTGCCCCGGCCTTAAGCCTAGCCCGCACTTGTGTCAAGGCCTTAAGCCTAGCCCGCACTTGTGCCCAGGCCTTAAGCCTAGCCCGCACTTGTGCCCAGGCCTTAAGCCTAGCCCGCACTTGTGCCCAGGCCTTAAGCCTAGCCCGCACTTGTGCCCCGGCCTTAAGCCTAACCCGCACTTGTGCCCAGGCCTTAAGCCTAGCCCGCACTTGTGCCCCGGCTTTAAGCTTAGCCCGCACTTGTGCCCCGGCTTTAAGCTTAGCCCGCACTTGTGCCCAGGCCTTAAGCCGAGCCCGCACTTGTGCCCCGGCCTTAAGCCGAGCCCGCACTTGTGCCCCGGCCTTAAGCCGAGCCCGCACTTGTGCCCCGGCCTTAAGCCGAGCCCGCACTTGTGCCCCGGCCTTAAGCCTAGCCCGCACTTGTGCCCAGGCCTTAAGCCGAGCCCGCACTTGTGCCCCGGCCTTAAGCCTAGCCCGCACTTGTGCCCAGGCCTTAAGCCTAGCCCGCACTTGTGCCCAGGCCTTAAGCCGAGCCCGCACTTGTGCCCAGGCCTTAAGCCGAGCCCGCACTTGTGCCCAGGCCTTAAGCCTAGCCCGCACTTGTGCCCAGGCCTTAAGCCTAGCCCGCACTTGTGCCCAGGCCTTGATCCTAGCCCGCACTTGTGCCCAGGCCTTAAGCCTAGCCCGCACTTGTGCCCAGGCCTTAAGCCAAGCCCGCACTTGTGCCCCTGCCTTAAGCCTAGCCCGCACTTGTGCCCCTGCCTTAAGCCTAGCCCGCAATTGTGCCCAGGTCTTAAGCCTAGCCCGCACTTGTGCCCAGGCCTTAAGCCTAGCCCGCACTTGTGCCCAGGCCTTAAGCCTAGCCCGCACTTGTGCCCAGGCCTTAAGCCAAGCCCGCACTTGTGCCCCGGCCTTAAGCCTAGCCCGCACTTGTGCCCCTGCCTTAAGCCTAGCCCGCACTTGTGCCCAGGTCTTAAGCCTAGCCCGCACTTGTGCCCAGGCCTTAAGCCTAGCCCGCACTTGTGCCCAGGCCTAAAGCCTAGCCCGCACTTGTGCCCAGGCCTTAAGCCTAGCCCGCACTTGTGCCCCGGCCTTAAGCCTAGCCCGCACTTGTGCCCCGGCCTTAAGCCTAGCCCGCACTTGTCCTCAGGCCATAAGCCTAGCCCGCACTTGTGCCCCGGCCTTAAGCCTAGCCCGCACTTGTGCCCCGGCCTTAAGCCTAGCCCGCACTTGTGCCCAGGCCTTAAGCCTAGCCCGCACTTGTGCCCAGGCCTTAAGCCTAGCCTGCACTTGTGCCCCCTGCCTTGATCCTAGCCAGCACTTGTGCCCAGGCCTTAAGCCTAGCCCGCACTTGTGCCCAGGCCTTAAGCCTAGCCTGCACTTTTGAGCCCCTTGAACGCTTGTTTGTTTGTTTTTGTCTTCAGCTTCATGTTGGTTATGCACATAGGGCCAGCTTTACGCTCTTCGCTCTTGTCCCGTCTGAATGCGCATGCACGACGGTAATTGGGGAAGAAGGCATTACCCATTTACGGAGGACAGACAAGAAGTGCCTGGTCGCTTGGAGCATGGGGTTATGGAGAGGCTCCGCACTGTACAACAAAGGATCTAGTCCTAAATGTCCAAGTACAGAGTAGAGGGGTGAAAGCTAGCTCTTCACCCCTATGGGTGCCTAACCCTTTATGCAAAGAGTGCAAAGAGTTAGCTGAATGCCTTAAGCCTAGCCAGCACTTGTGCCCCCTGCCTTGATCCTGGCCAGCACTGCACTTGTGCCCATGCCGTAAGCCTAGCCCGCACTTGTGCCCAGGCCTTAAGCTTGGCTGGCACTTGTGCCCATGCCTTAAGCCTAGCCGGCACTTGTGGCCCCTGCCTTGATCCTAGCCAGCACTGCACTTGTGCCCAGGCCTTAAGCCTAGCCTGCACTTGTGCCCCGGCCTTAAGACTAGCCTGCACTTGTGCCCTGGCCTTAAGCCTAGCCCGCACTTGTGCCCCGGCCTTAAGCCTAACCCGCACTTGTGCCCAGGCCTTAAGCCTAGCCCGCACTTGTGCCCAGGCCTTAAGCCTAGCCCGCACTTGTGCCCCCTGCCTTGATCCTAGCCAGCACTGCACTTGTGCCCAGGCCTTAAGCCTAGCCTGCACTTGTGCCCAGGCCTTAAGCCTAGCCCGCACTTGTGCCCAGGCCTTAAGCCTAGCCCGCACTTGTGCCCAGGCCTTAAGCCTAGCCCGCACTTGTGCCCAGGCCTTAAGCCTAGCCCGCACTTGTGCCCAGGCCTTAAGCCTAGCCCGCACTTGTTCCCCCTGCCTTGATCCTAGCCAGCACTTGTGCCCAGGCCTTAAGCCTAGCCTGCACTTGTGCCCTGGCCTTAAGCCTAGCCCGCACTTGTGCCCCGGCCTTAAGCCTAGCCCGCACTTGTGCCCCGGCCTTAAGCCTAACCCGCACTTGTGCCCAGGCCTTAAGCCTAGCCCGCACTTGTGCCCAGGCCTTAAGCCTAGCCCGCACTTGTGCCCCGGCTTTAAGCTTAGCCCGCACTTGTGCCCCGGCTTTAAGCTTAGCCCGCACTTGTGCCCAGGCCTTAAGCCTAGCCCGCACTTGTGCCCAGGCCTTAAGCCTAGCCCGCACTTGTGCCCCTGCCTTAAGCCTAGCCCGCACTTGTGCCCCTGCCTTAAGCCTAGCCCGCACTTGTGCCCAGGTCTTAAGCCTAGCCCGCACTTGTGCCCAGGCCTTAAGCCTAGCCCGCACTTGTGCCCAGGCCTAAAGCCTAGCCCGCACTTGTGCCCAGGCCTTAAGCCTAGCCCGCACTTGTGCCCCGGCCTTAAGCCTAGCCCGCACTTGTGCCCCGGCCTTAAGCCTAGCCTGCACTTGTCCTCAGGCCATAAGCCTAGCCCGCACTTGTGCCCCGGCCTTAAGCCTAGCCCGCACTTGTGCCCCGGCCTTAAGCCTAGCCCGCACTTGTGCCCAGGCCTTAAGCCTAGCCCGCACTTGTGCCCAGGCCTTAAGCCTAGCCCGCACTTGTGCCCAGGCCTTAAGCCTAGCCTGCACTTGTGCCCCCTGCCTTGATCCTAGCCTGCACTTTTGAGCCCCTTGAATGCTTGTTTGTTTGTTTTTGTCTTCAGCTTCATGTTGGTTATGCACATAGGGCCAGCTTTACGCTCTTCGCTCTTGTCCCGTCTGAATGCGCATGCACGACTGTAATTGGGGAAGAAGGCATTACCCATTTACGGAGGACAGACAAGAAGTGCCTGGTCGCTTGGAGCATGGGGTTATGGAGAGGCTCCGCACTGTACAACAAAGGATCTAGTCCTAAATGTCCAAGTACAGAGTAGAGGGGTGAAAGCTAGCTCTTCACCCCTATGGGTGCCTAACCCTTTATGCAAAGAGTGCAAAGAGTTAGCTGAATGCCTTAAGCCTAGCCAGCACTTGTGCCCCCTGCCTTGATCCTGGCCAGCACTGCACTTGTGCCCATGCCGTAAGCCTAGCCCGCACTTGTGCCCAGGCCTTAAGCCTGGCTGGCACTTGTGCCCATGCCTTAAGCCTAGCCGGCACTTGTGGCCCCTGCCTTGATCCTAGCCAGCACTGCACTTGTGCCCAGGCCTTAAGCCTAGCCTGCACTTGTGCCCCGGCCTTAAGACTAGCCTGCACTTGTGCCCTGGCCTTAAGCCTAGCCCGCACTTGTGCCCCGGCCTTAAGCCTAACCCGCACTTGTGCCCAGGCCTTAAGCCTAGCCCGCACTTGTGCCCAGGCCTTAAGCCTAGCCCGCACTTGTGCCCCCTGCCTTGATCCTAGCCAGCACTGCACTTGTGCCCAGGCCTTAAGCCTAGCCTGCACTTGTGCCCAGGCCTTAAGCCTAGCCCGCACTTGTGCCCAGGCCTTAAGCCTAGCCCGCACTTGTGCCCAGGCCTTAAGCCTAGCCCGCACTTGTGCCCAGGCCTTAAGCCTAGCCCGCACTTGTTCCCAGGCCTTAAGCCTAGCCCGCACTTGTTCCCCCTGCCTTGATCCTAGCCAGCACTTGTGCCCAGGCCTTAAGCCTAGCCTGCACTTGTGCCCTGGCCTTAAGCCTAGCCCGCACTTGTGCCCCGGCCTTAAGCCTAGCCCGCACTTGTGCCCCGGCCTTAAGCCTAACCCGCACTTGTGCCCAGGCCTTAAGCCTAGCCCGCACTTGTGCCCCGGCTTTAAGCTTAGCCCGCACTTGTGCCCCGGCTTTAAGCTTAGCCCGCACTTGTGCCCAGGCCTTAAGCCTAGCCCGCACTTGTGCCCAGGCCTTAAGCCTAGCCCGCACTTGTGCCCCCTGCCTTGATCCTAGCCAGCACTTGTGCCCAGGCCTTAAGCCTAGCCCGCACTTGTGCCCAGGCCTTAAGCCAAGCCCGCACTTGTGCCCCTGCCTTAAGCCTAGCCCGCACTTGTGCCCAGGCCGCACTTGTGCCCCGGCCTTAAGCCTAGCCCGCACTTGTCCTCAGGCCATAAGCCTAGCCCGCACTTGTGCCCCGGCCTTAAGCCTAGCCCGCACTTGTGCCCCGGCCTTAAGCCTAGCCCGCACTTGTGCCCCGGCCTTAAGCCTAGCCCGCACTTGTGCCCCGGCCTTAAGCCTAGCCCGCACTTGTGCCCCGGCCTTAAGCCTAGCCCGCACTTGTGCCCAGGCCTTAAGCCTAGCCCGCACTTGTGCCCAGGCCTTAAGCCTAGCCCGCACTTGTGCCCAGGCCTTAAGCCTAGCCCGCACTTGTGCCCCCTGCCTTGATCCTAGCCAGCACTTGTGCCCAGGCCTTAAGCCTAGCCCGCACTTGTGCCCAGGCCTTAAGCCTAGCCTGCACTTTTGAGCCCATTGAATGCTTGTTTGTTTGTTTGTTTTTGTCTTCAGCTTCATGTTGGTTATGCACATAGGGCCAGCTTTACGCTCTTCGCTCTTGTCCCGTCTGAATGCGCATGCACGACTTTAATTGGGGAAGAAGGCATTACCCATTTACGGAGGACAGACAAGAAGTGCCTGGTCGCTTGGAGCATGGGGTTATGGAGAGGCTCCGCACTGTACAACAAAGGATCTAGTCCTAAATGTCCAAGTACAGAGTAGAGGGGTGAAAGCTAGCTCTTCACCCCTATGGGTGCCTAACCCTTTATGCAAAGAGTGCAAAGAGTTAGCTGAATGCCTTAAGCCTAGCCAGCACTTGTGCCCCCTGCCTTGATCCTGGCCAGCACTGCACTTGTGCCCATGCCGTAAGCCTAGCCCACACTTGTGCCCAGGCCTTAAGCCTAGCCCGCACTTGTGCCCAGGCCTTAAGCCTGGCTGGCACTTGTGCCCATGCCTTAAGCCTAGCCGGCACTTGTGGCCCCTGCCTTGATCCTAGCCAGCACTGCACTTGTGCCCAGGCCTTAAGCCTAGCCTGCACTTGTGCCCAGGCCTTAAGCCTAGCCCGCACTTGTGCCCCGGCCTTAAGCCTAGCCCGCACTTGTGCCCCGGCCTTAAGCCTAGCCCGCACTTGTGCCCCGGCCTTAAGCCTAGCCCGCACTTGTGCCCCGGCCTTAAGCCTAGCCCGCACTTGTGCCCCGGCCTTAAGCCTAGCCCGCACTTGTGCCCCGGCCTTAAGTCTAACCCCCACTTGTGCCCAGGCCTTAAGCCTAGCCCGCACTTGTACCCAGGCCTTAAGCCTAGCCCGCACTTGTGCCCCGGCCTTAAGCCTAGCCCGCACTTGTGCCCCGGCCTTAAGCCTAGCCCGCACTTGTGCCCCGGCCTTAAGCCTAGCCCGCACTTGTGCCCATGCCTTAAGCCTAACCCGCACTTGTGCCCAGGCCTTAAGCCTAGCCCGCACTTGTGCCCCGGCTTTAAGCTTAGCCCGCACTTGTGCCCAGGCCTTAAGCCTAGCCCGCACTTGTGCCCAGGCCTTAAGCCTAGCCCGCACTTGTGCCCAGGCCTTAAGCCTAGCCTGCACTTGTGCCCCCTGCCTTGATCCTAGCCAGCACTTGTGCCCAGGCCTTAAGCCTAGCCCGCACTTGTGCCCAGGCCTTAAGCCTAGCCTGCACTTTTGAGCCCCTTGAATGCTTGTTTGTTTGTTTTTGTCTTCAGCTTCATGTTGGTTATGCACATAGGGCCAGCTTTACGCTCTTCGCTCTTGTCCCGTCTGAATGCGCATGCACGACTGTAATTGGGGAAGAAGGCATTACCCATTTACGGAGGACAGACAAGAAGTGCCTGGTCGCTTGGAGCATGGGGTTATGTAGAGGCTCCGCACTGTACAACAAAGGATCTAGTCCTAAATGTCCAAGTACAGAGTAGAGGGGTGAAAGCTAGCTCTTCACCCCTATGGGTGCCTAACCCTTTATGCAAAGAGTGCAAAGAGTTAGCTGAATGCCTTAAGCCTAGCCAGCACTTGTGCCCCCTGCCTTGATCCTGGCCAGCACTGCACTTGTGCCCATGCCGTAAGCCTAGCCCGCACTTGTGCCCAGGCCTTAAGCCTGGCTGGCACTTGTGCCCATGCCTTAAGCCTAGCCGGCACTTGTGGCCCCTGCCTTGATCCTAGCCAGCACTGCACTTGTGCCCAGACCTTAAGCCTAGCCTGCACTTGTGCCCCGGCCTTAAGACTAGCCTGCACTTGTGCCCTGGCCTTAAGCCTAGCCCGCACTTGTGCCCCGGCCTTAAGCCTAACCCGCACTTGTGCCCAGGCCTTAAGCCTAGCCCGCACTTGTGCCCAGGCCTTAAGCCTAGCCCGCACTTGTGCCCCCTGCCTTGATCCTAGCCAGCACTGCACTTGTGCCCAGGCCTTAAGCCTAGCCTGCACTTGTGCCCAGGCCTTAAGCCTAGCCCGCACTTGTGCCCAGGCCTTAAGCCTAGCCCGCACTTGTGCCCAGGCCTTAAGCCTAGCCCGCACTTGTGCCCAGGCCTTAAGCCTAGCCCGCACTTGTTCCCCCTGCCTTGATCCTAGCCAGCACTTGTGCCCAGGCCTTAAGCCTAGCCTGCACTTGTGCCCTGGCCTTAAGCCTAGCCCGCACTTGTGCCCCGGCCTTAAGCCTAGCCCGCACTTGTGCCCCGGCCTTAAGCCTAACCCGCACTTGTGCCCAGGCCTTAAGCCTAGCCCGCACTTGTGCCCCGGCTTTAAGCTTAGCCCGCACTTGTGCCCCGGCTTTAAGCTTAGCCCGCACTTGTGCCCAGGCCTTAAGCCTAGCCCGCACTTGTGCCCAGGCCTTAAGCCTAGCCCGCACTTGTGCCCCCTGCCTTGATCCTAGCCAGCACTTGTGCCCAGGCCTTAAGCCTAGCCCGCACTTGTGCCCAGGCCTTAAGCCAAGCCCGCACTTGTGCCCCTGCCTTAAGCCTAGCCCGCACTTGTGCCCAGGCCGCACTTGTGCCCAGGCCTTAAGCCTAGCCCGCACTTGTGGCCAGGCCTTAAGCCTAGCCCGCACTTGTGCCCAGGCCTTAAGCCTAGCCCGCACTTGTGCCCCGGCCTTAAGCCTAGCCCGCACTTGTCCTCAGGCCATAAGCCTAGCCCGCACTTGTGCCCCGGCCTTAAGCCTAGCCCGCACTTGTGCCCCGGCCTTAAGCCTAGCCCGCACTTGTGCCCCGGCCTTAAGCCTAGCCCGCACTTGTGCCCCGGCCTTAAGCCTAGCCCGCACTTGTGCCCCGGCCTTAAGCCTAGCCCGCACTTGTGCCCAGGCCTTAAGCCTAGCCCGCACTTGTGCCCAGGCCTTAAGCCTAGCCCGCACTTGTGCCCAGGCCTTAAGCCTAGCCCGCACTTGTGCCCCCTGCCTTGATCCTAGCCAGCACTTGTGCCCAGGCCTTAAGCCTAGCCCGCACTTGTGCCCAGGCCTTAAGCCTAGCCTGCACTTTTGAGCCCCTTGAATGCTTGTTTGTTTGTTTGTTTTTGTCTTCAGCTTCATGTTGGTTATGCACATAGGGCCAGCTTTACGCTCTTCGCTCTTGTCCCGTCTGAATGCGCATGCACGACTTTAATTGGGGAAGAAGGCATTACCCATTTACGGAGGACAGACAAGAAGTGCCTGGTCGCTTGGAGCATGGGGTTATGGAGAGGCTCCGCACTGTACAACAAAGGATCTAGTCCTAAATGTCCAAGTACAGAGTAGAGGGGTGAAAGCTAGCTCTTCACCCCTATGGGTGCCTAACCCTTTATGCAAAGAGTGCAAAGAGTTAGCTGAATGCCTTAAGCCTAGCCAGCACTTGTGCCCCCTGCCTTGATCCTGGCCAGCACTGCACTTGTGCCCATGCCGTAAGCCTAGCCCACACTTGTGCCCAGGCCTTAAGCCTAGCCCGCACTTGTGCCCATGCCTTAAGCCTAGCCGGCACTTGTGGCCCCTGCCTTGATCCTAGCCAGCACTGCACTTGTGCCCAGGCCTTAAGCCTAGCCTGCACTTGTGCCCAGGCCTTAAGCCTAGCCCGCACTTGTGCCCCGGCCTTAAGCCTAGCCCGCACTTGTGCCCCGGCCTTAAGCCTAGCCCGCACTTGTGCCCCGGCCTTAAGCCTAGCCCGCACTTGTGCCCCGGCCTTAAGCCTAGCCCGCACTTGTGCCCCGGCCTTAAGCCTAGCCCGCACTTGTGCCCCGGCCTTAAGCCTAGCCCGCACTTGTGCCCCGGCCTTAAGTCTAACCCCCACTTGTGCCCAGGCCTTAAGCCTAGCCCGCACTTGTGCCCAGGCCTTAAGCCTAGCCCGCACTTGTGCCCCGGCCTTAAGCCTAGCCCGCACTTGTGCCCCGGCCTTAAGCCTAGCCCGCACTTGTGCCCCGGCCTTAAGCCTAGCCCGCACTTGTGCCCATGCCTTAAGCCTAACCCGCACTTGTGCCCAGGCCTTAAGCCTAGCCCGCACTTGTGCCCCGGCTTTAAGCCTAGCCCGCACTTGTGCCCCGGCTTTAAGCTTAGCCCGCACTTGTGCCCCGGCTTTAAGCTTAGCCCGCACTTGTGCCCCGGCTTTAAGCTTAGCCCGCACTTGTGCCCAGGCCTTAAGCCTAGCCAGCACTTGTGCCCAGGCCTTAAGCCTAGCCCGCACTTGTGCCCAGGCCTTAAGCCTAGCCTGCACTTTTGAGCCCCTTGAATGCTTGTTTGTTTGTTTTTGTCTTCAGCTTCATGTTGGTTATGCACATAGGGCCAGCTTTACGCTCTTCGCTCTTGTCCCGTCTGAATGCGCATGCACGACTGTAATTGGGGAAGAAGGCATTACCCATTTACGGAGGACAGACAAGAAGTGCCTGGTCGCTTGGAGCATGGGGTTATGGAGAGGCTCCGCACTGTACAACAAAGGATCTAGTCCTAAATGTCCAAGTACAGAGTAGAGGGGTGAAAGCTAGCTCTTCACCCCTATGGGTGCCTAACCCTTTATGCAAAGAGTGCAAAGAGTTAGCTGAATGCCTTAAGCCTAGCCAGCACTTGTGCCCCCTGCCTTGATCCTGGCCAGCACTGCACTTGTGCCCATGCCTTAAGCCTGGCTGGCACTTGTGCCCATGCCTTAAGCCTAGCCGGCACTTGTGGCCCCTGCCTTGATCCTAGCCAGCACTGCACTTGTGCCCAGGCCTTAAGCCTAGCCTGCACTTGTGCCCCGGCCTTAAGCCTAGCCCGCACTTGTGTCCAGGCCTTAAGCCTAGCCCGCACTTGTGCCCAGGCCTTAAGCCTAGCCCGCAATTGTGCCCAGGCCTTAAGCCTAGCCCGCACTTGTGCCCAGGCCTTAAGCCTAGCCCGCACTTGTGCCCCGGCCTTAAGCCTAACCCGCACTTGTGCCCAGGCCTTAAGCCTAGCCCGCACTTGTGCCCAGGCCTTAAGCCTAGCCCGCACTTGTGCCCAGGCCTTAAGCCGAGCCCGCACTTGTGCCCCTGCCTTAAGCCGAGCCCGCACTTGTGCCCTTGCCTTAAGCCGAGCCCGCACTTGTGCCCCTGCCTTGATCCTAGCTAGCACTTGTGCCCAGGCCTTAAGCCTAGCCCGCACTTGTGCCCAGGCCTTAAGCCTAGCCCACACTTGTGCCCAGGCCTTAAGCCTAGCCCGCACTTGTGCCCAGGCCTTAAGCCTAGCCCGCACTTGTGCCCCTGCCTTGATCCTAGCCAGCACTTGTGCCCAGGCCTTAAGCCTAGCCCGCACTTGTGCCCAGGCCTTAAGCCTAGCCCGCACTTGTGCCCCCTGCCTTGATCCTAGCCAGCACTTGTGCCCAGGCCTTAAGCCTAGCCCGCACTTTTGCCCCTGCCTTAAGCCTAGCCCGCACTTGTGCCCCCTGCCTTGATCCTAGCCAGCACTTGTGCCCAGGCCTTAAGCCTAGCCCGCACTTGTGCCCAGGCCTTAAGCCTAGCCTGCACTTTTGAGCCCCTTGAATGCTTGTTTGTTTTTGTCTTCAGCTTCATGTTGGTTATGCACATAGGGCCAGCTTTACGCTCTTCGCTCTTGTCCCGTCTGAATGCGCATGCACGACTGTAATTGGGGAAGAAGGCATTACCCATTTACGGAGGACAGACAAGAAGTGCCTGGTCGCTTGGAGCATGGGGTTATGGAGAGGCTCCGCACTGTACAACAAAGGATCTAGTCCTAAATGTCCAAGTACAGAGTAGAGGGGTGAAAGCTAGCTCTTCACCCCTATGGGTGCCTAACCCTTTATGCAAAGAGTGCAAAGAGTTAGCTGAATGCCTTAAGCCTAGCCAGCACTTGTGCCCCCTGCCTTGATCCTGGCCAGCACTGCACTTGTGCCCATGCCTTAAGCCTGGCTGGCACTTGTGCCCATGCCTTAAGCCTAGCCGGCACTTGTGGCCCCTGCCTTGATCCTAGCCAGCACTGCACTTGTGCCCAGGCCTTAAGCCTAGCCTGCACTTGTGCCCCAGCCTTAAGCCTAGCCCGCACTTGTGTCCAGGCCTTAAGCCTAGCCCGCACTTGTGCCCAGGCCTTAAGCCTAGCCCGCACTTGTGCCCAAGCCTAAAGCCTAGCCCGCACTTGTGCCCAGGCCTTAAGCCTAGCCCGCACTTGTGCCCCGGCCTTAAGCCTAACCCGCACTTGTGCCCAGGCCTTAAGCCTAGCCCGCACTTGTGCCCAGGCCTTAAGCCTAGCCCGCACTTGTGCCCCGGCTTTAAGCTTAGCCCGCACTTGTGCCCCGGCTTTAAGCTTAGCCCGCACTTGTGCCCAGGCCTTAAGCCGAGCCCGCACTTGTGCCCCGGCCTTAAGCCGAGCCTGCACTTGTGCCCCGGCCTTAAGCCGAGCCCGCACTTGTGCCCCGGCCTTAAGCCGAGCCCGCACTTGTGCCCCGGCCTTAAGCCGAGCCCGCACTTGTGCCCCGGCCTTAAGCCGAGCCCGCACTTGTGCCCCTGCCTTAAGCCGAGCCCGCACTTGTGCCCCTGCCTTAAGCCGAGCCCGCACTTGTGCCCCTGCCTTAAGCCTAGCCCGCACTTGTGCCCAGGCCTTAAGCCTAGCCCGCACTTGTGCCCAGGCCTTAAGCCTAGCCCGCACTTGTGCCCCTGCCTTAAGCCTAGCCCGCACTTGTGCCCCTGCCTAAAGCCTAGCCCGCACTTGTGCCCAGGCCTAAAGCCTAGCCCGCACTTGTGCCCAGGCCTTAAGCCTAGCCCGCACTTGTGCCCAGGCCTTAAGCCTAGCCCGCACTTGTGCCCAGGCCTTAAGCCTAGCCCGCACTTGTGCCCAGGCCTTAAGCCTAGCCCGCACTTGTGCCCAGGCCTTAAGCCTAGCCCGCACTTGTGCCCAGGCCTTAAGCCTAGCCCGCACTTGTGCCCAGGCCTTAAGCCTAGCCCGCACTTGTGCCCAGGCCTTAAGCCTAGCCCGCACTTGTGCCCAGGCCTTAAGCCTAGCCCGCACTTGTGCCCAGGCCTTAAGCCTAGCCCGCACTTGTGCCCAGGCCTTAAGCCTAGCCCGCACTTGTGCCCAGGCCTTAAGCCTAGCCCGCACTTGTGCCCAGGCCTTAAGCCTAGCCCGCACTTGTGCCCCCTGCCTTGATCCTAGCCAGCACTTGTGCCCAGGCCTTAAGCCTAGCCCGCACTTGTGCCCAGGCCTTAAGCCTAGCCCGCACTTGTGCCCAGGCCTTAAGCCTAGCCCGCACTTGTGCCCCCTGCCTTGATCCTAGCCAGCACTTGTGCCCAGGCCTTAAGCCTAGCCCGCACTTGTGCCCAGGCCTTAAGCCGAGCCCGCACTTGTGCCCAGGCCTTAAGCCGAGCCCGCACTTGTGCCCCTGCCTTCAGCCGAGCCCGCACTTGTGCCCCTGCCTTAAGCCGAGCCCGCACTTGTGCCCCTGCCTTAAGCCGAGCCCGCACTTGTGCCCCTGCCTTAAGCCGAGCCCGCACTTGTGCCCCTGCCTTGATCCTAGCCAGCACTTGTGCCCAGGCCTTAAGCCTAGCCCGCACTTGTGCCCAGGCCTTAAGCCTAGCCAGCACTTGTGCCCCCTGCCTTGATCCTAGCCAGCACTGCACTTGTGCCCATGCCGTAAGCCTAGCCCGCACTTGTGCCCCGGCCTTAAGCCTAGCCCGCACTTGTGCCCCGGCCTTAAGCCTAGCCCGCATTTGTGCCCAGGCCTTAAGCCTAGCCCGCACTTGTCCTCAGGCCATAAGCCTAGCCCGCACTTGTGCCCCGGCCTTAAGCCTAGCCCGCACTTGTGCCCCGGCCTTAAGCCTAGCCCGCACTTGTGCCCCGGCCTTAAGCCTAGCCCGCACTTGTGCCCAGGCCTTAAGCCTAGCCCGCACTTGTGCCCAGGCCTTAAGCCTAGCCCGCACTTGTGCCCAGGCCTTAAGCCTAGCCCGCACTTGTGCCCCCTGCCTTGATCCTAGCCAGCACTTGTGCCCAGGCCTTAAGCCTAGCCCGCACTTGTGCCCAGGCCTTAAGCCTAGCCTGCACTTTTGAGCCCCTTGAATGCTTGTTTGTTTGTTTTTGTCTTCAGCTTCATGTTGGTTATGCACATAGGGCCAGCTTTACGCTCTTCGCTCTTGTCCCGTCTGAATGCGCATGCACGACTGTAATTGGGGAAGAAGGCATTACCCATTTACGGAGGACAGACAAGAAGTGCCTGGTCGCTTGGAGCATGGGGTTATGGAGAGGCTCCGCACTGTACAACAAAGGATCTAGTCCTAAATGTCCAAGTACACAGTAGAGGGGTGAAAGCTAGCTCTTCACCCCTATGGGTGCCTAACCCTTTATGCAAAGAGTGCAAAGAGTTAGCTGAATGCCTTAAGCCTAGCCCGCACTTGTGCCCCCTGCCTTGATCCTAGCCAGCACTTGTGCCCAGGCCTTAAGCCTAGCCCGCACTTGTGCCCAGGCCTTAAGCCTAGCCCGCACTTGTGCCCCCTGCCTTGATCCTAGCCAGCACTGCACTTATGCCCAGGCCTTAAGCCTAGCCTGCACTTGTGCCCAGGCCTTAAGCCTAGCCCGCACTTGTGCCCAGGCCTTAAGCCTAGCCCGCACTTGTGCCCAGGCCTTAAGCCTAGCCCGCACTTGTGCCCAGGCCTTAAGCCTAGCCCGCACTTGTGCCCAGGCCTTAAGCCTAGCCCGCACTTGTGCCCAGGCCTTAAGCCTAGCCCGCACTTGTGCCCAGGCCTTAAGCCTAGCCCGCACTTGTGCCCAGGCCTTAAGCCTAGCCCGCACTTGTGCCCAGGCCTTAAGCCTAGCCCGCACTTGTGCCCAGGCCTTAAGCCTAGCCCGCACTTGTGCCCCTGCCTTGATCCTAGCCAGCACTTGTGCCCAGGCCTTAAGCCTAGCCCGCACTTGTGCCCAGGCCTTAAGCCTAGCCCGCACTTGTGCCCCCTGCCTTGATCCTAGCCAGCACTTGTGCCCAGGCCTTAAGCCTAGCCCGCACTTGTGCCCCTGCCTTAAGCCTAGCCCGCACTTGTGCCCCTGCCTTAAGCCTAGCCCGCACTTGTGCCCCCTGCCTTGATCCTAGCCAACACTTGTGCCCAGGCCTTAAGCCTAGCCCGCACTTGTGCCCAGGCCTTAAGCCTAGCCTGCACTTTTGAGCCCCTTGAATGCTTGTTTGTTTGTTTTTGTCTTCAGCTTCATGTTGGTTATGCACATAGGGCCAGCTTTACGCTCTTCGCTCTTGTCCCGTCTGAATGCGCATGCACGACTGTAATTGGGGAAGAAGGCATTACCCATTTACGGAGGACAGACAAGAAGTGCCTGGTCGCTTGGAGCATGGGGTTATGGAGAGGCTCCGCACTGTACAACAAAGGATCTAGTCCTAAATGTCCAAGTACAGAGTAGAGGGGTGAAAGCTAGCTCTTCACCCCTATGGGTGCCTAACCCTTTATGCAAAGAGTGCAAAGAGTTAGCTGAATGCCTTAAGCCTAGCCAGCACTTGTGCCCCCTGCCTTGATCCTGGCCAGCACTGCACTTGTGCCCATGCCGTAAGCCTAGCCCGCACTTGTGCCCAGGCCTTAAGCCTGGCTGGCACTTGTGCCCATGCCTTAAGCCTAGCCGGCACTTTTGGCCCCTGCCTTGATCCTAGCCAGCACTGCACTTGTGCCCAGGCCTTAAGCCTAGCCTGCACTTGTGCCCCGGCCTTAAGCCTAGCCTGCACTTGTGCCCCGGCCTTAAGCCTAGCCCGCACTTGTGCCCCGGCCTTAAGCCTAACCCGCACTTGTGCCCAGGCCTTAAGCCTAGCCCGCACTTGTGCCCAGGCCTTAAGCCTAGCCCGCACTTGTGCCCCCTGCCTTGATCCTAGCCAGCACTGAACTTGTGCCCAGGCCTTAAGCCTAGCCTGCACTTGTGCCCAGGCCTTAAGCCTAGCCCGCACTTGTGCCCAGGCCTTAAGCCTAGCCCGCACTTGTGCCCAGGCCTTAAGCCTAGCCCGCACTTGTGCCCAGGCCTTAAGCCTAGCCCGCACTTGTGCCCCCTGCCTTGATCCTAGCCAGCACTTGTGCCCAGGCCTTAAGCCTAGCCTGCACTTGTGCCCTGGCCTTAAGCCTAGCCCGCACTTGTGCCCCGGCCTTAAGCCTAGCCCGCACTTGTGCCCAGGCCTTAAGCCTAGCCCGCACTTGTGCCCAGGCCTTAAGCCTAGCCCGCACTTGTGCCCCGGCTTTAAGCTTAGCCCGCACTTGTGCCCCGGCTTTAAGCTTAGCCCGCACTTGTGCCCAGGCCTTAAGCCTAGCCCGCACTTGTGCCCCGGCCTTAAGCCGAGCCCGCACTTGTGCCCCGGCCTTAAGCCGAGCCCGCACTTGTGCCCCTGCCTTAAGCCTAGCCCGCACTTGTGCCCAGGCCTTAAGCCTAGCCCGCACTTGTGCCCAGGCCTTAAGCCTAGCCCGCACTTGTGCCCAGGCCTTAAGCCTAGCCTGCACTTGTGCCCAGGCCTTAAGCCTAGCCTGCACTTTTGAGCCCCTTGAATGCTTGTTTGTTTTTGTCTTCAGCTTCATGTTGGTTATGCACATAGGGCCAGCTTTACGCTCTTCGCTCTTGTCCCGTCTGAATGCGCATGCACGACTGTAATTGGGGAAGAAGGCATTACCCATTTACGGAGGACAGACAAGAAGTGCCTGGTCGCTTGGAGCATGGGGTTATGGAGAGGCTCCGCACTGTACAACAAAGGATCTAGTCCTAAATGTCCAAGTACAGAGTAGAGGGGTGAAAGCTAGCTCTTCACCCCTATGGGTGCCTAACCCTTTATGCAAAGAGTGCAAAGAGTTAGCTGAATGCCTTAAGCCTAGCCAGCACTTGTGCCCCCTGCCTTGATCCTGGCCAGCACTGCACTTGTGCCCATGCCTTAAGCCTGGCTGGCACTTGTGCCCATGCCTTAAGCCTAGCCGGCACTTGTGGCCCCTGCCTTGATCCTAGCCAGCACTGCACTTGTGCCCAGGCCTTAAGCCTAGCCTGCACTTGTGCCCCGGCCTTAAGCCTAGCCCGCACTTGTGTCCAGGCCTTAAGCCTAGCCCGCACTTGTGCCCAAGCCTAAAGCCTAGCCCGCACTTGTGCCCAGGCCTTAAGCCTAGCCCGCACTTGTGCCCCGGCCTTAAGCCTAACCCGCACTTGTGCCCAGGCCTTAAGCCTAGCCCGCACTTGTGCCCAGGCCTTAAGCCTAGCCCGCACTTGTGCCCCGGCTTTAAGCTTAGCCCGCACTTGTGCCCCGGCTTTAAGCTTAGCCCGCACTTGTGCCCAGGCCTTAAGCCGAGCCCGCACTTGTGCCCCGGCCTTAAGCCGAGCCTGCACTTGTGCCCCGGCCTTAAGCCGAGCCCGCACTTGTGCCCCGGCCTTAAGCCGAGCCCGCACTTGTGCCCCGGCCTTAAGCCGAGCCCGCACTTGTGCCCCGGCCTTAAGCCGAGCCCGCACTTGTGCCCCTGCCTTAAGCCGAGCCCGCACTTGTGCCCCTGCCTTAAGCCGAGCCCGCACTTGTGCCCCTGCCTTAAGCCTAGCCCGCACTTGTGCCCAGGCCTTAAGCCTAGCCCGCACTTGTGCCCAGGCCTTAAGCCTAGCCCGCACTTGTGCCCCTGCCTTAAGCCTAGCCCGCACTTGTGCCCCTGCCTAAAGCCTAGCCCGCACTTGTGCCCAGGCCTAAAGCCTAGCCCGCACTTGTGCCCAGGCCTTAAGCCTAGCCCGCACTTGTGCCCAGGCCTTAAGCCTAGCCCGCACTTGTGCCCAGGCCTTAAGCCTAGCCCGCACTTGTGCCCAGGCCTTAAGCCTAGCCCGCACTTGTGCCCAGGCCTTAAGCCTAGCCCGCACTTGTGCCCAGGCCTTAAGCCTAGCCCGCACTTGTGCCCAGGCCTTAAGCCTAGCCCGCACTTGTGCCCAGGCCTTAAGCCTAGCCCGCACTTGTGCCCAGGCCTTAAGCCTAGCCCGCACTTGTGCCCAGGCCTTAAGCCTAGCCCGCACTTGTGCCCAGGCCTTAAGCCTAGCCCGCACTTGTGCCCAGGCCTTAAGCCTAGCCCGCACTTGTGCCCAGGCCTTAAGCCTAGCCCGCACTTGTGCCCCCTGCCTTGATCCTAGCCAGCACTTGTGCCCAGGCCTTAAGCCTAGCCCGCACTTGTGCCCAGGCCTTAAGCCTAGCCCGCACTTGTGCCCAGGCCTTAAGCCTAGCCCGCACTTGTGCCCCCTGCCTTGATCCTAGCCAGCACTTGTGCCCAGGCCTTAAGCCTAGCCCGCACTTGTGCCCAGGCCTTAAGCCGAGCCCGCACTTGTGCCCAGGCCTTAAGCCGAGCCCGCACTTGTGCCCCTGCCTTCAGCCGAGCCCGCACTTGTGCCCCTGCCTTAAGCCGAGCCCGCACTTGTGCCCCTGCCTTAAGCCGAGCCCGCACTTGTGCCCCTGCCTTAAGCCGAGCCCGCACTTGTGCCCCTGCCTTGATCCTAGCCAGCACTTGTGCCCAGGCCTTAAGCCTAGCCCGCACTTGTGCCCAGGCCTTAAGCCTAGCCAGCACTTGTGCCCCCTGCCTTGATCCTAGCCAGCACTGCACTTGTGCCCATGCCGTAAGCCTAGCCCGCACTTGTGCCCCGGCCTTAAGCCTAGCCCGCACTTGTGCCCCGGCCTTAAGCCTAGCCCGCATTTGTGCCCAGGCCTTAAGCCTAGCCCGCACTTGTCCTCAGGCCATAAGCCTAGCCCGCACTTGTGCCCCGGCCTTAAGCCTAGCCCGCACTTGTGCCCCGGCCTTAAGCCTAGCCCGCACTTGTGCCCCGGCCTTAAGCCTAGCCCGCACTTGTGCCCAGGCCTTAAGCCTAGCCCGCACTTGTGCCCAGGCCTTAAGCCTAGCCCGCACTTGTGCCCAGGCCTTAAGCCTAGCCCGCACTTGTGCCCCCTGCCTTGATCCTAGCCAGCACTTGTGCCCAGGCCTTAAGCCTAGCCCGCACTTGTGCCCAGGCCTTAAGCCTAGCCTGCACTTTTGAGCCCCTTGAATGCTTGTTTGTTTGTTTTTGTCTTCAGCTTCATGTTGGTTATGCACATAGGGCCAGCTTTACGCTCTTCGCTCTTGTCCCGTCTGAATGCGCATGCACGACTGTAATTGGGGAAGAAGGCATTACCCATTTACGGAGGACAGACAAGAAGTGCCTGGTCGCTTGGAGCATGGGGTTATGGAGAGGCTCCGCACTGTACAACAAAGGATCTAGTCCTAAATGTCCAAGTACACAGTAGAGGGGTGAAAGCTAGCTCTTCACCCCTATGGGTGCCTAACCCTTTATGCAAAGAGTGCAAAGAGTTAGCTGAATGCCTTAAGCCTAGCCCGCACTTGTGCCCCCTGCCTTGATCCTAGCCAGCACTTGTGCCCAGGCCTTAAGCCTAGCCCGCACTTGTGCCCAGGCCTTAAGCCTAGCCCGCACTTGTGCCCCCTGCCTTGATCCTAGCCAGCACTGCACTTATGCCCAGGCCTTAAGCCTAGCCTGCACTTGTGCCCAGGCCTTAAGCCTAGCCCGCACTTGTGCCCAGGCCTTAAGCCTAGCCCGCACTTGTGCCCAGGCCTTAAGCCTAGCCCGCACTTGTGCCCAGGCCTTAAGCCTAGCCCGCACTTGTGCCCAGGCCTTAAGCCTAGCCCGCACTTGTGCCCAGGCCTTAAGCCTAGCCCGCACTTGTGCCCAGGCCTTAAGCCTAGCCCGCACTTGTGCCCAGGCCTTAAGCCTAGCCCGCACTTGTGCCCCTGCCTTGATCCTAGCCAGCACTTGTGCCCAGGCCTTAAGCCTAGCCCGCACTTGTGCCCAGGCCTTAAGCCTAGCCCGCACTTGTGCCCCCTGCCTTGATCCTAGCCAGCACTTGTGCCCAGGCCTTAAGCCTAGCCCGCACTTGTGCCCCTGCCTTAAGCCTAGCCCGCACTTGTGCCCCTGCCTTAAGCCTAGCCCGCACTTGTGCCCCCTGCCTTGATCCTAGCCAACACTTGTGCCCAGGCCTTAAGCCTAGCCCGCACTTGTGCCCAGGCCTTAAGCCTAGCCTGCACTTTTGAGCCCCTTGAATGCTTGTTTGTTTGTTTTTGTCTTCAGCTTCATGTTGGTTATGCACATAGGGCCAGCTTTACGCTCTTCGCTCTTGTCCCGTCTGAATGCGCATGCACGACTGTAATTGGGGAAGAAGGCATTACCCATTTACGGAGGACAGACAAGAAGTGCCTGGTCGCTTGGAGCATGGGGTTATGGAGAGGCTCCGCACTGTACAACAAAGGATCTAGTCCTAAATGTCCAAGTACAGAGTAGAGGGGTGAAAGCTAGCTCTTCACCCCTATGGGTGCCTAACCCTTTATGCAAAGAGTGCAAAGAGTTAGCTGAATGCCTTAAGCCTAGCCAGCACTTGTGCCCCCTGCCTTGATCCTGGCCAGCACTGCACTTGTGCCCATGCCGTAAGCCTAGCCCGCACTTGTGCCCAGGCCTTAAGCCTGGCTGGCACTTGTGCCCATGCCTTAAGCCTAGCCGGCACTTTTGGCCCCTGCCTTGATCCTAGCCAGCACTGCACTTGTGCCCAGGCCTTAAGCCTAGCCTGCACTTGTGCCCCGGCCTTAAGCCTAGCCTGCACTTGTGCCCCGGCCTTAAGCCTAGCCCGCACTTGTGCCCCGGCCTTAAGCCTAACCCGCACTTGTGCCCAGGCCTTAAGCCTAGCCCGCACTTGTGCCCAGGCCTTAAGCCTAGCCCGCACTTGTGCCCCCTGCCTTGATCCTAGCAGCACTGAACTTGTGCCCAGGCCTTAAGCCTAGCCCGCACTTGTGCCCAGGCCTTAAGCCTAGCCCGCACTTGTGCCCAGGCCTTAAGCCTAGCCCGCACTTGTGCCCAGGCCTTAAGCCTAGCCCGCACTTGTGCCCAGGCCTTAAGCCTAGCCCGCACTTGTGCCCCCTGCCTTGATCCTAGCCAGCACTTGTGCCCAGGCCTTAAGCCTAGCCTGCACTTGTGCCCTGGCCTTAAGCCTAGCCCGCACTTGTGCCCCGGCCTTAAGCCTAGCCCGCACTTGTGCCCAGGCCTTAAGCCTAGCCCGCACTTGTGCCCAGGCCTTAAGCCTAGCCCGCACTTGTGCCCCGGCTTTAAGCTTAGCCCGCACTTGTGCCCCGGCTTTAAGCTTAGCCCGCACTTGTGCCCAGGCCTTAAGCCTAGCCCGCACTTGTGCCCCGGCCTTAAGCCGAGCCCGCACTTGTGCCCCGGCCTTAAGCCGAGCCCGCACTTGTGCCCCGGCCTTAAGCCGAGCCCGCACTTGTGCCCCTGCCTTAAGTCGAGCCCGCACTTGTGCCCCTGCCTTAAGCCGAGCCCGCACTTGTGCCCCTGCCTTAAGCCGAGCCCGCACTTGTGCCCCTGCCTTAAGCCTAGCCCGCACTTGTGCCCAGGCCTTAAGCCTAGCCCGCACTTGTGCCCAGGCCTTAAGCCTAGCCCGCACTTGTGCCCCTGCCTTAAGCCTAGCCCGCACTTGTGCCCCTGCCTTAAGCCTAGCCCGCACTTGTGCCCAGACCTAAAGCCTAGCCCGCACTTGTGCCCAGGCCTTAAACCTAGCCCGCACTTTTGCCCAGGCCTTAAGCCTAGCCCACACTTGTGCCCAGGCCTTAAGCCTAGCCCGCTCTTGTGTCCAGGCCTTAAGCCTAGCCCGCACTTGTGCCCAGGCCTTAAGCCCAGCCCGCACTTGTGCCCCCTGCCTTGATCCTAGCCAGCACTTGTGCCCAGGCCTTAAGCCATGCCCGCACTTGTGCCCCTGCCTTAAGCCTAGCCCGCACTTGTGCCCCTGCCTTAAGCCTAGCCCGCACTTGTGCCCAGGCCTTAAGCCTAGCCCGCACTTGTGCCCAGGCCTTAAGCCCAGCCCGCACTTGTGCCCAGGCCTTAAGCCTAGCCCACACTTGTGCCCAGGCCTTAAGCCTAGCCCGCACTTGTGCCCAGGCCTTAAGCCTAGCCCGCACTTGTGCCCAGGCCTTAAGCCTAGCCCGCACTTGTGCCCAGGCCTTAAGCCTAGCCTGCACTTGTTCCCAGGCCTTAAGCCTAGCCTGCACTTGTGCCCAGGCCTTAAGCCTAGCCCGCACTTGTGCCCCCTGCCTTGATCCTAGCCAGCACTGCACTTGTGCCCAGGCCTTAAGCCTAGCCTGCACTTGTGCCCAGGCCTTAAGCCTAGCCCGCACTTGTGCCCAGGCCTTAAGCCTAGCCCGCACTTGTGCCCAGGCCTTAAGCCTAGCCCGCACTTGTGCCCAGGCCTTAAGCCTAGCCCGCACTTGTGCCCCCTGCCTTGATCCTAGCCAGCACTTGTGCCCAGGCCTTAAGCCTAGCCCGCACTTGTGCCCCGGCTTTAAGCTTAGCCCGCACTTGTGCCCCGGCTTTAAGCTTAGCCCGCACTTGTGCCCAGGCCTTAAGCCGAGCCCGCACTTGTGCCCCGGCCTTAAGCCGAGCCCGCACTTGTGCCCCGGCCTTAAGCCGAGCCCGCACTTGTGCCCCGGCCTTAAGCCGAGCCCGCACTTGTGCCCCTGCCTTAAGTCGAGCCCGCACTTGTGCCCCTGCCTTAAGCCGAGCCCGCACTTGTGCCCCTGCCTTAAGCCGAGCCCGCACTTGTGCCCCTGCCTTAAGCCTAGCCCGCACTTGTGCCCAGGCCTTAAGCCTAGCCCGCACTTGTGCCCCTGCCTTAAGCCTAGCCCGCACTTGTGCCCCTGCCTTAAGCCTAGCCCGCACTTGTGCCCCTGCCTTAAGCCTAGCCCGCACTTGTGCCCAGACCTAAAGCCTAGCCCGCACTTGTGCCCAGGCCTTAAGCCTAGCCCGCACTTGTGCCCAGGCCTTAAGCCTAGCCCGCACTTGTGCCCAGGCCTTAAGCCTAGCCCGCTCTTGTGCCCAGGCCTTAAGCCTAGCCCGCACTTGTGCCCAGGCCTTAAGCCTAGCCCGCACTTGTGCCCCCTGCCTTGATCCTAGCCAGCACTTGTGCCCAGGCCTTAAGCCTAGCCCGCACTTGTGCCCAGGCCTTAAGCCTAGCCCGCACTTGTGCCCAGGCCTTAAGCCTAGCCCGCACTTGTGCCCCCTGCCTTGATCCTAGCCAGCACTTGTGCCCAGGCCTTAAGCCAAGCCCGCACTTGTGCCCCTGCCTTAAGCCTAGCCCGCACTTGTGCCCCTGCCTTAAGCCTAGCCCGCACTTTTGCCCAGGCCTTAAGCCTAGCCCGCACTTGTGCCCAGGCCTTAAGCCCAGCCCGCATTTGTGCCCAGGCCTTAAGCCTAGCCCGCACTTGTGCCCAGGCCTTAAGCCTAGCCCGCACTTGTGCCCAGGCCTTAAGCCTAGCCCGCACTTGTGCCCAGGCCTTAAGCCTAGCCCGCACTTGTGCCCAGGCCTTAAGCCTAGCCCGCACTTGTGCCCAGGCCTTAAGCCTAGCCCGCACTTGTTCCCAGGCCTTAAGCCTAGCCTGCACTTGTGCCCAGGCCTTAAGCCTAGCCCGCACTTGTGCCCCCTGCCTTGATCCTAGCCAGCACTGCACTTGTGCCCAGGCCTTAAGCCTAGCCTGCACTTGTGCCCAGGCCTTAAGCCTAGCCCGCACTTGTGCCCAGGCCTTAAGCCTAGCCCGCACTTGTGCCCAGGCCTTAAGCCTAGCCCGCACTTGTGCCCAGGCCTTAAGCCTAGCCCGCACTTGTGCCCCCTGCCTTGATCCTAGCCAGCACTTGTGCCCAGGCCTTAAGCCTAGCCCGCACTTGTGCCCAGGCCTTAAGCCTAGCCCGCACTTGTGCCCCCTGCCTTGATCCTAGCCAGCACTGCACTTATGCCCAGGCCTTAAGCCTAGCCTGCACTTGTGCCCAGGCCTTAAGCCTAGCCCGCACTTGTGCCCAGGCCTTAAGCCTAGCCCGCACTTGTGCCCAGGCCTTAAGCCTAGCCCGCACTTGTGCTCAGGCCTTAAGCCTAGCCCGCACTTGTGCCCAGGCCTTAAGCCTAGCCCGCACTTGTGCCCCCTGCCTTGATCCTAGCCAGCACTTGTGCCCAGGCCTTAAGCCTAGCCCGCACTTGAGCCCAGGCCTTAAGCCAAGCCCGCACTTGTGCCCCTGCCTTAAGCCTAGCCCGCACTTGTGCCCCTGCCTTAAGCCTAGCCCGCACTTGTGCCCAGGCCTTAAGCCTAGCCCGCACTTGTGCCCAGGCCTTAAGCCTAGCCCGCACTTGTGCCCAGGCCTAAAGCCTAGCCCGCACTTGTGCCCAGGCCTTAAGCCTAGCCCGCACTTGTGCCCTGGCCTTAAGCCTAGCCCGCACTTGTGCCCTGGCCTTAAGCCTAGCCCGCACTTGTGCCCCGGCCTTAAGCCTAGCCCGCACTTGTGCCCCGGCCTTAAGCCTAGCCCGCACTTGTGCCCAGGCCTTAAGCCTAGCCCGCACTTGTGCCCCGGCCTTAAGCCTAGCCCGCACTTGTGCTCCGGCCTTAAGCCTAGCCCGCACTTGTGCCCCGGCCTTAAGCCTAGCCCGCACTTGTGCCCCGGCCTTATGCCTAGCCCGCACTTGTGCCCCGGCCTTAAGCCTAGCCCGCACTTGTGCCCCGGCCTTAAGCCTAGCCCGCACTTGTGCCCAGGCCTTAAGCCTAGCCCGCACTTGTGCCCAGGCCTTAAGCCTAGCCTGCACTTGTGCCCCCTGCCTTGATCCTAGCCAGCACTTGTGCCAAGGCCTTAAGCCTAGCCCGCACTTGTGCCCAGGCCTTAAGCCTAGCCTGCACTTTTGAGCCCCTTGAATGCTTGTTTGTTTGTTTTTGTCTTCAGCTTCATGTTGGTTATGCACATAGGGCCAGCTTTACGCTCTTCGCTCTTGTCCCGTCTGAATGCGCATGCACGACTGTAATTGGGGAAGAAGGCATTACCCATTTACGGAGGACAGACAAGAAGTGCCTGGTCGCTTGGAGCATGGGGTTATGGAGAGGCTCCGCACTGTACAACAAAGGATCTAGTCCTAAATGTCCAAGTACAGAGTAGAGGGGTGAAAGCTAGCTCTTCACCCCTATGGGTGCCTAACCCTTTATGCAAAGAGTGCAAAGAGTTAGCTGAATGCCTTAAGCCTAGCCAGCACTTGTGCCCCCTGCCTTGATCCTGGCCAGCACTGCACTTGTGCCCATGCCGTAAGCCTAGCCCGCACTTGTGCCCCGGCCTTAAGCCTAGCCCGCACTTGTGCCCCGGCCTTAAGCCTAGCCCGCACTTGTGCCCCGGCCTTAAGCCTAGCCCGCACTTGTGCCCCGGCCTTAAGCCTAGCCCGCACTTGTGCCCAGGCCTTAAGCCTAGCCCGCACTTGTCCTCAGGCCATAAGCCTAGCCCGCACTTGTGCCCCGGCCTTAAGCCTAGCCCGCACTTGTGCCCCGGCCTTAAGCCTAGCCCGCACTTGTGCCCCGGCCTTAAGCCTAGCCCGCACTTGTGCCCAGGCCTTAAGCCTAGCCCGCACTTGTGCCCAGGCCTTAAGCCTAGCCTGCACTTGTGCCCCCTGCCTTGATCCTAGCCAGCACTTGTGCCCAGGCCTTAAGCCTAGCCCGCACTTGTGCCCAGGCCTTAAGCCTAGCCTGCACTTTTGAGCCCCTTGAATGCTTGTTTGTTTGTTTTTGTCTTCAGCTTCATGTTGGTTATGCACGTAGGGCCAGCTTTACGCTCTTCGCTCTTGTCCCGTCTGAATGCGCATGCACGACTGTAATTGGGGAAGAAGGCATTACCCATTTACGGAGGACAGACAAGAAGTGCCTGGTCGCTTGGAGCATGGGGTTATGGAGAGGCTCCGCACTGTACAACAAAGGATCTAGTCCTAAGTGTCCAAGTACAGAGTAGAGGGGTGAAAGCTAGCTCTTCACCCCTATGGGTGCCTAACCCTTTATGCAAAGAGTTAGCTGAATGCCTTAAGCCTAGCCAGCACTTGTGCCCCCTGCCTTGATCCTGGCCAGCACTGCAGTTGTGCCCATGCCGTAAGCCTAGCCCGCACTTGTGCCCAGGCCTTAAGCCTGGCTGGCACTTGTGCCCATGCCTTAAGCCTAGCCGGCACTTGTGGCCCCTGCCTTGATCCTAGCCAGTACTGCACTTGTGCCCAGGCCTTAAGCCTAGCCTGCACTTGTGCCCCGGCCTTAAGCCTAGCCTGCACTTGTGCCCCAGCCTTAAGCCTAGCCCGCACTTGTGCCCCGGCCTTAAGCCTAACCCGCACTTGTGCCCAGGCCTTAGGCCTAGCCCGCACTTGTGCCCAGGCCTTATGCCTAGCCCGCACTTGTGCCCCCTGCCTTGATCCTAGCCAGCACTGCACTTGTGCCCAGGCCTTAAGCCTAGCCTGCACTTGTGCCCAGGCCTTAAGCCTAGCCCGCACTTGTGCCCAGGCCTTAAGCCTAGCCCGCACTTGTGCCCAGGCCTTAAGCCTAGCCCGCACTTGTGCCCAGGCCTTAAGCCTAGCCCGCACTTGTGCCCCCTGCCTTGATCCTAGCCAGCACTTGTGCCCAGGCCTTAAGCCTAGCCTGCACTTGTGCCCTGGCCTTAAGCCTAGCCCGCACTTGTGCCCCGGCCTTAAGCCTAGCCCGCACTTGTGCCCCGGCCTTAAGCCTAACCCGCACTTGTGCCCAGGCCTTAAGCCTAGCCCGCACTTGTGCCCAGGCCTTAAGCCTAGCCCGCACTTGTGCCCCGGCTTTAAGCTTAGCCCGCACTTGTGCCCCGGCTTTAAGCTTAGCCCGCACTTGTGCCCAGGCCTTAAGCCTAGCCCGCACTTGTGCCCCGGCCTTAAGCCGAGCCCGCACTTGTGCCCCGGCCTTAAGCCGAGCCCGCACTTGTGCCCCGGCCTTAAGCCGAGCCCGCACTTGTGCCCCGGCCTTAGGCCGAGCCCGCACTTGTGCCCCGGCCTTAAGCCGAGCCCGCACTTGTGCCCCGGCCTTAAGCCGAGCCCGCACTTGTGCCCCTGCCTTAAGCCGAGCCCGCACTTGTGCCCCTGCCTTAAGCCGAGCCCGCACTTGTGCCCCTGCCTTAAGCCTAGCCCGCACTTGTGCCCAGGCCTTAAGCCTAGCCCGCACTTGTGCCCCTGCCTTAAGCCTAGCCCGCACTTGTGCCCCTGCCTTAAGCCTAGCCCGCACTTGTGCCCAGACCTAAAGCCTAGCCCGCACTTGTGCCCAGGCCTTAAGCCTAGCCCGCACTTGTGCCCAGGCCTTAAACCTAGCCCGCACTTGTGCCCAGGCCTTAAGCCTAGCCCGCACTTGTGCCCAGGCCTTAAGCCTAGCCCGCACTTGTGCCCAGGCCTTAAGCCTAGCCCGCTCTTGTGCCCAGGCCTTAAGCCTAGCCCGCACTTGTGCCCAGGCCTTAAGCCTAGCCCGCACTTGTGCCCCCTGCCTTGATCCTAGCCAGCACTTGTGCCCAGGCCTTAAGCCAAGCCCGCACTTGTGCCCCTGCCTTAAGCCTAGCCCGCACTTGTGCCCCTGCCTTAAGCCTAGCCCGCACTTGTGCCCCTGCCTTAAGCCTAGCCCGCACTTGTGCCCAGGCCTTAAGCCTAGCCCGCACTTGTGCCCAGGCCTTAAGCCCAGCCCGCACTTGTGCCCAGGCCTTAAGCCCAGCCCGCACTTGTGCCCAGGCCTTAAGCCTAGCCCGCACTTGTGCCCAGGCCTTAAGCCTAGCCCGCACTTGTGCCCAGGCCTTAAGCCTAGCCCGCACTTGTGCCCAGGCCTTAAGCCTAGCCCGCACTTGTGCCCCCTGCCTTGATCCTAGCCAGCACTTGTGCCCAGGCCTTAAGCCTAGCCCGCACTTGTGCCCAGGCCTTAAGCCTAGCCCGCACTTGTGCCCCCTGCCTTGATCCTAGCCAGCACTGCACTTATGCCCAGGCCTTAAGCCTAGCCTGCACTTGTGCCCAGGCCTTAAGCCTAGCCCGCACTTGTGCCCAGGCCTTAAGCCTAGCCCGCACTTGTGCCCAGGCCTTAAGCCTAGCCCGCACTTGTGCCCCCTGCCTTGATCCTAGCCTGCACTTGTGCCCCCTGCCTTGATCCTAGCCAGCACTTGTGCCAAGGCCTTAAGCCTAGCCCGCACTTGTGCCCAGGCCTTAAGCCTAGCCTGCACTTTTGAGCCCCTTGAATGCTTGTTTGTTTGTTTTTGTCTTCAGCTTCATGTTGGTTATGCACATAGGGCCAGCTTTACGCTCTTCGCTCTTGTCCCGTCTGAATGCGCATGCACGACTGTAATTGGGGATGAAGGCATTACCCGTTTACGGAGGACAGACAAGAAGTGCCTGGTCGCTTGGAGCATGGGGTTATGGAGAGGCTCCGCACTGTACAACAAAGGATCTAGTCCTAAATGTCCAAGTACAGAGTAGAGGGGTGAAAGCTAGCTCTTCACCCCTATGGGTGCCTAACCCTTTATGCAAGGAGTGCAAAGAGTTAGCTGAATGCCTTAAGCCTAGCCAGCACTTGTGCCCCTGCCTTGATCCTGGCCAGCACTGCACTTGTGCCCATGCCGTAAGCCTAGCCCGCACTTGTGCCCAGGCCTTAAGCCTGGCTGGCACTTGTGCCCATGCCTTAAGCCTAGCCGGCACTTGTGGCCCCTGCCTTGATCCTAGCCAGCACTGCACTTGTGCCCCGGCCTTAAGCCTAGCCTGCACTTGTGCCCCGGCCTTAAGCCTAGCCTGCACTTGTGCCCCGGCCTTAAGCCTAGCCCGCACTTGTGCCCCGGCCTTAAGCCTAACCCGCACTTGTGCCCAGGCCTTAAGCCTAGCCCGCACTTGTGCCCAGGCCTTAAGCCTAGCCCACACTTGTGCCCCGGCTTTAAGCTTAGCCCGCACTTGTGCCCCGGCTTTAAGCTTAGCCCGCACTTGTGCCCAGGCCTTAAGCCTAGCCCGCACTTGTGCCCAGGCCTTAAGCCTAGCCCGCACTTGTGCCCAGGCCTTAAGCCTAGCCCGCACTTGTGCCCTGGCCTTAAGCCTAGCCCGCACTTGTGCCCTGGCCTTAAGCCTAGCCCGCACTTGTGCCCAGGCCTTAAGCCTAGCCTGCACTTGTGCCCCGGCCTTAAGCCTAGCCCGCACTTGTGCCCCGGCCTTAAGCCTAACCCGCACTTGTGCCCAGGCCTTAAGCCTAGCCCGCACTTGTGCCCAGGCCTTAAGCCTAGCCCACACTTGTGCCCCGGCTTTAAGCTTAGCCCGCACTTGTGCCCCGGCTTTAAGCTTAGCCCGCACTTGTGCCCAGGCCTTAAGCCTAGCCCGCACTTGTGCCCAGGCCTTAAGCCTAGCCCGCACTTGTGCCCAGGCCTTAAGCCTAGCCCGCACTTGTGCCCTGGCCTTAAGCCTAGCCCGCACTTGTGCCCTGGCCTTAAGCCTAGCCCGCACTTGTGCCCAGGCCTTAAGCCTAGCCCGCACTTGTCCTCAGGCCATAAGCCTAGCCCGCACTTGTCCTCAGGCCATAAGCCTAGCCCGCACTTGTGCCCCGGCCATAAGCCTAGCCCGCACTTGTGCCCCGGCCTTAAGCCTAGCCCGCACTTGTGCCCCGGCCTTAAGCCTAGCCCGCACTTGTGCCCCGGCCTTAAGCCTAGCCCGCACTTGTGCCCCGGCCTTAAGCCTAGCCCGCACTTGTGCCCCGGCCTTAAGCCTAGCCCGCACTTGTGCCCCGGCCTTAAGCCTAGCCCGCACTTGTGCCCAGGCCTTAAGCCTAGCCCGCACTTGTGCCCAGGCCTTAAGCCTAGCCCGCACTTGTGCCCCCTGCCTTGATCCTAGCCCGCACTTGTGCCCAGGCCTTAAGCCTAGCCCGCACTTGTGCCCAGGCCTTAAGCCTAGCCTGCACTTTTGAGCCCCTTGAATGCTTGTTTGTTTGTTTTTGTCTTCAGCTTCATGTTGGTTATGCACATAGGGCCAGCTTTACGCTCTTCGCTCTTGTCCCGTCTGAATGCGCATGCACGACTGTAATTGGGGAAGAAGGCATTACCCATTTACGGAGGACAGACAAGAAGTGCCTGGTCGCTTGGAGCATGGGGTTATGGAGAGGCTCCGCACTGTACAACAAAGGATCTAGTCCTAAATGTCCAAGTACAGAGTAGAGGGGTGAAAGCTAGCTCTTCACCCCTATGGGTGCCTAACCCTTTATGCAAAGAGTGCAAAGAGTTAGCTGAATGCCTTAAGCCTAGCCAGCACTTGTGCCCCCTGCCTTGATCCTGGCCAGCACTGCACTTGTGCCCATGCCTTAAGCCTGGCTGGCACTTGTGCCCATGCCTTAAGCCTAGCCGGCACTTGTGGCCCCTGCCTTGATCCTAGCCAGCACTGCACTTGTGCCCAGGCCTTAAGCCTAGCCTGCACTTGTGCCCGGGCCTTAAGCCTAGCCCGCACTTGTGTCCAGGCCTTAAGCCTAGCCCGCACTTGTGCCCAGGCCTTAAGCCTAGCCCGCACTTGTGCCCAGGCCTTAAGCCTAGCCCGCACTTGTGCCCAGGCCTTAAGCCTAGCCCGCACTTGTGCCCCGGCCTTAAGCCTAACCCGCACTTGTGCCCAGGCCTTAAGCCTAGCCCGCACTTGTGCCCAGGCCTTAAGCCTAGCCCGCACTTGTGCCCCGGCTTTAAGCTTAGCCCGCACTTGTGCCCCGGCTTTAAGCTTAGCCCGCACTTGTGCCCAGGCCTTAAGCCTAGCCCGCACTTGTGCCCCGGCCTTAAGCCGAGCCCGCACTTGTGCCCAGGCCTTAAGCCTAGCCCGCACTTGTGCCCAGGCCTTAAGCCTAGCCCGCACTTGTGCCCAGGCCTTAAGCCTAGCCCGCACTTGTGCCCAGGCCTTAAGCCTAGCCCGCACTTGTGCCCAGGCCTTAAGCCTAGCCCGCACTTGTGCCCAGGCCTTAAGCCTAGCCCGCACTTGTGCCCAGGCCTTAAGCCTAGCCCGCACTTGTGCCCAGGCCTTAAGCCTAGCCCGCACTTGTGCCCAGGCCTTAAGCCTAGCCCGCACTTGTGCCCAGGCCTTAAGCCTAGCCCGCACTTGTGCCCAGGCCTTAAGCCTAGCCCGCACTTGTGCCCAGGCCTTAAGCCTAGCCCGCACTTGTGCCCAGGCCTTAAGCCGAGCCCGCACTTGTGCCCAGGCCTTAAGCCTAGCCCGCACTTGTGCTCCGGCCTTAAGTCTAACCCGCACTTGTGCCCAGGCCTTAAGCCTAGCCCGCACTTGTACCCAGGCCTTAAGCCTAGCCCGCACTTGTGCCCCGGCCTTAAGCCTAGCCCGCACTTGTGCCCCGGCCTTAAGCCTAGCCCGCACTTGTGCCCCGGCCTTAAGCCTAGCCCGCACTTGTGCCCCGGCCTTAAGCCTAGCCCGCACTTGTGCCCCGGCCTTAAGCCTAGCCCGCACTTGTGCCCCGGCCTTAAGCCTTGCCCGCACTTGTGCCCATGCCTTAAGCCTAACCCGCACTTGTGCCCAGGCCTTAAGCCTAGCCCGCACTTGTGCCCCGGCTTTAAGCTTAGCCCGCACTTGTGCCCCGGCTTTAAGCTTAGCCCGCACTTGTGCCCCGGCTTTAAGCTTAGCCCGCACTTGTGCCCCGGCTTTAAGCTTAGCCCGCACTTGTGCCCAGGCCTTAAGCCTAGCCCGCACTTGTGCCTCGGCCTTAAGCCGAGCCCGCACTTGTGCCTCGGCCTTAAGCCGAGCCCGCACTTGTGCCCCGGCCTTAAGCCGAGCCCGCACTTGTGCCCCGGCCTTAAGCCGAGCCCGCACTTGTGCCCCTGCCTTAAGCCGAGCCCGCACTTGTGCCCCTGCCTTAAGCCGAGCCCGCACTTGTGCCCCTGCCTTAAGCCGAGCCCGCACTTGTGCCCAGGCCTTAAGCCTAGCCCGCACTTGTGCCCAGGCCTTAAGCCTAGCCCGCACTTGTGCCCCTGCCTTAAGCCTAGCCCGCACTTGTGCCCTTGCCTTAAGCCTAGCCCGCACTTGTGCCCAGGCCTAAAGCCTAGCCCGCACTTGTGCCCAGGCCTTAAGCCTAGCCCGCACTTGTGCCCAGGCCTTAAGCCTAGCCCGCACTTGTGCCCAGGCCTTAAGCCTAGCCCGCTCTTGTGCCCAGGCCTTAAGCCTAGCCCGCACTTGTGCCCAGGCCTTAAGCCTAGCCCGCACTTGTGCCCAGGCCTTAAGCCTAGCCCGCACTTGTGCCCCCTGCCTTGATCCTAGCCAGCACTTGTGCCCAGGCCTTAAGCCTAGCCCGCACTTGTGCCCAGGCCTTAAGCCAAGCCCGCACTTGTGCCCCTGCCTTAAGCCTAGCCGACACTTGTGCCCCTGCCTTAAGCTTAGCCCGCACTTGTGCCCCGGCTTTAAGCTTAGCCCGCACTTGTGCCCAGGCCTTAAGCCTAGCCCGCACTTGTGCCTCGGCCTTAAGCCGAGCCCGCACTTGTGCCCCGGCCTTAAGCCGAGCCCGCACTTGTGCCCCGGCCTTAAGCCGAGCCCGCACTTGTGCCCCGGCCTTAAGCCGAGCCCGCACTTGTGCCCCTGCCTTAAGCCGAGCCCGCACTTGTGCCCCTGCCTTAAGCCGAGCCCGCACTTGTGCCCCTGCCTTAAGCCTAGCCCGCACTTGTGCCCAGGCCTTAAGCCTAGCCCGCACTTGTGCCCAGGCCTTAAGCCTAGCCCGCACTTGTGCCCCTGCCTTAAGCCTAGCCCGCACTTGTGCCCCTGCCTTAAGCCTAGCCCGCACTTGTGCCCAGGCCTAAAGCCTAGCCCGCACTTGTGCCCAGGCCTTAAGCCTAGCCCGCACTTGTGCCCAGGCCTTAAGCCTAGCCCGCACTTGTGCCCAGGCCTTAAGCCTAGCCCGCACTTGTGCCCAGGCCTTAAGCCTAGCCCGCTCTTGTGCCCAGGCCTTAAGCCTAGCCCGCACTTGTGCCCAGGCCTTAAGCCTAGCCCGCACTTGTGCCCAGGCCTTAAGCCTAGCGCGCACTTGTGCCCCCTGCCTTGATCCTAGCCAGCACTTGTGCCCAGGCCTTAAGCCTAGCCCGCACTTGTGCCCAGGCCTTAAGCCAAGCCCGCACTTGTGCCCCTGCCTTAAGCCTAGCCGGCACTTGTGCCCCTGCCTTAAGCCTAGCCCGCACTTGTGCCCAGGCCTTAAGCCTAGCCCGCACTTGTGCCCAGGCCTTAAGCCTAGCCCGCACTTGTGCCCAGGCCTTAAGCCTAGCCCGCACTTGTGCCCAGGCCTTAAGCCTAGCCCGCACTTGTGCCCAGGCCTTAAGCCTAGCCCGCACTTGTGCCCAGGCCTTAAGCCTAGCCCGCACTTGTGCCCAGACCTTAAGCCTAGCCCGCACTTGTTCCCAGGCCTTAAGCCTAGCCTGCACTTGTGCCCAGGCCTTAAGCCTAGCCCGCACTTGTGCCCCCTGCCTTGATCCTAGCCAGCACTGCACTTGTGCCCAGGCCTTAAGCCTAGCCTGCACTTGTGCCCAGGCCTTAAGCCTAGCCTGCACTTGTGCCCCCTGCCTTGATCCTAGCCAGCACTTGTGCCCAGGCCTTAAGCCTAGCCTGCACTTGTGCCCCGGCCTTAAGCCTAGCCCGCACTTGTGCCCCGGCCTTAAGCCTAGCCCGCACTTGTGCCCCGGCCTTAAGCCTAACCCGCACTTGTGCCCAGGCCTTAAGCCTAGCCCGCACTTGTGCCCAGGCCTTAAGCCTAGCCCGCACTTGTGCCCCGGCTTTAAGCTTAGCCCGCACTTGTGCCCCGGCTTTAAGCTTAGCCCGCACTTGTGCCCAGGCCTTAAGCCTAGCCCGCACTTGTGCCCCGGCCTTAAGCCGAGCCCGCACTTGTGCCCCGGCCTTAAGCCGAGCCCGCACTTGTGCCCCGGCCTTAAGCCGAGCCCGCACTTGTGCCCCTGCTTTAAGCCTAGCCCGCACTTGTGCCCCTGCCTTAAGCCGAGCCCGCACTTGTGCCCCTGCCTTAAGCCGAGCCCGCACTTGTGCCCCTGCCTTAAGCCGAGCCCGCACTTGTGCCCCTGCCTTAAGCCTAGCCCGCACTTGTGCCCAGGCCTTAAGCCTAGCCCGCACTTGTGCCCAGGCCTTAAGCCTAGCCCGCACTTGTGCCCAGGCCTTAAGCCTAGCCCGCACTTGTGCCCCCTGCCTTGATCCTAGCCAGCACTTGTGCCCAGGCCTTAAGCCTAGCCCGCACTTGTGCCTAGGCCTTAAGCCAAGCCCGCACTTGTGCCCCTGCCTTAAGCCTAGCCCGCACTTGTGCCCCTGCCTTAAGCCTAGCCCACACTTGTGCCCAGGCCTTAAGCCTAGCCCGCACTTGTGCCCAGGCCTTAAGCCTAGCCCGCACTTGTGCCCAGGCCTAAAGCCTAGCCCGCACTTGTGCCCAGGCCTTAAGCCTAGCCCGCACTTGTGCCCTGGCCTTAAGCCTAGCCCGCACTTGTGCCCTGGCCTTAAGCCTAGCCCGCACTTGTGCCCAGGCCTTAAGCCTAGCCCGCACTTGTCCTCAGGCCATAAGCCTAGCCCGCACTTGTGCCCCGGCCTTAAGCCTAGCCCGCACTTGTGCCCAGGCCTTAAGCCTAGCCCGCACTTGTGCCCAGGCCTTAAGCCTAGCCCGCACTTGTGCCCAGGCCTTAAGCCTAGCCCGCACTTGTGCCCAGGCCTTAAGCCTAGCCTGCACTTGTGCCCCCTGCCTTGATCCTAGCCAGCACTTGTGCCAAGGCCTTAAGCCTAGCCCGCACTTGTGCCCAGGCCTTAAGCCTAGCCTGCACTTTTGAGCCCCTTGAATGCTTGTTTGTTTGTTTTTGTCTTCAGCTTCATGTTGGTTATGCACATAGGGCCAGCTTTACGCTCTTCGCTCTTGTCCCGTCTGAATGCGCATGCACGACTGTAATTGGGGAAGAAGGCATTACCCATTTACGGAGGACAGACAAGAAGTGCCTGGTCGCTTGGAGCATGGGGTTATGGAGAGGCTCCGCACTGTACAACAAAGGATCTAGTCCTAAATGTCCAAGTACAGAGTAGAGGGGTGAAAGCTAGCTCTTCACCCCTATGGGTGCCTAACCCTTTATGCAAAGAGTGCAAAGAGTTAGCTGAATGCCTTAAGCCTAGCCAGCACTTGTGCCCCCTGCCTTGATCCTGGCCAGCACTGCACTTGTGCCCATGCCGTAAGCCTAGCCCGCACTTGTGCCCAGGCCTTAAGCCTGGCTGGCACTTGTGCCCATGCCTTAAGCCTAGCCGGCACTTGTGGCCCCTGCCTTGATCCTAGCCAGCACTGCACTTGTGCCCCGGCCTTAAGCCTAGCCCGCACTTGTGCCCCGGCCTTAAGCCTAACCCGCACTTGTGCCCAGGCCTTAAGCCTAGCCCGCACTTGTGCCCAGGCCTTAAGCTTAGCCCACACTTGTGCCCCGGCTTTAAGCTTAGCCCGCACTTGTGCCCAGGCCTTAAGCCTAGCCCGCACTTGTGCCCCGGCCTTAAGCCGAGCCCGCACTTGTGCCCCGGCCTTAAGCCGAGCCCGCACTTGTGCCCCGGCCTTAAGCCGAGCCCGCACTTGTGCCCCGGCCTTAAGCCGAGCCCGCACTTGTGCCCCGGCCTTAAGCCGAGCCCGCACTTGTGCCCCGGCCTTAAGCCGAGCCCGCACTTGTGCCCCTGCCTTAAGCCGAGCCCGCACTTGTGCCCCGGCCTTAAGCCGAGCCCGCACTTGTGCCCCGGCCTTAAGCCGAGCCCGCACTTGTGCCCCGGCCTTAAGCTTAGCCCGCACTTGTGCCCAGGCCTTAAGCCTAGCCCGCACTTGTCCTCAGGCCATAAGCCTAGCCCGCACTTGTGCCCCGGCCTTAAGCCTAGCCCGCACTTGTGCCCCGGCCTTAAGCCTAGCCTGCACTTGTGCCCCTGCCTTAAGCCGAGCCCGCACTTGTGCCCCTGCCTTAAGCCGAGCCCGCACTTGTGCCCCTGCCTTAAGCCTAGCCCGCACTTGTGCCCAGGCCTTAAGCCTAGCCCGCACTTGTGCCCAGGCCTTAAGCCTAGCCCGCACTTGTGCCCAGGCCTTAAGCCTAGCCCGCACTTGTGCCCAGGCCTAAAGCCTAGCCCGCACTTGTGCCCAGGCCTTAAGCCTAGCCCGCACTTGTGCCCAGGCCTTAAGCCTAGCCCGCACTTGTGCCCAGGCCTTAAGCCTAGCCCGCACTTGTGCCCCGGCCTTAAGCCTAGCCCGCACTTGTGCCCCGGCCTTAAGCCTAGCCCGCACTTGTGCCCAGGCCTTAAGCCTAGCCCGCACTTGTGCCCAGGCCTTAAGCCTAGCCCGCACTTGTGCCCAGGCCTTAAGCCTAGCCCGCACTTGTGCCCAGGCCTTAAGCCTAGCCCGCACTTGTGCCCCCTGCCTTGATTCTAGCCAGCACTTGTGCCCAGGCCTTAAGCCTAGCCCGCACTTGTGCCCTGGTCTTAAGCCTAGCCCGCACTTGTGCCCAGGCCTTAAGCCTAGCCCGCACTTGTCCTCAGGCCATAAGCCTAGCCCGCACTTGTGCCCCGGCCTTAAGCCTAGCCCGCACTTGTGCCCCGGCCTTAAGCCTAGCCCGCACTTGTGCCCCGGCCTTAAGCCTAGCCCGCACTTGTGCCCAGGCCTTAAGCCTAGCCCGCACTTGTGCCCAGGCCTTAAGCCTAGCCCGCACTTGTGCCCAGGCCTTAAGCCTAGCCCACACTTGTGCCCCCTGCCTTGATCCTAGCCAGCACTTGTGCCCAGGCCTTAAGCCTAGCCTGCACTTTTGAGCCCCTTGAATGCTTGTTTGTTTGTTTTTGTCTTCAGCTTCATGTTGGTTATGCACATAGGGCCAGCTTTACGCTCTTCGCTCTTGTCCCGTCTGAATGCGCATGCACGACTGTAATTGGGGAAGAAGGCATTACCCATTTACGGAGGACAGACAAGAAGTGCCTGGTCGCTTGGAGCATGGGGTTATGGAGAGGCTCCGCACTGTACAACAAAGGATCTAGTCCTAAATGTCCAAGTACAGAGTAGAGGGGTGAAAGCTAGCTCTTCACCCCTATGGGTGCCTAACCCTTTATGCAAAGAGTGCAAAGAGTTAGCTGAATGCCTTAAGCCTAGCCAGCACTTGTGCCCCCTGCCTTGATCCTGGCCAGCACTGCACTTGTGCCCATGCCTTAAGCCTGGCTGGCACTTGTGCCCATGCCTTAAGCCTAGCCGGCACTTGTGGCCCCTGCCTTGATCCTAGCCAGCACTGCACTTGTGCCCAGGCCTTAAGCCTAGCCCGCACTTGTGTCCAGGCCTTAAGCCTAGCCCGCACTTGTGCCCAGGCCTTAAGCCTAGCCCGCACTTGTGCCCAGGCCTTAAGCCTAGCCCGCACTTGTGCCCAGGCCTTAAGCCTAGCCCGCACTTGTGCCCCGGCCTTAAGCCTAACCCGCACTTGTGCCCAGGCCTTAAGCCTAGCCCGCACTTGTGCCCAGGCCTTAAGCCGAGCCCGCACTTGTGCCCCTGCCTTAAGCCGAGCCCGCACTTGTGCCCCTGCCTTAAGCCGAGCCCGCACTTGTGCCCAGGCCTTGATCCTAGCCAGCACTTGTGCCCAGGCCTTAAGCCTAGCCCGCACTTGTGCCCAGGCCTTAAGCCTAGCCCGCACTTGTGCCCCCTGCCTTGATCCTAGCCAGCACTGCACTTATGCCCAGGCCTTAAGCCTAGCCCGCACTTGTGCCCAGGCCTTAAGCCTAGCCCGCACTTGTGCCCAGGCCTTAAGCCTAGCCCGCACTTGTGCCCAGGCCTTAAGCCTAGCCCGCACTTGTCCTCAGGCCATAAGCCTAGCCCGCACTTGTGCCCCGGCCTTAAGCCTAGCCCGCACTTGTGCCCCGGCCTTAAGCCTAGCCTGCACTTGTGCCCCTGCCTTAAGCCGAGCCCGCACTTGTGCCCCCTGCCTTGATCCTAGCCAGCACTGCACTTGTGCCCAGGCCTTAAGCCTAGCCTGCACTTGTGCCCCGGCCTTAAGCCTAGCCCGCACTTGTGTCCAGGCCTTAAGCCTAGCCCGCACTTGTGCCCAGGCCTTAAGCCTAGCCCGCACTTGTGCCCAGGCCTTAAGCCTAGCCCGCACTTGTGCCCTGGCCTTAAGCCTAACCCGCACTTGTGCCCAGGCCTTAAGCCTAGCCCGCACTTGTGCCCAGGCCTTAAGCCTAGCCCGCACTTGTGCCCCTGCCTTAAGCCGAGCCCGCACTTGTGCCCCTGCCTTAAGCCGAGCCCGCACTTGTGCCCCTGCCTTAAGCCGAGCCCGCACTTGTGCCCCTGCCTTGATCCTAGCCAGCACTTGTGCCCAGGCCTTAAGCCTAGCCCGCACTTGTGCCCAGGCCTTAAGCCTAGCCCGCACTTGTGCCCCCTGCCTTGATCCTAGCCAGCACTGCACTTATGCCCAGGCCTTAAGCCTAGCCTGCACTTGTGCCCAGGCCTTAAGCCTAGCCCGCACTTGTGCCCAGGCCTTATGCCTAGCCCGCACTTGTGCCCAGGCCTTATGCCTAGCCCGCACTTGTGCCCAGGCCTTAAGCCTAGCCCGCACTTGTGCCCAGGCCTTAAGCCTAGCCCGCACTTGTGCCCAGGCCTTAAGCCTAGCCCGCACTTGTGCCCAGGCCTTAAGCCTAGCCCGCACTTGTGCCCCTGCCTTGATCCTAGCCAGCACTTGTGCCCAGGCCTTAAGCCTAGCCCGCACTTGTGCCCAGGCCTTAAGCCTAGCCCGCACTTGTGCCCCCTGCCTTGATCCTAGCCAGCACTTGTGCCCAGGCCTTAAGCCTAGCCCGCACTTGTGCCCCTGCCTTAAGCCTAGCCCGCACTTGTGCCCCTGCCTTAAGCCTAGCCCGCACTTGTGCCCCCTGCCTTGATCCTAGCCAGCACTTGTCCAGGCCTTAAGCCTAGCCTGCACTTGTGTCCAGGCCTTAAGCCTAGCCCGCACTTGTGCCCAGGCCTTAAGCCTAGCCCGCACTTGTGCCCCCTGCCTTGATTCTAGCCAGCACTTGTGCCCAGGCCTTAAGCCTAGCCCGCACTTGTGCCCTGGTCTTAAGCCTAGCCCGCACTTGTGCCCAGGCCTTAAGCCTAGCCCGCACTTGTCCTCAGGCCATAAGCCTAGCCCGCACTTGTGCCCCGGCCTTAAGCCTAGCCCGCACTTGTGCCCCGGCCTTAAGCCTAGCCCGCACTTGTGCCCCGGCCTTAAGCCTAGCCCGCACTTGTGCCCAGGCCTTAAGCCTAGCCCGCACTTGTGCCCAGGCCTTAAGCCTAGCCCGCACTTGTGCCCAGGCCTTAAGCCTAGCCCACACTTGTGCCCCCTGCCTTGATCCTAGCCCGCACTTGTGCCCAGGCCTTAAGCCTAGCCTGCACTTTTGAGCCCCTTGAATGCTTGTTTGTTTGTTTTTGTCTTCAGCTTCATGTTGGTTATACACATAGGGCCAGCTTTACGCTCTTCGCTCTTGTCCCGTCTGAATGCGCATGCACGACTGTAATTGGGGAAGAAGGCATTACCCATTTACGGAGGACAGACAAGAAGTGCCTGGTCGCTTGGAGCATGGGGTTATGGAGAGGCTCCGCACTGTACAACAAAGGATCTAGTCCTAAATGTCCAAGTACAGAGTAGAGGGGTGAAAGCTAGCTCTTCACCCCTATGGGTGCCTAACCCTTTATGCAAAGAGTGCAAAGAGTTAGCTGAATGCCTTAAGCCTAGCCAGCACTTGTGCCCCCTGCCTTGATCCTGGCCAGCACTGCACTTGTGCCCATGCCTTAAGCCTGGCTGGCACTTGTGCCCATGCCTTAAGCCTAGCCGGCACTTGTGGCCCCTGCCTTGATCCTAGCCAGCACTGCACTTGTGCCCAGGCCTTAAGCCTAGCCCGCACTTGTGTCCAGGCCTTAAGCCTAGCCCGCACTTGTGCCCAGGCCTTAAGCCTAGCCCGCACTTGTGCCCAGGCCTTAAGCCTAGCCCGCACTTGTGCCCAGGCCTTAAGCCTAGCCCGCACTTGTGCCCCGGCCTTAAGCCTAACCCGCACTTGTGCCCAGGCCTTAAGCCTAGCCCGCACTTGTGCCCAGGCCTTAAGCCGAGCCCGCACTTGTGCCCCTGCCTTAAGCCGAGCCCGCACTTGTGCCCCTGCCTTAAGCCGAGCCCGCACTTGTGCCCAGGCCTTGATCCTAGCCAGCACTTGTGCCCAGGCCTTAAGCCTAGCCCGCACTTGTGCCCAGGCCTTAAGCCTAGCCCGCACTTGTGCCCCCTGCCTTGATCCTAGCCAGCACTGCACTTATGCCCAGGCCTTAAGCCTAGCCCGCACTTGTGCCCAGGCCTTAAGCCTAGCCCGCACTTGTGCCCAGGCCTTAAGCCTAGCCCGCACTTGTGCCCAGGCCTTAAGCCTAGCCCGCACTTGTCCTCAGGCCATAAGCCTAGCCCGCACTTGTGCCCCGGCCTTAAGCCTAGCCCGCACTTGTGCCCCGGCCTTAAGCCTAGCCTGCACTTGTGCCCCTGCCTTAAGCCGAGCCCGCACTTGTGCCCCCTGCCTTGATCCTAGCCAGCACTGCACTTGTGCCCAGGCCTTAAGCCTAGCCTGCACTTGTGCCCCGGCCTTAAGCCTAGCCCGCACTTGTGTCCAGGCCTTAAGCCTAGCCCGCACTTGTGCCCAGGCCTTAAGCCTAGCCCGCACTTGTGCCCAGGCCTTAAGCCTAGCCCGCACTTGTGCCCTGGCCTTAAGCCTAACCCGCACTTGTGCCCAGGCCTTAAGCCTAGCCCGCACTTGTGCCCAGGCCTTAAGCCTAGCCCGCACTTGTGCCCCTGCCTTAAGCCGAGCCCGCACTTGTGCCCCTGCCTTAAGCCGAGCCCGCACTTGTGCCCCTGCCTTAAGCCGAGCCCGCACTTGTGCCCCTGCCTTGATCCTAGCCAGCACTTGTGCCCAGGCCTTAAGCCTAGCCCGCACTTGTGCCCAGGCCTTAAGCCTAGCCCGCACTTGTGCCCCCTGCCTTGATCCTAGCCAGCACTGCACTTATGCCCAGGCCTTAAGCCTAGCCTGCACTTGTGCCCAGGCCTTAAGCCTAGCCCGCACTTGTGCCCAGGCCTTATGCCTAGCCCGCACTTGTGCCCAGGCCTTATGCCTAGCCCGCACTTGTGCCCAGGCCTTAAGCCTAGCCCGCACTTGTGCCCAGGCCTTAAGCCTAGCCCGCACTTGTGCCCAGGCCTTAAGCCTAGCCCGCACTTGTGCCCAGGCCTTAAGCCTAGCCCGCACTTGTGCCCCTGCCTTGATCCTAGCCAGCACTTGTGCCCAGGCCTTAAGCCTAGCCCGCACTTGTGCCCAGGCCTTAAGCCTAGCCCGCACTTGTGCCCCCTGCCTTGATCCTAGCCAGCACTTGTGCCCAGGCCTTAAGCCTAGCCCGCACTTGTGCCCCTGCCTTAAGCCTAGCCCGCACTTGTGCCCCTGCCTTAAGCCTAGCCCGCACTTGTGCCCCCTGCCTTGATCCTAGCCAGCACTTGTCCAGGCCTTAAGCCTAGCCTGCACTTGTGCCCAGGCCTTAAGCCTAGCCCGCACTTGTGCCCAGGCCTTAAGCCTAGCCCGCACTTGTGCCCAGGCCTTAAGCCTAGCCCGCACTTGTGCCCAGGCCTTAAGCCTAGCCCGCACTTGTGCCCCGGCCTTAAGCCTAACCCGCACTTGTGCCCAGGCCTTAAGCCTAGCCCGCACTTGTGCCCAGGCCTTAAGCCTAGCCCGCACTTGTGCCCAGGCCTTAAGCCGAGCCCGCACTTGTGCCCAGGCCTTAAGCCGAGCCCGAACTTGTGCCCCTGCCTTAAGCCGAGCCCGCACTTGTGCCCCTGCCTTGATTCTAGCCAGCACTTGTGCCCAGGCCTTAAGCCTAGCCCGCACTTGTGCCCAGGCCTTAAGCCTAGCCCGCACTTGTGCCCCCTGCCTTGATCCTAGCCAGCACTGCACTTATGCCCAGGCCTTAAGCCTAGCCTGCACTTGTGCCCAGGCCTTAAGCCTAGCCCGCACTTGTGCCCAGGCCTTAAGCCTAGCCCGCACTTGTGCCCAGGCCTTAAGCGTAGCCCGCACTTGTGCCCAGGCCTTAAGCCTAGCCCGCACTTGTGCCCAGGCCTTAAGCCTAGCCCGCACTTGTGCCCAGGCCTTAAGCCTAGCCCGCACTTGTGCCCAGGCCTTAAGCCTAGCCCGCACTTGTGCCCAGGCCTTAAGCCTAGCCCGCACTTGTGCCCAGGCCTTAAGCCTAGCCCGCACTTGTGCCCCTGCCTTGATCCTAGCCAGCACTTGTGCCCAGGCCTTAAGCCTAGCCCGCACTTGTGCCCAGGCCTTAAGCCTAGCCCGCACTTGTGCCCCCTGCCTTGATCCTAGCCAGCACTTGTGCCCAGGCCTTAAGCCTAGCCCGCACTTGTGCCCCTGCCTTAAGCCTAGCCCGCACTTGTGCCCCTGCCTTAAGCCTAGCCCGCACTTGTGCCCCCTGCCTTGATCCTAGCCAGCACTTGTGCCCAGGCCTTAAGCCTAGCCCGCTCTTGTGCCCAGGCCTTAAGCCTAGCCTGCACTTTTGAGCCCCTTGAATGCTTGTTTGTTTGTTTTTGTCTTCAGCTTCATGTTGGTTATGCACATAGGGCCAGCTTTACGCTCTTCGCTCTTGTCCCGTCTGAATGCGCATGCACGACTGTAATTGGGGAAGAAGGCATTACCCATTTACGGAGGACAGACAAGAAGTGCCTGGTCGCTTGGAGCATGGGGTTATGGAGAGGCTCCGCACTGTACAACAAAGGATCTAGTCCTAAATGTCCAAGTACAGAGTAGAGGGGTGAAAGCTAGCTCTTCACCCCTATGGGTGCCTAACCCTTTATGCAAAGAGTGCAAAGAGTTAGCTGAATGCCTTAAGCCTAGCCAGCACTTGTGCCCCCTGCCTTGATCCTGGCCAGCACTGCACTTGTGCCCATGCCTTAAGCCTGGCTGGCACTTGTGCCCATGCCTTAAGCCTAGCCGGCACTTGTGGCCCCTGCCTTGATCCTAGCCAGCACTGCACTTGTGCCCAGGCCTTAAGCCTAGCCTGCACTTGTGCCCCGGCCTTAAGCCTAGCCCGCACTTGTGTCCAGGCCTTAAGCCTAGCCCGCACTTGTGCCCAGGCCTTAAGCCTAGCCCGCACTTGTGCCCAGGCCTTAAGCCTAGCCCGCACTTGTGCCCAGGCCTTAAGCCTAGCCCGCACTTGTGCCCCGGCCTTAAGCCTAACCCGCACTTGTGCCCAGGCCTTAAGCCTAGCCCGCACTTGTGCCCAGGCCTTAAGCCTAGCCCGCACTTGTGCCCCGGCTTTAAGCTTAGCCCGCACTTGTGCCCCGGCTTTAAGCTTAGCCCGCACTTGTGCCCAGGCCTTAAGCCGAGCCCGCACTTGTGCCCCGGCCTTAAGCCGAGCCCGCACTTGTGCCCCGGCCTTAAGCCGAGCCCGCACTTGTGCCCCTGCCTTAAGCCGAGCCCGCACTTGTGCCCCTGCCTTAAGCCGAGCCCGCACTTGTGCCCCTGCCTTAAGCCGAGCCCGCACTTGTGCCCCTGCATTAAGCCTAGCCCGCACTTGTGCCCAGGCCTTAAGCCTAGCCCGCACTTGTGCCCAGGCCTTAAGCCTAGCCCGCACTTGTGCCCCTGCCTTAAGCCTAGCCCGCACTTGTGCCCCTGCCTAAAGCCTAGCCCGCACTTGTGCCCAGGCCTAAAGCCTAGCCCGCACTTGTGCCCAGGCCTTAAGCCTAGCCCGCACTTGTGCCCAGGCCTTAAGCCTAGCCCGCACTTGTGCCCAGGCCTTAAGCCTAGCCCGCACTTGTGCCCAGGCCTTAAGCCTAGCCCGCACTTGTGCCCAGGCCTTAAGCCTAGCCCGCACTTGTGCCCAGGCCTTAAGCCTAGCCCGCACTTGTGCCCAGGCCTTAAGCCTAGCCCGCACTTGTGCCCCCTGCCTTGATCCTAGCCAGCACTTGTGCCCAGGCCTTAAGCCTGGCCCGCACTTGTGCCCAGGCCTTAAGCCTAGCCCGCACTTGTGCCCCGGCCTTAAGCCGAGCCCGCACTTGTGCCCCGGCCTTAGCCGAGCCCGCACTTGTGCCCCGGCCTTAAGCCGAGCCCGCACTTGTGCCCCGGCCTTAAGCCGAGCCCGCACTTGTGCCCCGGCCTTAAGCCGAGCCCGCACTTGTGCCCCTGCCTTAAGCCGAGCCCGCACTTGTGCCCCTGCCTTAAGCCGAGCCCGCACTTGTGCCCCTGCCTTAAGCCGAGCCCGCACTTGTGCCCCTGCCTTAAGCCTAGCCCGCACTTGTGCCCAGGCCTTAAGCCGAGCCCGCACTTGTGCCCCTGCCTTAAGCCTAGCCCGCACTTGTGCCCAGGCCTTAAGCCTAGCCCGCACTTGTGCCCAGGCCTTAAGCCTAGCCCGCACTTGTGCCCCCTGCCTTGATCCTAGCCAGCACTTGTGCCCAGGCCTTAAGCCTAGCCCGCACTTGTGCCCAGGCCTTAAGCCAAGCCCGCACTTGTGCCCCTGCCTTAAGCCTAGCCCGCACTTGTGCCCCTGCCTTAAGCCTAGCCCGCACTTGTGCCCAGGCCTTAAGCCTTGCCCGCACTTGTGCCCAGGCCTTAAGCCTAGCCCGCACTTGTGCCCAGGCCTAAAGCCTAGCCCGCACTTGTGCCCAGGCCTTAAGCCTAGCCCGCACTTGTGCCCTGGCCTTAAGCCTAGCCCGCACTTGTGCCCTGGCCTTAAGCCTAGCCCGCACTTGTGCCCAGGCCTTAAGCCTAGCCCGCACTTGTCCTCAGGCCATAAGCCTAGCCCGCACTTGTGCCCCGGCCTTAAGCCTAGCCCGCACTTGTGCCCCGGCCTTAAGCCTAGCCCGCACTTGTGCCCCGGCCTTAAGCCTAGCCCGCACTTGTGCCCCGGCCTTAAGCCTAGCCCGCACTTGTGCCCCTGCCTAAAGCCTAGCCCGCACTTGTGCCCAGGCCTAAAGCCTAGCCCGCACTTGTGCCCAGGCCTTAAGCCTAGCCCGCACTTGTGCCCAGGCCTTAAGCCTAGCCCGCACTTGTGCCCAGGCCTTAAGCCTAGCCCGCACTTGTGCCCAGGCCTTAAGCCTAGCCCGCACTTGTGCCCAGGCCTTAAGCCTAGCCCGCACTTGTGCCCAGGCCTTAAGCCTAGCCTGCACTTGTGCCCCCTGCCTTGATCCTAGCCAGCACTTGTGCCAAGGCCTTAAGCCTAGCCCGCACTTGTGCCCAGGCCTTAAGCCTAGCCTGCACTTTTGAGCCCCTTGAATGCTTGTTTGTTTGTTTTTGTCTTCAGCTTCATGTTGGTTATGCACATAGGGCCAGCTTTACGCTCTTCGCTTTTGTCCCGTCTGAATGCGCATGCACGACTGTAATTGGGGAAGAAGGCATTACCCATTTACGGAGGACAGACAAGAAGTGCCTGGTCGCTTGGAGCATGGGGTTATGGAGAGGCTCCGCACTGTACAACAAAGGATCTAGTCCTAAATGTCCAAGTACAGAGTAGAGGGGTGAAAGCTAGCTCTTCACCCCTATGGGTGCCTAACCCTTTATGCAAAGAGTGCAAAGAGTTAGCTGAATGCCTTAAGCCTAGCCAGCACTTGTGCCCCCTGCCTTGATCCTGGCCAGCACTGCACTTGTGCCCATGCCGTAAGCCTAGCCCGCACTTGTGCCCAGGCCTTAAGCCTGGCTGGCACTTGTGCCCATGCCTTAAGCCTAGCCGGCACTTGTGGCCCCTGCCTTGATCCTAGCCAGCACTGCACTTGTGCCCAGGCCTTAAGCCTAGCCTGCACTTGTGCCCCGGCCTTAAGCCTAGCCCGCACTTGTGCCCCGGCCTTAAGCCTAGCCCGCACTTGTGCCCCGGCCTTAAGCCTAACCCGCACTTGTGCCCAGGCCTTAAGCCTAGCCCGCACTTGTGCCCAGGCCTTAAGCTTAGCCCACACTTGTGCCCCGGCTTTAAGCTTAGCCCACACTTGTGCCCCGGCTTTAAGCTTAGCCCGCACTTGTGCCCAGGCCTTAAGCCTAGCCCGCACTTGTGCCCCGGCCTTAAGCCGAGCCCGCACTTGTGCCCCGGCCTTAAGCCGAGCCCGCACTTGTGCCCCTGCCTTAAGCCGAGCCCGCACTTGTGCCTCTGCCTTAAGCCGAGCCCGCACTTGTGCCCCTGCCTTAAGCCGAGCCCGCACTTGTGCCCCTGCCTTAAGCCGAGCCCGCACTTGTGCCCCTGCCTTAAGCCGAGCCCGCACTTGTGCCCAGGCCTTAAGCCTAGCCCGCACTTGTGCCCAGGCCTTAAGCCTAGCCCGCACTTGTGCCCCGGCCTTAAGCCGAGCCCGCACTTGTGCCCCGGCCTTAAGCCGAGCCCGCACTTGTGCCCCGGCCTTAAGCCGAGCCCGCACTTGTGCCCCGGCCTTAAGCCGAGCCCGCACTTGTGCCCCGGCCTTAAGCTTAGCCCGCACTTGTGCCCAGGCCTTAAGCCTAGCCCGCACTTGTGCCCCGGCCTTAAGCCTAGCCTGCACTTGTGCCCCTGCCTTAAGCCGAGCCCGCACTTGTGCCCCTGCCTTAAGCCGAGCCCGCACTTGTGCCCCTGCCTTAAGCCGAGCCCGCACTTGTGCCCCTGCCTTAAGCCTAGCCCGCACTTGTGCCCAGGCCTTAAGCCTAGCCCGCACTTGTGCCCAGGCCTTAAGCCTAGCCCGCACTTGTGCCCAGGCCTTAAGCCTAGCCCGCACTTGTGCCCAGGCCTTAAGCCTAGCCCGCACTTGTGCCCAGGCCTAAAGCCTAGCCCGCACTTGTGCCCAGGCCTTAAGCCTAGCCCGCACTTGTGCCCAGGCCTTAAGCCTAGCCCGCACTTGTGCCCAGGCCTTAAGCCTAGCCCGCACTTGTGCCCCGGCCTTAAGCCTAGCCCGCACTTGTGCCCAGGCCTTAAGCCTAGCCCGCACTTGTGCCCAGGCCTTAAGCCTAGCCCGCACTTGTGCCCAGGCCTTAAGCCTAGCCCGCACTTGTGCCCAGGCCTTAAGCCTAGCCCGCACTTGTGCCCCCTGCCTTGATCCTAGCCAGCACTTGTGCCCAGGCCTTAAGCCTAGCCCGCACTTGTGCCCAGGCCTTAAGCCAAGCCCGCACTTGTGCCCCTGCCTTAAGCCTAGCCCGCACTTGTGCCCCTGCCTTAAGCCTAGCCCGCACTTGTGCCCAGGCCTTAAGCCTAGCCCGCACTTGTGCCCAGGCCTTAAGCCTAGCCCGCACTTGTGCCCAGGCCTAAAGCCTAGCCCGCACTTGTGCCCAGGCCTTAAGCCTAGCCCGCACTTGTGCCCAGGCCTTAAGCCTAGCCCGCACTTGTGCCCAGGCCTTAAGCCTAGCCCGCACTTGTGCCCCGGCCTTAAGCCTAGCCCGCACCTGTGCCCAGGCCTTAAGCCTAGCCCGCACTTGTGCCCAGGCCTTAAGCCTAGCCCGCACTTGTGCCCAGGCCTTAAGCCTAGCCCGCACTTGTGCCCAGGCCTTAAGCCTAGCCCGCACTTGTGCCCAGGCCTTAAGCCTAGCCCGCACTTGTGCCCCCTGCCTTGATCCTAGCCAGCACTTGTGCCCCGGCCTTAAGCCTAGCCCGCACTTGTGCCCAGGCCTTAAGCCGAGCCCGCACTTGTGCCCCGGCCTTAAGCCGAGCCCGCACTTGTGCCCCTGCCTTAAGCCGAGCCCGCACTTGTGCCCCTGCCTTAAGCCGAGCCCGCACTTGTGCCCCTGCCTTAAGCCTAGCCCGCACTTGTGTCCAGGCCTTAAGCCTAGCCCGCACTTGTGCCCAGGCCTTAAGCCTAGCCCGCACTTGTGCCCAGGCCTTAAGCCTAGCCCGCACTTGTGCCCAGGCCTTAAGCCTAGCCCGCACTTGTGCCCTGGCCTTAAGCCTAGCCCGCACTTGTGCCCTGGCCTTAAGCCTAGCCCGCACTTGTGCCCAGGCCTTAAGCCTAGCCCGCACTTGTCCTCAGGCCATAAGCCTAGCCCGCACTTGTGCCCCGGCCATAAGCCTAGCCCGCACTTGTGCCCCGGCCTTAAGCCTAGCCCGCACTTGTGCCCCGGCCTTAAGCCTAGCCCGCACTTGTGCCCAGGCCTTAAGCCTAGCCCGCACTTGTGCCCAGGCCTTAAGCCTAGCCCGCACTTGTGCCCCGGCCTTAAGCCGAGCCCGCACTTGTGCCCCGGCCTTAAGCCGAGCCCGCACTTGTGCCCCGGCCTTAAGCCGAGCCCGCACTTGTGCCCCTGCCTTAAGCCGAGCCCGCACTTGTGCCCCTGCCTTAAGCCGAGCCCGCACTTGTGCCCCTGCCTTAAGCCTAGCCCGCACTTGTGCCCAGGCCTTAAGCCTAGCCCGCACTTGTGCCCAGGCCTTAAGCCTAGCCCGCACTTGTGCCCAGGCCTTAAGCCTAGCCCGCACTTGTGCCCAGGCCTAAAGCCTAGCCCGCACTTGTGCCCAGGCCTTAAGCCTAGCCCGCACTTGTGCCCAGGCCTTAAGCCTAGCCCGCACTTGTGCCCAGGCCTTAAGCCTAGCCCGCACTTGTGCCCAGGCCTTAAGCCTAGCCCGCACTTGTGCCCAGGCCTTAAGCCTAGCCCGCACTTGTGCCCAGGCCTTAAGCCTAGCCCGCACTTGTGCCCAGGCCTTAAGCCTAGCCCGCACTTGTGCCCAGGCCATAAGCCTAGCCCGCACTTGTGCCCCGGCCTTAAGCCTAGCCCGCACTTGTGCCCCGGCCTTAAGCCTAGCCCGCACTTGTGCCCCAGCCTTAAGCCTAGCCCGCACTTGTGCCCAGGCCTTAAGCCTAGCCCGCACTTGTGCCCAGGCCTTAAGCCTAGCCCGCACTTGTGCCCAGGCCTTAAGCCTAGCCTGCACTTTTGAGCCCCTTGAATGCTTGTTTGTTTGTTTTTGTCTTCAGCTTCATGTTGGTTATGCACATAGGGCCAGCTTTACGCTCTTCGCTCTTGTCCCGTCTGAATGCGCATGCACGACTGTAATTGGGGAAGAAGGCATTACCCATTTACGGAGGACAGACAAGAAGTGCCTGGTCGCTTGGAGCATGGGGTTATGGAGAGGCTCCGCACTGTACAACAAAGGATCTAGTCCTAAATGTCCAAGTACAGAGTAGAGGGGTGAAAGCTAGCTCTTCACCCCTATGGGTGCCTAACCCTTTATGCAAAGAGTGCAAAGAGTTAGCTGAATGCCTTAAGCCTAGCCAGCACTTGTGCCCCCTGCCTTGATCCTGGCCAGCACTGCACTTGTGCCCATGCCTTAAGCCTGGCTGGCACTTGTGCCCATGCCTTAAGCCTAGCCGGCACTTGTGGCCCCTGCCTTGATCCTAGCCAGCACTGCACTTGTGCCCAGGCCTTAAGCCTAGCCTGCACTTGTGCCCCGGCCTTAAGCCTAGCCCGCACTTGTGCCCATGCCTTAAGCCGAGCCCGCACTTGTGCCCCTGCCTTGATCCTAGCCAGCACTTGTGCCCAGGCCTTAAGCCTAGCCCGCACTTGTGCCCAGGCCTTAAGCCTAGCCCGCACTTGTGCCCAGGCCTTAAGCCTAGCCCGCACTTGTGCCCAGGCCTTAAGCCTAGCCCGCACTTGTGCCCAGGCCTTAAGCCTAGCCCGCACTTGTGCCCCGGCCTTAAGCCTAACCCGCACTTGTGCCCAGGCCTTAAGCCTAGCCCGCACTTGTGCCCAGGCCTTAAGCCTAGCCCGCACTTGTGCCCAGGCCTTAAGCCGAGCCCGCACTTGTGCCCCTGCCTTAAGCCGAGCCCGCACTTGTGCCCCTGCCTTAAGCCGAGCCCGCACTTGTGCCCCTGCCTTGATCCTAGCCAGCACTTGTGCCCAGGCCTTAAGCCTAGCCCGCACTTGTGCCCAGGCCTTAAGCCTAGCCCGCACTTGTGCCCCCTGCCTTGATCCTAGCCAGCACTGCACTTATGCCCAGGCCTTAAGCCTAGCCTGCACTTGTGCCCAGGCCTTAAGCCTAGCCCGCACTTGTGCCCAGGCCTTAAGCCTAGCCCGCACTTGTGCCCAGGCCTTAAGCCTAGCCCGCACTTGTGCCCAGGCCTGAAGCCTAGCCCGCACTTGTGCCCAGGCCTTAAGCCTAGCCCGCACTTGTGCCCAGGCCTTAAGCCTAGCCCGCACTTGTGCCCCTGCCTTGATCCTAGCCAGCACTTGTGCCCAGGCCTTAAGCCTAGCCCGCACTTGTGCCCAGGCCTTAAGCCTAGCCCGCACTTGTGCCCCCTGCCTTGATCCTAGCCAGCACTTGTGCCCAGGCCTTAAGCCTAGCCCGCACTTGTGCCCCTGCCTTAAGCCTAGCCCGCACTTGTGCCCCTGCCTTAAGCCTAGCCCGCACTTGTGCCCCCTGCCTTGATCCTAGCCAGCACTTGTGCCCCGGCTTTAAGCTTAGCCCGCACTTGTGCCCAGGCTTTAAGCTTAGCCCGCACTTGTGCCCAGGCCTTAAGCCGAGCCCGCACTTGTGCCCCGGCCTTAAGCCGAGCCCGCACTTGTGCCCCGGCCTTAAGCCGAGCCCGCACTTGTGCCCCGGCCTTAAGCCGAGCCCGCACTTGTGCCCCGGCCTTAAGCCGAGCCCGCACTTGTGCCCCTGCCTTAAGCCGAGCCCGCACTTGTGCCCCTGCCTTAAGCCGAGCCCGCACTTGTGCCCCTGCCTTAAGCCTAGCCCGCACTTGTGCCCCTGCCTTAAGCCTAGCCCGCACTTGTGCCCCCTGCCTTGATCCTAGCCAGCACTTGTGCCCCGGCTTTAAGCTTAGCCCGCACTTGTGCCCAGGCTTTAAGCTTAGCCCGCACTTGTGCCCAGGCCTTAAGCCGAGCCCGCACTTGTGCCCCGGCCTTAAGCCGAGCCCGCACTTGTGCCCCGGCCTTAAGCCGAGCCCGCACTTGTGCCCCGGCCTTAAGCCTAGCCCGCACTTGTGCCCTGGCCTTAAGCCTAGCCCGCACTTGTGCCCAGGCCTTAAGCCTAGCCCGCACTTGTCCTCAGGCCATAAGCCTAGCCCGCACTTGTGCCCCGGCCATAAGCCTAGCCCGCACTTGTGCCCCGGCCTTAAGCCTAGCCCGCACTTGTGCCCCGGCCTTAAGCCTAGCCCGCACTTGTGCCCCGGCCTTAAGCCTAGCCCGCACTTGTGCCCCGGCCTTAAGCCTAGCCCGCACTTGTGCCCAGGCCTTAAGCCTAGCCCGCACTTGTGCCCAGGCCTTAAGCCTAGCCCGCACTTGTGCCCCGGCCTTAAGCCGAGCCCGCACTTGTGCCCCGGCCTTAAGCCGAGCCCGCACTTGTGCCCCGGCCTTAAGCCGAGCCCGCACTTGTGCCCCTGCCTTAAGCCGAGCCCGCACTTGTGCCCCTGCCTTAAGCCGAGCCCGCACTTGTGCCCCTGCCTTAAGCCTAGCCCGCACTTGTGCCCAGGCCTTAAGCCTAGCCCGCACTTGTGCCCAGGCCTTAAGCCTAGCCCGCACTTGTGCCCAGGCCTTAAGCCTAGCCCGCACTTGTGCCCAGGCCTAAAGCCTAGCCCGCACTTGTGCCCAGGCCTTAAGCCTAGCCCGCACTTGTGCCCAGGCCTTAAGCCTAGCCCGCACTTGTGCCCAGGCCTTAAGCCTAGCCCGCACTTGTGCCCAGGCCTTAAGCCTAGCCCGCACTTGTGCCCAGGCCTTAAGCCTAGCCCGCACTTGTGCCCAGGCCTTAAGCCTAGCCCGCACTTGTGCCCAGGCCTTAAGCCTAGCCCACACTTGTGCCCAGGCCATAAGCCTAGCCCGCACTTGTGCCCCGGCCTTAAGCCTAGCCCGCACTTGTGCCCCGGCCTTAAGCCTAGCCCGCACTTGTGCCCCGGCCTTAAGCCTAGCCCGCACTTGTGCCCAGGCCTTAAGCCTAGCCCGCACTTGTGCCCAGGCCTTAAGCCTAGCCCGCACTTGTGCCCAGGCCTTAAGCCTAGCCTGCACTTTTGAGCCCCTTGAATGCTTGTTTGTTTGTTTTTGTCTTCAGCTTCATGTTGGTTATGCACATAGGGCCAGCTTTACGCTCTTCGCTCTTGTCCCGTCTGAATGCGCATGCACGACTGTAATTGGGGAAGAAGGCATTACCCATTTACGGAGGACAGACAAGAAGTGCCTGGTCGCTTGGAGCATGGGGTTATGGAGAGGCTCCGCACTGTACAACAAAGGATCTAGTCCTAAATGTCCAAGTACAGAGTAGAGGGGTGAAAGCTAGCTCTTCACCCCTATGGGTGCCTAACCCTTTATGCAAAGAGTGCAAAGAGTTAGCTGAATGCCTTAAGCCTAGCCAGCACTTGTGCCCCCTGCCTTGATCCTGGCCAGCACTGCACTTGTGCCCATGCCTTAAGCCTGGCTGGCACTTGTGCCCATGCCTTAAGCCTAGCCGGCACTTGTGGCCCCTGCCTTGATCCTAGCCAGCACTGCACTTGTGCCCAGGCCTTAAGCCTAGCCTGCACTTGTGCCCCGGCCTTAAGCCTAGCCCGCACTTGTGCCCATGCCTTAAGCCGAGCCCGCACTTGTGCCCCTGCCTTGATCCTAGCCAGCACTTGTGCCCAGGCCTTAAGCCTAGCCCGCACTTGTGCCCAGGCCTTAAGCCTAGCCCGCACTTGTGCCCAGGCCTTAAGCCTAGCCCGCACTTGTGCCCAGGCCTTAAGCCTAGCCCGCACTTGTGCCCAGGCCTTAAGCCTAGCCCGCACTTGTGCCCCGGCCTTAAGCCTAACCCGCACTTGTGCCCAGGCCTTAAGCCTAGCCCGCACTTGTGCCCAGGCCTTAAGCCTAGCCCGCACTTGTGCCCAGGCCTTAAGCCGAGCCCGCACTTGTGCCCCTGCCTTAAGCCGAGCCCGCACTTGTGCCCCTGCCTTAAGCCGAGCCCGCACTTGTGCCCCTGCCTTGATCCTAGCCAGCACTTGTGCCCAGGCCTTAAGCCTAGCCCGCACTTGTGCCCAGGCCTTAAGCCTAGCCCGCACTTGTGCCCCCTGCCTTGATCCTAGCCAGCACTGCACTTATGCCCAGGCCTTAAGCCTAGCCTGCACTTGTGCCCAGGCCTTAAGCCTAGCCCGCACTTGTGCCCAGGCCTTAAGCCTAGCCCGCACTTGTGCCCAGGCCTTAAGCCTAGCCCGCACTTGTGCCCAGGCCTGAAGCCTAGCCCGCACTTGTGCCCAGGCCTTAAGCCTAGCCCGCACTTGTGCCCAGGCCTTAAGCCTAGCCCGCACTTGTGCCCCTGCCTTGATCCTAGCCAGCACTTGTGCCCAGGCCTTAAGCCTAGCCCGCACTTGTGCCCCCTGCCTTGATCCTAGCCAGCACTTGTGCCCAGGCCTTAAGCCTAGCCCGCACTTGTGCCCCTGCCTTAAGCCTAGCCCGCACTTGTGCCCCTGCCTTAAGCCTAGCCCGCACTTGTGCCCCCTGCCTTGATCCTAGCCAGCACTTGTGCCCCGGCTTTAAGCTTAGCCCGCACTTGTGCCCAGGCCTTAAGCCTAGCCCGCACTTGTGCCCAGGCCTTAAGCCTAGCCCGCACTTGTGCCCCGGCCTTAAGCCTAGCCCGCACTTGTGCCCAGGCCTTAAGCCTAGCCCGCACTTGTGCCCAGGCCTTAAGCCTAGCCCGCACTTGTGCCCAGGCCTAAAGCCTAGCCCGCAC